>NW_016690241.1:344666-756382 GCF_001604755.1 Lepidothrix coronata
TAAGTGAGAGCAATTAAAACTGACGTGGCATTGTGTAGCTACTCAGGCCAAACGTACAATGACTTTATTATATATTACAATAGACACTTTATTTGTTGTATTCCTGCTGTGGATTTCTCTTAGCCATACATGTCTAGTGAAGAAGTAATTATCCTAACTGCTTCCTTACACTCTTGTGTAAGTCTGTATATTCATAGTATACACAGTAAATACTTTTTTATATATATATATATATATATGTATGTATGTACGTATGTATGTATATAGTATACTCTTTATAGTCTGCATACAGACTTGGCCTCCTTATACTTGAAAAGCTGATGTGATCTAAATCCATAGGGAAATATAAACAGTGGCCCTTTATTGCAAGCCACATTATCACACTGAATTTTATTACAAAAGGTGATTTTATTCAGGGCAATTTGGGCTCAAATTGGTCTTTGTATACACAAAAAATAGCACTCTTCATCAGAGAACCAGGCAGTGTCAACTTCAAATTTAGAAAGAGGCATCTCAAGAAGCAACGTCTGCTGTCATAAAGGAAACTGCAGGTCATGTCTCTGCTTCTCAGCACATGTTGGGACAGACAGACACCAAAAGGTGTGGATCCTGGCTTCCACAGCTTATGCTTTTACCTCAGCAGGCTGAGGTGGCCATCTCAGAAAAGGCAGGGAGAGCATTATGTAAGGGGAAAAGTGGGAGAAATTAGCTCTGTAATTGGAGTATGTAATCATAGGTGATGGTATAGAGAACAGTTTGTATAAAACAGATGTATTTTGTTTCTAAATAAGCCTGTGGAGCTTTCAGCACACACCAACAACAATGAGCTTGATCTTCCTGCAAAAAGGTGCTAAGGAGCTAAACTGATGTGATGAGTGAGGACACTGAGGGGTAGTATGTCGAGTGGGGTCATTCTCCCCTGTATAACATGGTCCCAATGTGCAACCCAAGATGTGTGGTGGCTGCTTTGCATAAAATATGTAGTTGCACCTGAAAAAAGGACAGTGGAGGGTCTGGTTGTTGCCTCTTCAGTTTTAATTTCTAGCCTGAGCCGCATTCTTCTCTGCAGTAGCTTCCCTTGCCATCTAGGGCAGTTAACATCCAGTGTGCCCAAATTACATACTCCAGAGTCATCCATACGAATGAACATGAGCCATGAGAGTAAGTTTCTGAAGGCTGGTTGTGGTGAGATGGCCAAACATTCTCTTTTTAAAAGTTCTCTGCATGCTCTGAGGCTAATTTTTAAAACTTGATGATTCTTCTAGAAAAAAAAAATAAATAAGAGAAATTCCTCTGGAGAAAGGTTCTTGGCTGCAGGCACAGGACACAGCAGCCAGGGAAGTGACAGAGGCTGGGTGGAGGGGATGGGGTGCAGGAGAAGCCCGGAGGGAAGGTGACCCCCAAGCAGTTGACGCCCAGGCTGGGCTTGGGAGGGTGCCTTTGGCTGCAGATGATGCAAGTGCATTTGGGATACTTGGCTCCTAACCCCATGAGTTTCTGTTACTTAATGCGGGAGGCTGCTCGGATTATATACCAACCACAGTGCTAGAAAATTATTAACCCTCCTATAATAACAGAGCTTTAATGTCCCTTTTTATCACTCTGCCTGCCTGTCTTGCAGCCTGTGTCAGTCCTCTGCACTTATTTAACACCATCTGTGGAGAGCTTTTCCCTTTGATTTGTATTAACGTATTATCAGACTCTGAAATTCTTTTCCTCTCATCTCTGCTCTCCTGGAATTCTTCCTATTTTTGGTTTTATAGATTCATTCTGAAGTCCTTTTCATCTTGAGCACCTAGGAGACAACATGTGGACTTTCAGCTTTTTTCGATTTGTGAGATCCTAAAAAATTTGGAATGAAAGTTCATACTGTGGTAGAGTGTAGTTAAGCCTGCTGGCATTAGGCTTGCTGTTCATAGTTACCTTTCTCTGACCTCCTAGACGCAGTCTATGCACTATAAATACTGGTTATAAAGCTGTGGTTGTAGGCATATCAGTATTGTATCAATTTCAGTGCCCCAGTGACAACAAAGGAGACCCAGGATGAAACATAATCAAAATCATAGAACCTACACGTAGTGTGAAGAGATAGAAAAGCCATTATACAATCATATTCATTTTATTAGAGGTAATTTTACATGTGCAACATAAGCCCACTTTTTTGATAGAGGGAGTAAAAGGATCAGAAATTTCTAATAGATAGTTATGAATATATTTCAGATGATTCAGCGTTCAGGTATAAATCAGGTAAGCACACAGGAAGCTTTCCTGAACATCTTAGTTTAACAAAAAAAATCACCAAATTATTTTCAAGAAATTTAGCCTGCTCTAAAGTCATATTTGTTAGAACCAAACTCATCGCCAAACTCATTAGCTTCAAGGGATGTGATGAAAACAAAATAGGGAAATGTTCACAGTACTAATTTTAATCAGCAATATCTCATTCTCACTACCTTTCCAGTTCTGAAACCTTGGTTTTTTTGAACATAGAGTCAGAGTGACAAGATAAAATAGTCCAAAACCCTTTCTGCTTTGATTCCAGTGCAGAATTCCAATTCCATTATGTCTATGGACATAATCACACTCACCCATTCACGGAACTTCCTCTTCCCAAATATCTGTATATACACCTAATGCTAAGAAGGTGTACAGCAAATTTTCACTCCAAGCAGTAACTTCATAAACCTTAGTCCTTACGAAGTATAGAGAGTTCTATGCCAAGGTGAAATTCTCAGCAGTCAGAGGCCACAGTGTAGCTGACAAGCACCCTATTCCCCAGTGCCACAGTGGAATAGAAATATTGGCAAGACAAGAGATACTGATTCGGTTATGCACAGAAGGATGGTGAGCCACACAGTTAGCGAGCACATTCAGCATAGAATCAGGAAAATCTCCTTCCCTTTGGGAATAATTTATCTTCATGTAGCCCTTTGCTGTAACTTGCATCTGAGATAAGGAATTTGTTTAACTCCAGTAATCTAAGCATAGGAAAACTTGGGTTTACCTTAGCCATTAACTTCCACATTCTTGCCATTGGATAGGTTAAAAAGTGGTTTTCTGCACTGCATTTTTAAGATACAACCAATTTGCATCCTGACAACATATGTTTTTGGTCTTGCCCTTTTGTGTGTCAAGTCAGATGACCCTCCTAATGAAAATCATGAAAAAGAACTTCTGCTTCCCTTCTTTTCATTGTATTCTTAAGGGAAGGTTAAGTAGAAACCAGAGAAAGATGGATAAAAACCCATACTATTGGCATTTTCTGCAAAATTCTGTATACTGAAACAGTGGTTAAACTATTTTCATAATTGAACTTCTTGGCTTTCACGAATGAATGAGCTAATAATCTTAGAAGATGTAAGATTTTATTTGTGTTTTAGCATTGCAGTGGTCCAGACAAAGTCTTGAAGTTTTATATGTTAAATAGCAAAGATTTTGTTGATGCTAAAACTTGTCTTGTGGGGTGCAAGTTTCATTTCTGGATTCCTGCTGAAGCATACTTTTGTTTAGAATGTCAATGTCCATATCATTCCACCTTGTAAATTGTAGAAAGTTTGGTAGAGTCTTAAACATAATGATGTATTGCATGAGTTAGAACCTTTAGCTTTTTTAAAGTCACTTTTGAGGTGCTGGAAAGGTGAGAAAATATTACATGTAAATGTAGGACTGAAGGTTTGAAGTAATGCATATTTCTCAGAGCAACTTGCTAGACTGACATCTCAATCCTGGGCTGAAGACTAGGCATCCAGAGTAATCTGACAGAGCTTTTGAGCACATCCAGTTGTTCAAGTCTGCTGAAACTTAGATTCTTCTTTTGGGCTTGTAAGTCTACAGTTTGGGTTCAGCATTGCCTGATCAGTGCTGCCTGGTCATTGTGATCCATGGCCTTTCTCCTCCCGATTTGCAGCTTTACAGAATCAGCAGACTGCTGACACTCTTTCAGTTTGTGTATTGAAAACCAGAATAAACATGAAATGCCATCACTGTGCAAAGCCCTAACCATCTCCCCTGATCCATCACTAACACGGATGTGACATGGCAGCAGCATTCTCCCCAGCCAAACGAGCCGTAAACACAGCTATTTCCACAGCCTGCAGCCCAATCAAGAATGAAAGCAAGGTCTGAAATCCTCCTACTTTTCCATCTGTCATGCCAATCAACCTACTTGCTGACATCTTGACAACAGCATGAGGGGGCATAAATGTGGGGTAGCTCCAGTGACGTACCAGGAATTGTGTCATGGGTAAATTCGATGCCCTTGATCCCTAGTTACAAATGCTGAAAGAGGAAAAGAAAGGAAGAACATTGGAATGCTTGAAAAAAAAAATCAGTATTAGCTAAAAAGCAGTCTCCAGGCTTGATTATAATGATAACACATGGAATTAGTAGAATTGATGGAGGCTGGACTTCTGCTCATTTCAGCTGTTATTCTGCTAATGTTCTACATTGCAGTATAACGAGGTATACTATGATGGCTTCAAACCTGAAAAGTATAAATACCAAAAAACTGACCTTAGTTGAGCATTTTCCTGTTCATCACTCTTCATCCGTAGCTGAAGTATCGCAGTAGCTGTCCATGCAGAGTAGCAGGTAATGTTGGAATTACAGGTCTCCTTAACATCCATATAAGATACAGGAAACTGCTTAAATGCTGTATTGGTGTAATTGTATATTTGTATTCCTCAGAGGCAAGTTTCAGACATAGGACTCCTTGTATTCCAGGTTAACATATGTTTCTTCCCTTTGCATGGACATTCCAGCTTCTCATCTCAGGGAAACTTCCTGGGGTTGGTGTTGAGTGAGGAGGACTGAATTCATGGTTAAGGAGCAATAGGTACTACAAGCTCTCCACAGGAGTCAAAGGGTTTGCTGTGGTGTGCAGGGCAGAGGGGCCGCTGTAGTTGAAAGCAGAGCTACTCTCTTCTACTGAGCACAGCTGGGGTGATCCCTTGAGCCTCAGTAGGGTTGAGGAGGTCTCAAAAGGGACTGGCAAATGAAAGCCACTGTTATTGCTTCAGAATTGTAGCTATAAGATAGTCCTTCCATGGCATGCTGTTCTTCTTATTCCCTGTCAGAGGTAGCAGTCACACGTGCCTTATTTTGCTGCATACTTCTTTTGAGCAATCTTGGCCTAACTGGGGATTTTGCACTTGGTAGTCTGGAGGGACTCTGGGTTGGGACACTCCCTGACTCGGGAGGGATTGGCTTGTGGTTTTGGGTGATGGTGGACTGTATTTCAAGTGTAGCATCCAAATCCCAGCACTGCAGTCTGGGGCTGGATTACAGTCCTATCAGAACTGTAAAAAAGCTAGCAAAGGCTGGTGGGGCCGGAACCCTTTGGTGCCATCCTCAGCCTGCCTCGTTCTGCTGGAAGCAACTCACTCTCCAAAGAGCCATTACTATTGCCTGCCTTTCAGCAGCTCCTGCAGCACCTCTCACCTTCAGCTCCCACCCCTTCAGAACTTCAGACTAGGATGGGGAAGAAAACACAAAACAGACTCCAGCACAGACTTAAAGTGTCCACTAGGATCAGGTTCATCAGTATGAAAATCAGTCATAGCTGGTTTTGAGATGTACCAAATGATAACTGCCTTTCTTTTGGCCAATGCCCTGCTAGAGCAGAAGTCACTCCAAACAAAAGATCTGGTCTGAAGGATGGTGCCTCCAACAAAACATCAGTTCTCTGACTCTGTCCTGTGGTTTAGGTAATGGATGTGGACTTGGAAATTTAAGATTGTGTCATGGCCAAGAAGGCTAGTAATTATCCAGTTCCAAAATTGTTTGAGCAATAAAAGGATTAATGAAGTTTTTAAAATCATAATTATGATCTATTCTGCAAATTGCTCTTAAAGCTTCCTTAATTCCCTTTCTGTTCTCTCTTTTTAACTTTCTTTTCTTTCCTTTGTGGTTTAGGAGCAATTTGCTCCTACACTTAAGTGTAAATGTCTGCTTATGACAGAGGGAAACTGCTGATCTGGCACACAGATTTCAGCAGTGGATGATTTTGATTCACTAGAGCTTGGAGCAATGATGACAGATGTTAGCTACTGCAACAGAGAGAGACACTGCATAAAGCTGCTCTGAAGCAGCCATACACTTGCTAATCAAATCACAGTGAAAGTGCTAAACTTCTGGCTCCTGAAGTGTATCAGGTTTGGTGCTAGACTTCTAATTGAATCACCAACTGACATTTTTTGCATTCTCTTGGGCCTTTTAAGGTGCTTCGAGGTAAAAAGATTTTGTGGATTCCTTCTGGAAGGGAAAATAGACAATGAATATTTCTATTTTGTATGGCCATGAGTAAGGCTAGGCAACCCTTATTTTCACGATGAGGCTTCATATGAACCTGAAAGATGTTTTTATGATGTTTAGTACATACACATGAAAGAATAGTGCATCAGAGTATTTATTGACATTTTTTGGTTTTAAGTATGTTCCAGATATATTTGCTTAGGCAGTATTCTGGGGTGCTGTCAGCTCAATCTCTGATGAACAGAGGCATCACACGCATACCCAGTGGTTATCAAAATTCTCAGTGTACTTGCCAACAAAATATACTACAGTGTACTGAACTATTATCATATTTTTGGTTCTAGGATATCTGGACTATCAGCCACCCATATCTCTGCCCTGCTTTGCACTGTTCTATTTCTTCCCTCCAGAGCTCTGGTCCCAGTGTAGTTTATGCTGCAGCAGAGGATAGCAGTGTTTCCAAAGCACAGTGCTAGGTAGAAGGTTCAATGTCCCAGAGTACAGAGAGGTAACGCTACCAGTTCTGCCCTTGCCAAAAAGTCACAACTCAGTAGCATCGCTGCACATGGTGATGCCTCGGCACCTAAGAGCAGGTTCTCTGCATTGCTGGAGTTCTCCAGCACCACAGGTTTCCCCTCGGTCAAGTGTGGGCACATAATCATGTTTCTGTCAAATTAGCCAAGGCACGGGATGACGTTTGTGTCAGATTTATCCTTTTATGTTGGCTTTTTATGCCGGCACTGGGAGGAGAGATGGTATCTGACCTGGCAGAAAGTGTGAGTTGTAGAAGCACTGATACCTCATCTGGCATAAAACCTGTCAGTACAAAATTAAGTCATCATTTTTCTTTATTTGAATTGGCAGTGTGAGTTCATTCTGGATCAGCACTTTCATCATGTGTCTGGCAACATTTCTGACAGAGTATTAAGAACCCTAAAGCAGGATTTACTGAGTTGTGGGACCACAAACTTACTGTTTGAGCTTACTCTGATAAATGGGCAGGGAGCTACTGGGCGGCAGTTTTTACCAGGTTTCAGAATGCTACTACCCAGAGCAGTTTTCTACTTAGGAACAATTTCCTCCTTCATGAAAAGAACACCCTCAAAATTCCTATGTAACTAATAAACCCCACCCCAACACAGAAAAATCCATGGATTAAAGGATCATATGTAACTTCTGACACACTGCTCCAAATGAAACCTTTTGTGTAAATGGAAAAAAGAATCCTTTTGTGGTGTAAAAAGTCAACAAAGCATAAATCACTATTTTGTTTGTTCTGTTGCTAGACATGCTGAACAAGAAACCACTGCCAGACCTGTGAAATTCTTCCATTAATCCTACTCGGGTGATTATGTCCAATACTCTTGGAACCATGAAAAAATGTTTAAATATATTTCTCTAAAACATAATATTTTCCTAGTTACAGTAAGCGCTAGCTAGAATACTTGACTTAAATCACTTTACATAACTTTTAGTGTTCTTATTTTCCAAAAATTATTTGAAAACTGAGCGGTTTAAAACCATAACATAGCTTCCAAAGAATAGAAGACATTGGGTAAAAGTTTAGTCTTTCAATACTTCTGTTTGCTAATGAATCCTTGGAGTAAACAAGCACTCTTTTACCAGTTTCTGCAAAGTACTTGCCTTTTGTTTCAGACCCAATACAGAATGAAGTAATGCCTGTATCTCCTAAGCCAGGAATGTATTCAGATTGGGCACTGAAATAGGATAGGAGGATAATACCTGCTATTTTATAAATTCAGGGTGAACTTCAGCTCAGCTTCCAGATTGCTGTACTCAGACGAAAGAACTAGGACTGCTTATCTGAACACAAAAAATTGACTTCTTAGACCCTGACAAAAAGCTTCACATTGGTGCCCTAAAATGCATTCAAAACACATTATGGTTACATAAATACATGTGTTAAATTAAGAGTGTGACAAAATTGCATCAATTTAAGTGAGTCACTTAAACACTACCCTGTCTTCAACAAAAATGCTGCTTTCAAATTCTCTTATTTAGAAGCAGGTGTTTTAACCTCAGGTTTCCTGAGGTAGAGGGTGAATAAATGCTGTTTCTGAGTGAGCTACAGAGGTCCTCTGAAAATATAAATGAACACCTCTGCAGTGATCATAAAAACACAGATCTGTTTCACCAAAAAAAGCTCTTCTGCATTCCTGACACGACATTAGAGAATAATCTTCTTTAGACATCAAAGTCAGACAAGCACAACTTTCAGAAGTACATTAAATAATATTTATTGAGTTTGCAATTTCAGGGGGAAAGCTATAATTTCAGTCCCAGCTATTCATATACTGTGACACAGAGCCCTCATGTTCTTTCATCCATTCAACAAATGAACAATAACATGGAAAATACAGAGAAGGGTTGAAAAAAACAACCCTATACTCTCAGTTTTGAAAAAAGGAAACAAACTGAAGTCCTGTTATTCACAAATACACTTGTCTTCTTGATTAAACATACTATGTTTTTATAGAAGAACAGACTCATCCTCCTGATGTTTGGGAGAAGGTATGGGATGGTTGATCTGAAAGAAACTATGTCAAACACAGAGCTTTTCCATATGACCACAATGAGAGCTAGATGGTTAATGCAGACTTCAGACTGCAAAGAATTTCTCACAAGAGGTAAGTACACTTTCCTCTTAGGAAGCCTTTTTGTCTGGGACTGATTCAGTGGGTGCATATAGTTAACAAACCACCAAGGTTTGCCTGTAAAATCTTATGGCAGAGGATGTTTTTATTTTCACCATGGTGACCCTTCTGGATAGTAAAAAAAGGCATCACATAATATACAGAGATTCATATTTACAGAAATGGCAAAAGAGGGAACTGGATACAGTGACATTTCTGTCCAGGCATTAACAAAATCCCTTGTGTAGATTCAGGGATTGTTCACAGTTCCTTTAAGCGAGTCCTTTTCTCTGCACATAGGTTCTCTTGTTTTGCAAATGAGACCCAGCAGGATACCTCACTATAAGAAACAGATGCTTGCTCTCCCTTAAACCATGGTCATGACTTTCAGAGAGGCAGGTTGGAATCTCCTTATCTTCTTCTTTAGTGCCTTTGAAGCTTTGATGCGACAGATTTTGGGCACAGGGGGAAGAGGCTTGGAAGAGGCCTGGACAGTCCCTGATTGTCTGACTGAACCTTCAGGCCAAATCAGTTCACTTTCATCCCCCTCATCGTAGTCAAGGGCAAGACTGCTGCTGTTACTGCTGCCATCCAAATCGCTTTCACTGGACTCACTGTCCCCAAAACGGTTAGTTGTGAAATCGCTGACCTCCCCTTCACTGGTCTCTGCGATTGTGGAGTGAAAGAGGGAAGAACACTCTGCAGAGTACTCTGAGTGGTCTGACTCGCTTTTGGCATAATCTCCGTGGCGTTGATTCTTGGAGCGAGCCCTCATACTGACAGTGCGCAGGACACCGGCTCTCCTTGCTGGCTGCCTTGGCGCTCCCAGGCCAAAGCTACGAGACACGCTGGCCAGGTTGGCCTTGGCAGAGATCTCCACTGTGGACTGCCACTTGCGCTGCTTCTTCTTGTTGGCTGTGTCTACACAAGCTGCTTCGAGGGAATGCAGTGCACTGGCAGAGGCTCCGTAGAGCTCTGGCCTGGATGACACGGTGGGGAGCCTGACTTGCACAGGGAACAGACTAGATTCTGAGCATGACCTGCCAGTCACGTCACCAGAATAAGAAGGTCTCCGCACGAGATTCTTCACTCCTTGTGGCCTTTGGGGCTGATTCCACTCAGCAGGCAGCCTGGTGGCCCCATGGGACCCTCTTGCCTTTTCCATGCAGAAGGCTTGCTTCCCAGGCCGTAGTACCTTTTCACTGTTCCTCCTCTTTATCTTCACTGCCTTTGTTTTGGAGTTGGCAAACTTTACCCGGACTTGGTGGGATTCTGCAGGGACAAACTGAGCATGAACAAACTCAGTTCCTGTCACTCGCTCATGACCCCCAGTGCTAGTGGATTTGGCATTGTCATACCTTTTGAGGGGCAGCTTTCTGAGAGGGACAGCTTTAGCATTCCAGGTCTCTGGGCTAGAGTCCTCCTGGCACAGCTGTGAGTACGATGAACTGTGCTCTATGCTGCTATCCATTGCTTCTGCCAGAGGAGAACCCCTTGCTGCTGATTTGGCAGGGTAACAACTATTCACAGCTGATGGCTCTGTATCAGGCCGAGTGAATGGCTGTTCTTCATTCACACAGCGCATGGTCTCACGCTGCTTGGCACATTCCCCCTCTGACACCTCTCTCGACAGCTTCCCTTCAGCTTTGTTACTTTCCAGAGAACTCGCCTGTTTTTCCAGCTGGCTACTGCTGCTGTTAATTTTCACTCCGCCGGTGCTGGGGGTTATAATGAGTCTCTGGTGCATTGCGGCTGGCTGGTTCTTTGTTGGAACCCATTCACTGGCATCAGCCTGACTGTTCCCTTTGCATCTCGTCAGCTGCAGTAATTTATTGATGTAACCCCCTGGCTTGGCCTCAGTGGTTGGCCTAGTCCTAATCAAGTTGGGACCTGTCACACTAGGCATAGGTTTGTTGGGAGGAGCCTGGAAGTCCAGTTCTGAGGATGTGCCCACCAGGGAGAAAAGGGGACTTTGTAAAGCCACAGCATGAAGGGGGCTTGGGTAAGGATACACATCAATGCCATTCTTGGAGACCAAGTCATTCTGGAATTTGGGGTCCACGCTGAGCAAGTGTATGTCTCCGTTACGGCACAGAGGGAATATGGATTTGGGATCCATCTCTTTCTGAAATCTAGCATCTGCTGGAGTGAGTCTTTCCAAGTCACCTACACGGTGGATGAAAATAAACAACCTAATTAAATCACAGACAATTACATTCAAACTGGCTCATACTAAAAGTGCTATCTCAGGGATGTGATGGCTTTTACTAAAATCAGTAGCATGAATAAAGAAAGTAATTTCAGTCTTCCAAGGTCAGTGAATTACCTTAAAGCTTTTATTCACCTAAGCATAACAGAGATTAGAACGCCTTTTAATGCCAATAATAAAACTCTCACCTTTGCAAGAAATTTAAACTGTGCTACTTGGATGAAAGTAAATCTGTGCATATATAAAAATGTTCTAAAATGTCACACATAATGGGAACCTGACTAAACAAAAATAAGGGACTACTTTTATTTCTTAGCAGAGAAGCCATAGAAGAATGAATTAAAGAACCTTTACTTTGACAGAGGAAAAAAAATCTAAGGTCAACTACTCAGGCAGGTGGAAAGAGCAGTCCCTGAGGATGACATTTATGGCCACCAATTCAGATCTCTTCAATTCTGGAGTACAGTCAAGGTTGCTGTAAGTTACTCTTGACTGCTGCACCTGCACCTTTCCCTCAGAAGCATTCCCTGTGCACAGAGAGGAAAGGCTGTGTTTTTGTGTGAAGAAAGGTTATTCCATTCAGATGCATCATCCAATAGAGCATTATGATGCTGTGTTACCTCTGGGACTAAACATACTGGAATCAGTTATCTTGGATTTTTCTGTACAACAATGCAGACTTCAGTGCCAACAAATCCTCATCTAACCACTTTCCTGGCTGCTTCATGCTAACATGAAACCCAACCATCAAACTCAACCACGTAATTCCCAAACAGTGGCTATTTATGTCCTGTGACAGGATGCTTTGGAAAGACTCCAAAATTTGGGGTTGTCTGCAGTGTCCTACCTGAGGCACTCACAGACCTGCTACAGCAAAGATTAGGAAGATTGTTTCTCAAACAACTTAATTTCATAATGACAATTCTTTAGGAAATTGTTGGCAGCATGGTGCTCTCTCATACAAACAAACCAGGAAGCTGTCAGAAGAAAGCTGTGCTTGTGGTGTCTCAGCAAGCCTTCTGCTTGCCACTGAAAGAAACGGCAGCTGGTTTGTACCTGCAGTTACCTGTGGGGTCAAGCTAAGGAGTGGAAATGAGAAATTTCCTCCCCTCTCCAAATGATGATTTTCTGAAGTAACATCTTGCTTCACTTCTTGCAGTGTGGTCAACTGCGTAAGAATTGTTTCTTCAAGACTACACTCACTACTACTCCACTACTTATGTTTCTCATATGGAAGGAAGTAAGAGGTTGTAGCCAGGAAGAAGGGAGATGGTGGTGGAAAAAGAAAGGATGTCTGAAGGAGGTCTGTAGCCCCTCTCCCACATCCCTCAATATCAACTATTCCTTTTTTTGCTAGTCTATTTCTAGATCCAAAAATCCATAAAGTCCCTGGGGTCTCAGCAAAATGTTGCAAGACAGGAAAGTTTCTGATTGAGCAAAAGATCTGTAATCTGAATGTGGAAGTCATGGATCATTAAGCTCAGCTTAATCCCCAGCCTTTGACAAGCCTTGAGAAGACTTTGCTTTTATGCTATAATTTACCGCCATCTCTTCAGGTGTGTCTGCACACATAGGTATAGAACAGGTCTTTGTTTCTATTCCAAGCAAGCCAGAGGTGAGTTAGCTCACATCAAACAGTTGTGGGAATGATTCCAGAGTGACATGGTACTTGGAATGATGTTCCCTATGGCTTCTCTGTTTCTATAATGGAACTGTCATACATCTCACTGGATCACTATAAGAATTGTACTAACAAAAGATTGCTTTGAAGCCATGGAATAATAAGAATCCATAATAAGAAGTGATATGATGTCACTTCACAGATGGTAAACAAGAGATTTGGAATGTTAATGGACTTGTACATTTTGTCTAAAGGTATGATGCAAACTCATGGTTGATCCACTATTAGGCTCATGACTGCTTTCTAGAGAATTAACTTTTGGCCTCTGTTGTCCCTAACTGTACACACTAAATTATGAAAAAGAGTTATTGTTTGAGTCCACATTAATTAAAATAAATAGGAAATTTTGAGTTCACTTTAGATCTTTCATACATTCCTCCACCTTCACACAAGGTATTTCAAATATTGAAAATTTTCTGATTTCACATGCAGGTCAATTAAAAAAAATATCTCAACATTCATTACAATTTTATCTCATACACTAAAGTGTTTTTCCATTTCTAAATGCAGAGGCCTCACATTTGTTCTTGTTTCATCCATGTATTTGTTACTGTTTCATCCTTGTATTTGATATTGTTTAAAAATATCTGAGTATGGAGACAAGTGAAAGCTGGACACTAAACCGTTTGGCTCTGTGGTTTTGATCAATTCTCTTGTTGTGTATTGAAAAGGAGAGTTATATATTGATTAAACATTGGCATACAAGGTCCTAAAAGGAATAACCAGGAATCTGCTCTTCTCTTGAAAGAAGTATCCAGTTCTGCAATCAATTACCTGTGGAAACTGGCCTTGGTCTGGACCTGGCAGGAGCTGCAGAAACATCTCTGCTAGCTGTAATCTGACATCCATCACTGACATAGGTCCCCTGCTGTTGGAAGCTGGTGGTGTGCACAGTAGTTTCATCTGCAGACTTGGGTCGGTAATCAAACACACTGAGCCTTGCTTTAGGGTGTTGAGAGCTGGGCAAGAGACTGGTGTGGGAGGAGGAGATGGATTCACTGTACACAGAGGTACAGGAATTGGATAGTGAGCAAGAACCACCGTCGCTCAGGTCATAGAATCCTGCAGAGTTAAAATAAATAGGATATTTCATACTTACAGCAACTAAACATGCTCTGTAGAAGAAAAATGCAGAGAATACAATAAATCTTCACTTGCTATGTGCCACAAGCCTAAATTTATGATCATTTATTTAGGTAACATTAGCAGAGGTATACTCTAATTCAACCAAACTTTACAGGTCTTCTGCATATTTATTTAGGCCCTGAGCCAGCTTGGCACACACATGCCTGCTTAGTTCTGAGGGTGGGATGGGGTGAAGTGTAGCACCATCACGCCCAGTTCTTCACTGGAGAACATCTTTGGGGACTATTATGCAACTGGTGTAAAATAGGGCTGTCTTACACTGTTGTAACTTGTGCTGGGTGAATAGAAACACATATTGGATGGGAAAGTAGAGTAAAACTAGCCTGTGACCAGAGCTGCCAAGCCTATGATAGATGGAATGCCTAAGAGCAGAGAATGGAAGCTATCTTCCCTCTCCAGGTCTTGAGATCATTGCCAAGTAATTATGGAATTATTAAAAAAGGCTCTGTATAAGTTCAAGACAGGAATTTTTATTATTCCTCTCTATAACAGAAAAGAAGCTGTTTCCTTTTGAACTATGTGCATGTGCCCAAGTGCACAAATCCCGAACTTAAATGCTCAACAGAAACTTGCACGTTTCATGTCCCCTTTAAGCACTAGGCTGCAAATCTGTATGATGTATAAAAAGAAAATAAATCTTTCCTTGTCTCACTGAAGATTTGAGGCTTTCCAAAATTCTGTTTATAAAGAACTACTCTCATTGTCTCAGACTAGATAACAGAAACCGGTTTTAACAGACATCCTAGCTATAAAAGTCTGCAGTACAACTCTGTGAATCACACCAGTAATCTAATACCCAGTATTTTTCTGTTCGTGAGATCTTTACTCAGCAAACTTTTGAGGTGTTTTTCTCAGTGTCTTTTAATAGAGCTGTTTTGTTTCTACATAAATGATCAAACATTCATTTGGCTGGAGCACTCCAATACTAGTGATCTTCAAAGCCTTAGTGAGGCTCAGAACCCTCCTGGATTCAAGCAGAGCATTGCTATGGATGTTGGTTTCCTTCACTTCTTTTAAGTACTCTAGCCACTTTGCCAATGGTCATGCTACACTGGATAGTTAATTTACGTAATTAATAACTAAGGTATATAATAATATAAGGTAATAAATAATTAAGGTAATTAATAAGTACATGTCTCTTCCTCCTTCCATGTGTGGGTACAAGGTTAATTTTAAAATAAAACTAAAAAATCCGGAAAAAATACTGTTTGAGTGAACGAATGCTTTCCACTAAATCAGCTTCTCAGTAGAATTCCTATCAGCTCTGTGAGTTAGCTCTGTGCCAGATGACTACTCTCTACCTCAGCCATGGGACACTGTTTCTGACCAAACAATACAGGGAGTTTTGCTTAGCAGTTGACACTCTTCAGTTCTCCCAGCACCACACCCCATGAAATAAATAGCCAAGTGCATATTACCTGAGCTGGGCCGGCTGTCACTATCCAAGTATTCACTGGAGGTCTTACTGACATCCAATTTCAGCTCACTTATTCGCTGGTCTAGCTGATCCAGGTGGCTTTTCAAGCCGACATCCTGTCTCCTCAAACGAGACTAAATCACAAGTCGAGGGAAGAAGGAGGAAATGAAAAATAATCACAGTCAGAATCTCAGCAACAATGCATGAATTCAGGCCACCTGTGCCAGCCAGATTCTGCTCTCATTAAGTGTTTTGCTTAGTTAGGGACTGTTGCAATTGGCTCTCTGTAATGACACTGACATAAGACAAGGACAAAACATTTTGTTTCTCAGTATATATTGCCTTCTGCCCAGCTGAACATGTTCTCAAATTTTAAGCTTTGGGTTTATTGTTACACTTATGGCAGGAACTCTATCTCTAAAGAGAATAGCAATATTTTAACTAAGTAACATTTTCTTATACGTACTGCACTCTGCCTCTGAGCAGAGGAAGAGATAAACGTTATGGATTGTCTGCCTGATGAAAGCAAACTGCTGTATGTAGAGGTACCTCATTGCCACACAAAGTTAAGGCAGCATACTCAGTGCAGTAAAACCCTTGGCTTTGATGACGTGTGTATAGTTGAAAGGATACACTGCAAGAATTGTGACATCTATTTTGCTGCAAGTTTTCCTTGCATGTCTTGTGGCTAGATATTTCCACCCATTTCATGCAAGAAGCAGCTAGCATTTGAATACTGATGGGAAAATTACTGTATTTAAAATAAAAGGTGTCTCAAGTTTGTCAATAATCTTTCAGAAGCCAGCAACAACGTCTGTCGCCTACTGCAAGCAATGACCAGGCTGATCTGAGGTAACAGCTCCCGCAGTTGCTCCCCCACTATTTGTGCCGTCAGCTTGGAGAGGCAGATGGCCAGGCGTTAGGTACCAGCCAAAGAACCACAGTTGGTTTCTGTGACAAACTTCTCACATAGCACTTGGCAAATTATCTAAAGCCCAGTCACTATTTAGGCAGCTTCTAATTATATCTCACCTCACCATGCATCCTACAGTACTTTACAGTAAGGTTATACAGAAAGGTGGTCTCTTGAAGCTGGTTGAAAAGTTGTGCTCAAAGCCCTTGAAGGTATGGGTTTCCACTCAGTAATTGCATGAAAAACATGATTAAGATTCTTCTTTATGTGTACAGCTCACATTTAAAAATACAAGTGGCAGCTCTAGCAGCATTTCCAACCTCAAATACGAAAACCAAAAAATCTAGGTCTCTAGAACCAATTAAAGTATCTGCAAAATTAGATGATGTGCAGAAAATCAAAATCAGCATGTACACATTTTCAACTTCACTTTCCTTTCGCACGGATTATTCAGCTTTTAATATTTGCATTTTTAGGTTTCTCCATAGCTATAAATACCAAAAGAAAAGAAAGATCCTAAGATCCTAAAGTAATCAGTAAATGATTAGAACTGTGATGGAAGGAAAACAGAAAAACCAGACAAAAGACAGATGTCCCAAGTTTCACAAAACAACTGTTAGGGCTGGTGATGCTGCTAAGAAGGAAAAAAAAAAAGGTATTCTATTATGCTTTTACAGACAGCTGGAGGAATATATAAGACACAAGAAACAAAGCTCCTTTTTGTTACCATCACACTTCTAGAAAGGTTTAAGCTCAAGTGGCTCATCACTGCTTCCTAGGAAAACCCATGGTGATTTTCCCTTTTCCTGTTTCATATAACCAAAAGGAAGAGAAGAACTGGATAATAAAGGAGATTTTCTATCCCATCTGAATGATGAATGTATGACCTTGTCAGTACTTCTTTATTTCCTGACAAAAAAGCAAAACCATGCCATGCCTTCTTCAATCCCACCTACTCAGGAAATCACAAAGTTTTGTTTTCATGGCTGGAATTAATTGCTTAATGATTAATGTTTTGCCAGCCAATCCCTCAGCCTGTGGTTTCTGATTAATGACAGAGAGGCCACAAGGCTCTCAGGTATTCAAACATTATTTATTATACCTCTAGGTTCTGTCTGCGCTTTCACAGCATTTTAACCAACACACATGATTTACATCATCGTTTTTAACTCTTTTATGGTGTCTCACACCATTGGGTTTCCAGCAGACTCCATAGCTTTGATCTTTCAGCTAACTACTTCTGCACTCAGGGAGGAGAAGCATTCCTCTAACCATTTGGATAAGAATGACTTTTCCGGTGTGTTTGTTTGAGGCTGTTATTGCTCCAATACCCACATTAAGCAGCACTCAAAAACTCACTCTTTCTCAACTCACAACATGAATTTTACAAGTGACAAAACCTCACAGGTAAAACCATCTGTCTGCTTGGGCAATGCAGCTGTGAAGACTTTTGTACACTGCACAGCGTAGGACCAAACTTTCCAAAACAACTTGTACTATGAATGGACTACAGTTTTGGGGAGCCAAATCTGGCATATCACCATACCACACATTTTTCAGAATAAAGAACACTCTCTGAAAAGCAGGTTCCTTTACAGCAATACAAGCTGACACTTCAAATTAAGGCACCAAAACCCACTGTTCATACTTGACTATTCTCAACTATTAATGTGTTATAAAGGGGTGTGTGTGTGACACTTATTGTTTGTAGTTAGCACCTGATAGTTCTATTAATCTGACTGTATTTTGGAACGCACAAAAGATAGAATTCTTACCTGGTTTTGCCCATCTAAAAGACCTTTGGGTCTTTTTGTAACTAATGGTGCAAAGCAGCCGATTTCAGAGGAAAATTAATATCACCTATCCTAGACCTGTATTCTAGACTGCGCTGAATTCCTTCTGGAAGCATCTCTTTCTCTCAAGTTGACAAAACTTGAAGTTAGTTTATTAAAAAAAGATAATATCTCTGTTTTAAAAGATGTCTTCTCCTATTTAAAATTATCTAAAGGGGAAAAAAGTTCTGTGTAAAATGCTGGGTATCAAGTGTTTGGTTTTTTCTCTTCAATATGTGTCCCTTCTCACATTTTTATAACATCATAAATCATCTGAAAGCTTGCAAAAACAAAATCATCAGATTCAAATCAAATAAATGGTTTATAAACGTCCTCTGAGGAAAGAGCTGAGAAAATACTGGGCGTTGTAGCCTTTGATATCCACCTACTTGAACAGCGATCATAGATTTCTTTCTTTGCATTAGCCTGAATTTGCATCTCTTCTTTTTCCTCTATATCACCATGATACTGTTTGGCTAAGAGAAGTTTAGTAGCTTTGGGATCTCTGGTGGTGGGCAGCATCACTTAACTCTGCTCCTCTTCTACTACAGAGTTGACCCTGCTGGCACTGTAGTAATTTGCAGCTGCCAGAAGAGACCCTGGCCACCAAAAAGAGCCACTGGCTGGGGCAACACAGGATGTGACTGTTAGGGGCAGCAGACTGCCTACATCAGAATGTAGGCTGCTAGAGTACAGGCCAGCTGCTGTCTGTCTCTTGTAAATGCTGTTAGGGAGAAGACTGGGATTCTGGAATGGCATCTGCACCTGGTCCCCACGGGCACTTGATGGCTTTGTTCTGCTCGTTTCCACTACTGGGATTTGAGTCCTTGAGGGTACTGACTCTGCTCTTCTGTTTCTTACCCTACCATTATAGAAGCCTGGCTTGACTTTTTATCTGCCTTATTTCCATCACTGAGATGCCCTGAGCCAGCTCCAGCTGACACAGCTTCCCGATTTTATGTTGCAAGGACCAAACTTTTTATGAATTAACCCAGGACCATGCTAAAGCCCAGAGCTACAGCCCTCCTTAAAACTTGGATCAAGATACACTGCAAGGCAAAGCTACATTTACATTGTTAATGAGTTTCTCAATCTGAAAGCTTACAGAGCAGCAATCACATACTCTATCATCCATGGGCCAACAACAACAAAGACATAACACTCCTTGAGGAATGCTGTGCTTTGCATTTTCTGTTGTTTTCAGTTTTAACCTAATTTCCTGCAATCATGAACAGAATTTTCATGGGTTTTGAGTGCAATACACTGCTTATGAGTCACCAAGAAAGTTTTCCACCTGTGGGCGCTGAGATCCTAGGACCTGTGGACTATTTCTAACGGAACTGTGAAAAGCCTGTTTTCAACTGGGTTTACTTTGCTATTAAGCAGCTTTGAGGTCTGCACCTCTACTCAAATATATGTCTGCAGTTTGCAGGGGGAAAAAACCAATAAAGATAACAAGTACGCCTGAGCAGCACAGTCTGAAAAGCTTCCAGAGCCATGGGTCAATTAGAAGAGCTTTATACCACTACTTTAAGCATTCACAGAACTCTGTTTTTGCTGAAGAACCTACCCCTGGATTTATGCAGTCATCCCTCTCAAGCTTTATGAACACCTTCCTTCCAGGCACCCTAAGAAACATGTTTCCCATAATTGCACTGGCACCTACTGGTGAAATCCATCCCTCTCCAAACGTGTACAGAGTTACTTTTGTCCACTCAACTCCCACATTTCTAAGGGAAGCAAGTAAAGGCTGGTTTTTCCTTCTGTTTTAACGGTTAGTTTCTCCCATGTGCTTGGAAAGCTTTGAAAGGCGGCAGTAAGGTCCTGAAAAGCCAACCTTCAATTTAATATTTTATTTGAAAAATATATAAACAAATGAGTAATTAAAGCACAACAGCTGACATGAAAAAAGTACAGTCACTACGGTCAGAGGTCATTGGGTGATTCTGATACTCCAGAAGACCCAGACAGGCAATAAATGCCTTCAATTCTTTTGTTTAGTTTAAAAAAAAAAAAGAAAAAATGTAGAGTCATTTCTTAAAATTATCAATGACAGCTAATCAAGTGGCTGACCGTCCACTTGTCCTGTGTCTTCTTAATCAAGATATGCCTGCTGCCGTGTTTTCACAGAGTGGTGGCTAGGTTTCCCTAAAGGTTAAAGCCAGTTTTATTCTGAGATGCTGCCTGATAAAGATGCCTATGGGGAGCGAATAACCACGCTGTTTTCACACCTGATTGATAACTGATGGCTGAGCCTTCCACTAGTACAGGAAAGGAAAAAATTCTGAATTAAGTGTGAGTTTACTGAAGTGTGTAACTGCCCACACTGGAGATTAACGCCCTTTACCCTTTGCTTGTTGTCTCACCTATGAAACTCGTTTCAGCTTCAATTCAGTTTTTTTCAGTTTCACAAAAAGAGCTGTGCAAGCTGCCAACGTAACGCTTTAAATACAAGGCCTGGCATTCAGTTATTCTTCCCTTTTGATCACGCAATCCGTGGAAAGAACAAAGTGCTCCTGGCCCATGAAGCCTTTCCTGGCGGATCGACTCCCACGGGCGCACACCCGCGCGGGCACACATAGGTGTGCGCGCACACGCCCACCCGAACCCCCGGGCGCTTAGTCTGTGGATGTGTATCTCCCTCCGTGTGCCTTTTGATCTCCTATGCAAACGGCTGCTGCCACTGAGAGCCGAGCGCTGTACTGCTGAAGTTAATCATCACCTACTCCTCGGCTCCGGTGAATGAGCCGTGCCGGATTAACAACTTCTCCCGAGCGCTTCTCCTGGCACGGAGCCCGCTACCAGCGCTGTCTGTTTCGGGCCGCCCAGGTGAGCCCCGCCTGAGGAAAGGAAGCTCCCGCCTGCTATAGCGGGGCTGTAGCCGCGACTCGCACCTGCCCGCGGGGGGAGCTGCGGCTGGCGGGGCGGGGGCAGCGCAGGGGCCGCGGCTGCAGCACTTGCCTGCTCCCGGTCCCGTCCCGGCGCCGGCGGCTGCAGAGGCGGGGCCGGGTGTCCGGCAGCCCGGCGGCGCTCCCCTCCGCTCGCCGTCACCACCGCGGCTGGACTCACGAAGCCGGGTAACGGGGTGTCCCGTGCCGTACCGTCCCTTACCAGCTGCTCCTTCAGGGCGGAGAGGGTGGCCTCCAGACGGTGCTCCTTGCTGTGGGCGGACAGGGACTGCTCTTCTCCGCCCGCCGCCGGCCGCTGCGGCATGGCCAGGGCGGCCCGCACCAGCTCCCGCTGCTTCTCCCGCAGCACCTGGAGCTCCTGGAGGCCGGCCAGGGCCGCCTGCAGCCTTTCTCCCACCCGGCCGCGATCCCAGCCTCCCGGCCGCGGGGCGCCCAGCAGCATCGTCAGCGCTGGGCCGCGGCTCCGGCCATGGCAGAGGGGCGGCGGGGAGGCGGCGGGGCTGCTCCCGCCCCGGGCCGTGCCTGCGGCGGGGTCTGACCGCCCCGCTCCGCCGCTGGCACTCGAGCGAGTGAAGCAGAGCTGCAGCGGCTCCTGCGGTTTTGGAGAAGAGGTGGGGACAGGGGAGGGAGAGAGGGAGGGCGGGAGCGAAGGGAAGAGGCTGCGGCTCCAGGCAGCGCCGGGGCCACCTCTCGGGTGGATACGCGAGGAGAGCAGCCTGTGCCCGGCGCTCCCCCCGCCCGGCACAGGGGGCGGCTCCCGCCTGCCCCGTTCCTGCTCCTGCCCGGGGGACTGCTCTCGCCTCTTCCCCCGCCCCGGGGGTGAAGAGGGGTCGGGTACCCGCCTTCTCCGGGTAGAGACAGGTCCTGGGGGGCCAGCAGGCAGGTCCGGGGCGAGAGCGCCGGTCCCGGCCGGCAGCGAGCCCCAGGGATGCTGCGGAGATCGGAGCTGAGCCCAGCGTCGTGCTGCAGCCGCGTGCAAGTGGAAGTGATGCGAGGCTATGGTGCTGTGAGCTCCCAGGTATAGCAATGCTTCCCTCACAAAAACGTGGCGTTTGTAACTCCAACGCTTCTCCTCCTGGCTGGTGGTGCCCCCAGCTAGGCACAGCACTGGCACTCCTTATCTTGATCTCCAGGAACCGACCCAACTGGGATCTCGCTGCACAAGTTCGCTGTCATGTACTGAATTGTTGATTCTCACTTTGGAAGCAAGGCAGAGTCCTGTCTTGAGGTCAAGGTGTGGCTCAGCCCTCTCCCCCGCCCCAAGGTAATATGAAGGGTTTAGGATTTGCTTTAAATGGGATGTGAAAACACAGCCGTGGAAATTCAAGGCTACAGTGCTGTTGCTATCAGGTAATGTCAGCATTTAAAGCTCCCAAGACAGGCAGCTGCAGCTTCTTCAGAGGTAGCTGGTTAGCAGGCAGCAAAAACAGAACGTGTAGTCTGTAGTGATGCAGTGGGGGAGAGGAAGCCCTGATACCAAGAGCCTAATGAACACAGTGGAGATCATGCTACAGGAGACTTAATTTTTCTACTGCCTGCACTGAACTAGGAAGCATTTGGATCCTACAGATCCCAGGAGAACTCTGTGCCACACTCCTGATTTACATAATTTCGGGAAAGGTGTATGATTCCTCATAAGGCAGTAAGCACATGCACAGCCTATCTGTCTGTGGTTATGTTCTGTTCACCCTGTGTCATATCTTTAAAAGCTGTCATACTTTAATTTGAATGTTACTTGACTTTGTGCTGGGATACAGGACTTTGGTGAGTGGGAACCAGTTGCTCTGTCATCTATTCTTCAAGGAGCCTCTTCTCAACACCACGTGTGGGTGGCTATGCCCACCACTGAGCACTGTAGCCAGGCTAACTTTCCTTGTAGCAGTCCCTAGCTTTACAAATGTTAAAAGCAGTAGAGTCATGTCAAATCCAGCTCTTGCTGGGGGGCAGAGAGGCAAATTATTCCCGTGTTTGTTCACCAGGTGCCATGCAACACATTATTTGATAGTCTCAGTAGAACCCAAGCTTTGCTTTCATAATGTCACTTTCAACAGTTTTTATGTAGCTTGAAGATTTGAGAATGATGTTTACCTTGCAAAGTTGAACTATGTCAGAAGGGGTCCAGAGAGGCCCTGTTCTGACATGTTGTGCACAACTAATAACAGATGTCTCCATCTGCAGATGGAACAGGAATGACTGTTGTACAGTGCTTAGTTCAAGTATGCGAGATATGACTTGTATGACATCACCTAAGACATGTTTTGTTGTTTTGTTTTTTTTTCGTTAATGATTATACCTCTACTCTTCTTCCTTCCCCATTCATCTCACAGAACTTCCCTGTGCAGAGCAATGCTTCAGTGCCAGGATGACAGAACTATTCATTTACAAGGTGGAAAGAAAAACTGAGTTCAACACCAAGATGCTCTTGAAATTCTACCACCTCTCAGATGGAGTGTGGTGAAGAACCAAACAACCGTCACTGTATGGCACGTGGCAAGAATCTTGGAAAATGCTGTTGCAGGTATGAGGAGTGAAGCGTTTTTGTAAATCGCTTGGCTTGGCACTTGTTAAAACAGACATACAGTTCCTTATTTTATTCGAACCATGTTCTAACATGACCAAATACAAGTCACTGACAGAACTACCATTTAGTATATACTTGGTAGGAGAATTAGATATTATAAGGTCATATATTTTTTTTTCCCTCTCTTTCCTTTGCATGGAACTGTTATCCCTTACTCTTGGTTTTTCCTCTTCTTTCATCATTTTATCTTTTCCTTCATGAATTCCCAAATGGGCTATATCACAGCAGTATCTTTATTCTAATCAGCTTCCTTATTATTCCCTCTGTTGTACTGATTACTTTCTTCCTCAGAACCCTTATGATGTCACTTAATCTTTTCAGATAACTCAACAAATATCTTGTGTTATCTGACTTCTAGGGGAAAGAATAAAAGGTGTGAATCGCACCCAAATTTAAAACCATGAGATTATGTGGAGGAGGGGTAGCAGTAAAAGTGAAATTTGCATGGTGGGGACTTAGAAAACTTCTGCTATTCTTAATGACTTACAGATAAGAATGTTCAATATTGATACTCTGTAAGGTTTCACTAGACTTTAAGAATTACTTAAAAAAGTGAGCAGTCTATAGGTAACACCTTATTTTGCTGTCTAGCTTTAGCACACTGAATTCAAATGCTTAAACTTTGCTTGCACTTTTCAGGAGCCAAAAGGTTTGACTTTTCATTTATGTTACCTTTTTTCCATTGATTTCTAAAATATTGCTCTGGATTTATGCAAGAATTGGAATAAGATTTCTGTTTTCCACTTGCGGATCCTGAGGTAAATGAAATTTTGCAAAAAGCTGTAGTGAAGGATCAATATGGTTACAAAATCAGACAACAAAACAGTAGGAAATAAAACAATTTGTTTACGTAACATTATTTTACATTCTGATTTGTATTATATAATTGCACAGTGTTGTTCTATGGGTATGTTCCTCAATACAGGAACAGCGTGGCCAGCAGGACCAGGGAAGTGATTCTTCCCCTGTGCTCAGTGCTGGTGAGGCCACACCTGGAGTGCTGTGTCCAGTTCTGGGCCCCTCAGCTCAGGAAAGATATTGAGGTGCTGGAGCAGGTCCAGAGAAGAGCAGCGAGGCTGGTGAAGAGACTCGAGCACAAGTCCTATGAGGAAAGGCTGAGGGAGCTGGGGCTGTTCAGCCTGGAGAAGAGGAGGCTCAGGGGAGACCTCATCACTCTCTACAACTACCTGAAAGGAGGTTGTAGCCAGGTGGGCATCAGTCTTTTCTCCGAGGCAACTATCAGTAAGACAAGAGGGCACGGTCTTAAGCTCTGCCAGCGGAGGTTTAGGTTGAGGAAGAAATTTTTTACGGTGAGAGTGATCAGACATTAGAATGGGCTGCCCAGGGAGGTGGTGGATTCACCATCCCTGGAGGTTTTTAAGATGAGACTGGATGTGGCACTTAGTGCCATGGTCTAGTAACCGCGGTGGTAGTGGATCAAGGGTTGGACTTGGTGATCTCAGAGGTCTTTTCCAACCTGCTTGATTTTATGATTCTATTCTATGATTCTGTAAGCGTATAAAATGATACTACTCAATGCCCTCTGTCCTCGCTCTCCAGCCCATGCCTTATTTACTGCAGATCACTTAAATTGTGCACTACAGATAGAATTTTTTGCTTTTTAAAACTAAGCATTCTAGCTATTAAGTGCCTTACAGTATGAGTGAATGATGTCTTTACAACATCCCAAAAGGTATAAAGCTGGTTTTGTTTTAAGAAGGGAGGACCTGAGGCACTGAATTTTCTTTCAGACATGCTTGTTCATTTTGGGTGCCCACTGGAGGTGCCTTTGGCCTGATTTTTCTGTGTACTTACTATTATACAGTTAATATATATCCATTTTATTGTTCCAAGCAGAGTTCCCTTTAACTTAAGTTGTAGTTCTGAGCACTCAGCACTTTGGTAAATTGAATACTGGGTATTCTAATTTGAATCACTAAAAAAATGAGGAATACAATTAGTCCTCCTCATATGGAGCCAGCTTGGGTGTGCCTGCACCTGTGGTAGGGATGTGCCCTCAGAGCCTCGTAAACTACCAGAAAGGAGGCAGGTGTTATTTACCCTCTTTGGCAGATGGAGATGTAAAAATAGGTTAACTCTTTTACATAGAATCGAAGAGGAAATCTGTGGTAGGACTTGAAAGTGAAGCCAGATCATTCATGTGACCACAGAAATTACTTTACTTTCTATTTTTTTGATGCATATTAGCTAGTTTGTGTGAGACTACTGCTAGGGGAAGGACAATATTTATTGATCTCCAGATGTGTTAAAAGAAAAGTAGTTGAATGTTTGCTTTGGATGAAGTCCAGAGTACACAAAATACTTTGGTATACCAGACAACTTCAAGACCTAATTGCAGTTTGCTTCCCACGTTTGCTTATGTTTTGTTGTGAAAAATAATTCACAGGGTGTTTTGGTAACATTAACTTGTGTAGGAATATGAAGTCTCCCTGCATAGGTTTCAGCCTGTATTTTAGTTGGGTCTTTAGACTGTATTGATATCAGCATGTGTGGCAGTAGGTGAAAAAGGATCTCTTGACATGACAGAAGTACAGTGCATGCACCAGCATCCTTATTTTGCCAGCCAGCCACTCTGTCCTCTGTGCTGTCCTGTTGTTCTACTCCACAAGCGTTTTGCCATCGATCCTGCTGCGGATCTCATGCAGAGACACTGCCTAAGGCAGTCTTCTGAGCTGTTGACATCTGGTAGATGTTTAGAAGGTTAGTTGGAGGATGCAGTCACATGTGCATTGAGTCAAGTCTAATACAAGCCTGGAAGTTTTTGGAAATGTTAAGTTCGACCATTAGGAATATACTGAAAATGTACTAAACCCTTATGTTGCCTGCACAGAATAGTGTAGGTTCTGTGCTAGCACTGTTTGCCAGAGAATGCATAGTAGTGTGTGTGTCCCTCTGTGAGCTGACTCTAAGTAAATTGCCATCATCCAGGCATTTCGTCTAATTAGCAGAACAGCTGCCTTTGAAAACATTCTTCTTAAGATCTGATGTCTTGAGGATTATTTAATTAGAAAGAAGCAAATCACTGGTGGGAATGAACTCTTTGTAGAGTTCAGACAATTTATGTTGAATGGAAAAAAATTACTTTTTGAACTATAGCTTACATGGTAATGGATAGGTAAAAGGAAGAGAGAGCACAGCTCTCACAAATACAGCTTCTACAAACTCAGATTTGAGGTGACGGAATTCTTTTAGAAGGAGAAATCTTCTAAAAACATGACTAAAATCCTGACTTCAGCTACCAGGGATTAAGAGATGTCCATCTGTTTTTGTGCTTGTTTCTGTTTATTTTTCACGGGGTTGCAGGTTGTGCTGGGAGTGTCACAGGAGAATCAATGGTGGGCGTTGCAGGGGAGGGAGGAGGCTTTGATGAGGACTGTCACAAGCTTAGTATGAAAGTGCTTATTCTTGTCTCTCTCCAGTTTATGCCCTCCAACTGAAATCTTTGTAAGTAAAAGTCTGTATTTTGAATCATGTAAAAATATGTGCCTATCCATAAATCCGTGGATAGACAGGCAAACTGGGTAGTCACATGAACAAGTGTTGCACAGATGGGGACCTCAAGAAGCACAGAATATGCAGGAGTGGAGGGGACCAGAAATCCAGGTAGGCAGAAAGGGTGGCACACAGTAGCCAGGATGAGTCTGGGGAGCAAAGTCCAAGACTTAAGCCAGAAAACAGTCAAGGGTATCAGTATTCAGAAAAAAAGGCAGATGTGGGAGCCTAATAGAAAATGGAAAGAAAAGTTATACAATTTGGTATGGCTGTAAAAGCTTGCCTCTAATTAGCAGGGAAAAAGTTGAAGCTCAAGGAAATAATTTGAACTGCAAGAGGTCTAAGTTTACAACAGATCGTAACTAAAGGTGTCTGGGGGGGCACATGGGGTGTGTATGGTTGGCCTGGGGCCAGCACTTAGAGAGTCGCTGCATGTGTTCAGGGACACAGAGTTAGTGTAAGGCTCTTTGGAAATAAAGAAAACATTCAATTTTGGCATCCCTAAGAATGAGATGCCAAATGTTGATGTTACGTGCTTCTGCCATGTGATGCAGGAGTTCTGAAGGAAAGGGAGGAGTGGACCAGAAGGCTGTCCCGCAGTGATAGAAGTAAGGCAGTTTTTGAAGAGGAGCTATCACTAACTTGCTGCCAAGAGGGCCAACAGTCTTATCCCATCACTTCAAAACCTCTTATCTGTTATGATGGAAGGAACCAGGCTGGCTGCTTGGGGCAGGGCACAGGCAAAGAGGAAATGGAGGCATGGTCATTCTGCTGCCCCTGCGGGCTTGGCTTACTTTGTCCAGCCCTCCTCTAATGTGCTTCTAGCCTTTCTGGACTGTGCTCACTCGGTGCTGATGGCGCTTTTCTACCTCAGCTTCTGCTAAGAACAATGTGCAGGTGAATCCTTGCCTGAAATCAGGCACATAAAGCCAGGACACAGTCTGCCTTGTGCTGTTACAGCCAAGGAGAATAATGGTTGTTTCTCCACATCAAGCGATACCTTCTTTTACACCTATTGGTCACACTCATTGTCATCCTGATGAAAATTCATGTTTCCTCCCACCAATTGTAGCTTGTATTTTTTCCCCAGAAAACTTCACTTTCTTCCAGTCCTCCTGATTTCTGTTGGCTCTGCAGCAATATTTTTCTGCCCTCATTATAATTCATAATGTTTAGCAAGTTCACATCACATGGAGATTTCATTATAATCTTGTTTAAAATCTTCTTCTTGATCATTAATATTAAATGTGAATTCCATCAACATTACAATACAGTTGCAGACACTCCTCCCAGTTTGATTCTTGGTCTTCATTATCGCTTTCCTTTTACTTCATTCCCTTCAACAGCTTTTCAATATAGGTGACCATTTTTGCATATCCAAGCAGCCACCTTTTTCTGTTTTTATGCCAGATTATACTGGGTGACTTGTAATCACTCATTCCTGGATCTGCTCTCATTCTTACCTAGGCAGTTATTTTTACTTGTGTACTTTTCCGCTAATATTGGAAATATTTTTGGATTTCACAATTATCCTCTAAAAATATTTTGAATGATAGTCGCTGTTGTTTGGTTGATTTAACCATTTATCATTTTCCTTGTAGTCCAAGAGATCATGATTTTCTTCTTTCACTTGTCCAGCATTAATAAGGAATTAATCCATCAAAGCCTAAGTTACACCAATTGAAGAATTTTTGTTCCATTGCTTTGTTTCACGTTGTACATTTCACATCAGATTCTTAACCAGCATTTACGTGTGGATTTGTCTTTTCACCATTCTTTGTGCGTATGTCTGTGCGTGTGTGTAAAACTTTATGATATTTCTGTTTTCAAAGTTCTACACTTCTCTGAAAAACAAAGCAAATCCTGATGTGTGTGTGAGGTCTGAGCCTACTTCCTCAAAAAAGGAATGTGTTTTCAACAGAAACAGCTACGTACCAGTGTGCGGTTCCAGAGTATAAAGTATTCCTCCTGCCCTAATGCAGGATTCCACTGATTAACTTTGAGGCCTTTTAAAGGAAGGGCACTATCTTTTTTTCTGGACAGATGTAACTTAAAGTTTAGTTAGTGAAAAAAACCTCAACCCTCCAATAGTTTTTTCCAGTGAGAACAAAACACAATGCCAGATAAAAGAGGGAGAAAAAAAGGTCCTTTCATGGTGCTGTATTGACTAGCTTAGTTAAGGATGGCAAAAATTTTCAGGACATAAGGTTAGAAAGCCCCAGGGCACCTATTCAGCAAGATGTGTAAACACTCACCTAACTCCAAATAGGTGAGTGGTCCCAGTGAAGTCAAAAACACTACTTCTATTCTCAAAGTTCAACACAGGCTTTAGTATCTTGCTAAAGTGAAGCCTAAAGACCCATTACTTTTAATCTTGCAAATACATCTGCAAATTCTGGGTCTGTGGAGCATTCAGAACTAAACATCTTTTATTAAAAGTAGTTAGCTAAAGAAGGAAAGAGGAATTCCTCTTACAGTTTCACAGCATGCTGATTTTGCTGGTGTTCTTATTTATTTGCATTGGAGATCTGTGCAGGTAGTGGGGGTTAGACTGCAATGCAGAGGATGGCATGGTAATGTACTTTTATTGACTAACAGGCATTGAATGCATTCAGATAATGCACCCTTAACTTTCTGGATGCTTATAGGCCTGCTCTTTGGATTCTTTTGCTCAAAAGCAGAAGAAAATCAAGTCAAAAACCTGCTAGCTTGTAAGGACTGTGATTTTATTGGGCGTGCTTTAAAATGCATTCTCTTTTCTAGGAAGGATAGAGTGAGACTGATCCAGTTTTGACCACTGACCTGAATGGTTAGTGAGAGTGTTTTTGTGAGTTTTGTGAGCTAAGAAGGTTTATATGAGGGTGTATAAGAATCACACAGCACTGTGGTGACTGGGAAATGTTTTCACTTAAATGACTTGTTATAGGAAGTGCTGATGTGTGTATCCCCACAGATGCACATCAATGTCAGCAACATCTGAGATGAGAGAAGAAGCCTTATCAAATTCTTTTTTCTGATAATGTTAAATCCTTTTTCGTTCACTACAATGGATGTGTATGAAAACCCATACACTGTATCCTGTGTTTCAGTCATTGCTTTGCTTCTATGTATAAGAAAGAGCAGATATATGCAAAACATGCCTTGGGGAGTATGCTTTCCTGCTGAGTCTACCCTGAAAGAACTAATCACAGGGCTTCAATTGTGTCTCTATTTCCTAAAACTGGGGCCTGCCTGGGCCCCATAGCTAACTCAATGAGAAAACCTTAGTAGAGATTGCTTCAGTATTATAAATTGACAAAATTTACCGTTGTACATCACACCACTGCAGTATTGCTAAATATGATGGCAAAGTTTTCTCATCAGTAAAGCCTTTGCTTCGTATTGTCATGTCTAAAAAGAGCAGTGGCAAACTAAAATGTTTCTTTTTCACTTCTTTCTTTCCTGTAAAGGTTAACTACACTAGCTACTGAATAAAACTGAATTACTTTACAGACAATGATTCTTTGCTCTTAGGCATATAGCAGAAGAAGAGCTGTGCTGGCAGGAAGATGGCGCTTATTTTCTGACACTATATTTTCAGCATGTTATGCAACACCAGTAGGTTTGCAAAACTCCAGTTACATATTGGTACCAACAGTTAGTGTTTTGTATGCTTTTCCATTTGCATGTTGGGTCTGCTGAATTCATCATCGTCTTTGCAGCAGGGTGATGATCAGGCAGTTATAAGTCATTAGTGAGCTATGGAAAAACAAATGGAAAACTTAGAAGCACGCTGAAACACTGACTGTGTGCTCAGCAATGGGATGGGCTAAAGCACATATTGCACGTTCCAGGATGGGGAAGATGAGTGGGAGATGCATATTTGATCTCTAATTCCTCTGACACTGGGGCTGGGGAGTTTGTGCTTTGTTTAACATTTCTGTTCACAATTTTTTGTGTGAATAGGCTGTGAACAAACACACACATATATACATTATATATGGCCCGACTTTGCCATGTCACCCTGTCTAAAACTTACTCCTTTTCAGCACATTTGTCAGGTGCCTGTGAAGATTCCTTGGTTACATTCTTAATCATAGTTTTTATTAGACTAGTCTGATTGCAAAGTACATGGCCATGTGAATACCTGGGAAAGATAGGAAACAGGAAATTGTAACAAGAATTTTTTATAAAATACTGGGTTCTTAAAATCACTTCAAGTGTTATAAGTTTATATAAGCAACCCATGCCCAAGTAACCCTTAATCATAATTTGACTGCAAAAAACCCCATACAGTTAATTGGGCATGAGATGTTTTGGTATTGTGTGAAATACATACTGCTATGTTCTGTACATACTAACATAGGTAATATCTCATCACCCACCACAGGAGACTTATGTGGCCTCATTCTCTTTCCACGTGTCTTTCTGATGTAAGAATGTGAGCACTCAAGGCCTTTCTTACTTGTCTTACTGTCCTTTTGGCTGCAGTGATACAAGATATTCTTCCTATAAAATAAGCATCTTGAGTCTGACCTCTTGCTGAATGTTCTTGTACTCAACCTCAGACAGGGAGAGTTTGCTTGGATAGACAGGAGTAGAGGACCTTATGGAATTGACAGAGGCCTATGACAAGAGTGTGCTGGGTTAAATTGTCATCAAGATTGAGACAGCAGAGAAATTCTCTAATTCCTGGAGAAGCACAGGTTATACTAGAGTGTATGTCATTTATGGCACTGCTAGAAAATTTCATGTGGTAACGACTCTACTCCCTACATGTAAATTATCTGTCTACTAAAGTTATTAAGACAGGTCCACTTTGAGCATACCTGAATCCAGCTTGAAAAATTAAGTTTGGTCTGAGCTTGACCTACTGGATGTAAAACAGTCTCCTGATGTGCTGCTTTGACCCTGAGTGCCACGTGCCCACCAAAGCCCTTCTTAAATATGTTATTACAGAGGTGTTAACTACAATCTCTAATTTACTCAGCCTTCAGCAGTGATGTGTCTGTCTTGGAGATTGGCATTGGCTGTGTCAAATATAGGGGAATCATAGAATCCGAGTTGGAAAAGACCTCCAAGATCATCAAGTCCAACCCTTGATCCAGCACCGCCGTGGTTAATAGACAATGGCAGTAAGTGCCACATCCAGTCTCATCTTAAAAACCTCCAGAGATGGTGAATCCACCACCTCCCTGGGCAGCCCATTCTAATGTCTGATTACTCTCTCTGTAAAAAATTCCTTCCTGTTGTCCAACCTAAACCTCCGCTGGCAGAGCTTAAGACCGTGCCCTCCTGTCCTACTGCTGGTTGCCTGGGAGCTTCAAGCTTCTCAGAGAAGCCACTCTATAGGCCACCCAGCCTCCAAAAGGTTGCCACATAAACCCAATACACCTGATAATAGGTTTTTCTGGTCAACAGATATGCTGCTATTGGGAGTGGGTGCAGCACAACTGTGCGAATTGCTGCTTCTCTTGTTCCACTGGCTTTGGTGTTGTGGGCGTGTATTCTCTCAAGTACCAGTGGCAAAGGAATTTCAGAAGAGCATTTACTCCTCACATAGGGGCTTTTGTAATTGTTACATTTATAAAACACTGTAGGCCATGATGTGCTGGTACACAGTTACTGCCAAATATTGGTGTGAGAACCAGAAAAATACGACACTGCCACTACTACAATTATGACTTTTAGGTCAGCGAGGGACAGGCATTTCTAGATCTCAGTCAAAACTTTGCCTGACTGTCTGCCCCACTATATAAATTTAACCTGGAGCTTGGAGAAGGAGTTTGAAGTTGCAGTGTCTCTTTGAAAGTGTTTCCACAGCTAGATATCTAAGAACAATTATTGAAAAAAAAAATCAGTAACACTGTCAGGAATCCAGAATGACCTGGAGAGAAAAAGAGGAAATCTGAAGTCACTTAAGAGATTAAGTGAACCTCCAAAAATTATTCAGCTCAAGTTTGGATTTGGTAACTTGTCCTTCTCCTATCTGCACATTTGTTCTTCATCTCTCAGATCTGAGATTCTTCACTCTCGGGAGAGACTGCTGTATTTCTGTTCTCACTAACCATGGAAGCACTGCTGTTTTGGAGATCTGGAGCCAGCTGCTACATTAGTGCAGTATGTGTTTACAGATACCTTTTCAGGTCCTAGCAGGACTGTGTGAGTTTTCTTTGTGTTGGAGTCCCTGAGCTCCTTTGTGCCCTAGCACTGCTCTGGCACAGCCAGTTTGTAATTGCAATGCTAGCTCATGGCCCCATGCCATGGCTTGAGCGTCCCCCGAGAGCATTGTGCAACCCTGCCCGAGAGACACCATAGTTCTCTCACATCCGTGCCTTCTGCAGCAGCTTGAGTAAAGCAGAATCAGGTAGTATGGACTCTTTTCTTCCCTTTCACTGAGCTGAAATTATCCATGAGATTGTTCCCATTCCTGCTTCCCAGGTTCCTCTTCCCTTCTGTATATAGTTTTTCATTAGCTATTTCTCAACAGAGTAGATACGTGGCAGAAATCCTTACCCAGAATTTGCTTTGCAAAGGTGGAGAAGTTAGTGCCCAGACCCACGTTAGCAGCAAGGTAGATACTTTTTTTCATGTTCTTCTGACCTTAAGTGAGATACTAGTGTTTTTTTAAAAACTTGGAAGGTATGCCAGAAGCCCTAAGATCAACTCTCTCCAAACACTAGGGTGGATCAAGTTCTTCATTCTCTCTTCCAAAACAGAGGCAGCTGCTATCCTCATTGCTACCATGAAGAACATCTGCTATCTGTTATCAAGAGTGTGAAACCTTAGCTAACAACTACCCTGCTGAATGTTTTTAATACCTGTAAAATAACATTGATGCACCAGCTGGAGTAGAATTTAAGGAGAAACACAGAAGCACTCACAAGAAACCAAAGCATCTCCACATGTGTGGACACCCAAAGAAGTATTTCATCTTCACGGAACAGGATGTTTTAAATTAGATGCTCAAAACTCTTTTCCTGCAAGCAAATTCTTGTGAAAATACTGTAAAACTGTTCCTAGAGAAAATTCAGAAAGCAAGATTTTGTATTTGCTAATTGGCATATTCTGTTGCAGATCTATCCTGGCTAAAAGACAGTAATCCAACCCTCTCAGGACATCAAATTAAGATAGCAAAAGGAAGTCTTTGTCTTTTTAGTCTTCTGGAGGCAATGTCGAAATGAACAGCATTGTCTCTTCTCTCCACCATATAAGGTGAAATGCAGAGGAGATGGCAAGCTTTACTATCTATTGCTTTACTATCCTATGATGGAGATTCGGGATATGTTTCTGTTTGTCCCTTGATGAATGTGGGAAAATGAGAAAAGTTGAGACTAAGGAGGGTGTAATGAGGAAGAAAATGCTCACTTTCTTTTCTCATAATGCTGAAGAGAATGAAGGTGAGACAAAAGATGTGCTTTGCTGTCTTGCAGGCTGAGAAGCAACTGTCTCAGACAAACCATCAGAGCCTTCAAGAATACCATGTGAATCCTGCAGGAGGTTTTCAGGAGAACAATTGTGTTGTAAAATTAGCAATTCCTTTTTCCAGAATTCAGAGCAGCAGCTTGCCCCTTGTAATGGTGAAGGCGATGGTGACAGTCAAAAGTTGAAAAGTTTTGGTTTCCTGCCACTTCAGTTTGAAATGCCTCAGTTTGAAATGCTTTATTCCAACCTAAAGAACACTCCTCACCTGATGCTGATATCAGGTCAATATTTACACACCAGGCTGGACTTGGAACACTTTGGTAATTTTTGCAGCACTCTTGCATCCTTGGTGTTTGTGCTCAGGCTTGTCACTTTGTCTGTCTTAGTCATACTGGGAACCCTCTAAAACAGCACAGCCATGTGATATGACCCCAGAAACTTGTGCTCTGGATCCTCATCTCTGGAGGAGGAGTAAGAAGTTTTGGTTTCTGGGCTAAGTTCTCCAATGAACTGTAATTTCTGGTGTATGAGCTCTCAGTCTGACAGTCCTGTGCTTCTCACTTGGTTCAAAGTGAATTTTGCATACATGGCTATCAGAGCTTATATCCACAACCCCTGTTCTTTTGGCTTTCCGCTGGTGTGTGTGTATGCAACATGGTTTCTAGGACAGTATAATGCCTCTGCCATTGGAAAGCAGAACCTTTAATAGCCTGTGGGGTTTTATAATCCTTTCTTTAATTTCCTTTTAAATTAATCCAGCCCTGTCTTGCTGTGACATATGAGGTGCTCTATTTAAAAAGACATAAATATGATTAGATTACAAGGTACTTCAAAGACGCCCCACCTTTGGCTGTTTATGAGCTGCTTAGAATTAGTGGAATGATGTGGCAATGGGCAAAAGTCTTATCCCAAGCAGTACTTTTGCCTTTGGCTGAAATTCCAGGATGCACCCAAAACTCCACAGCTGTTGTCTGCAATACAGTCATGTCAACAGGAACTCTGAGGACTTTTAAAATTTGTCCTGTTTTGACATGGCAGCTCTGCTCCTTGCAGTTTATGTATAAAATGCCATGATGCCCTAGCCTGGGAGGTTGGGAGTGTAACAAACACCGTAAGTGCAGTTAGACTGTGATCCTGCTGCCACAAGAAGTCAATATGTAGGGTTTTTTTTCCCTCAGGATTTCAGCATCTGCAGAATCCACCTGGCAAATGTAGGAGTGCCTTGCCACTGCTATTGCTTCCCCAGAGATTAAAGTTACTATCAGTCACCCCTGGGGGAGCTGCAACAAACTGATGAAATGCTTCACTGAGAACAATTCAATCAGGATAAAACTGCAAACTAACCAACCAACCAACCAACCAACCAACCAACCAAAAAGACTAAAGGAAGTAGAGCCCGTAAGAAACAGTGCAGCAACAGAGTGGTTAGTCAGTTGGCTTCAGATCCAACCCACCAGATATCTCATTTTTACTGCCTTACTTAAGCTCAGACACCATACTCATCATTGCCCTTCGGCCCTCTCAGAGGCACTCCACAGCTGTGTTTCTTCATGGTTCTGCGGACCTTGGAAATTATTCCTTCCTGAAATGAAAGGAGGACGGGACTGAGTTTTTGCTCTATGGTGCCTGACTTGCTTTCCAGTGTTTGCTGTTGTGTCAGCACAGCCAGCAGCCACAGAGGAACGTAATGGTGGAGGCCAGGGTGTACATACTGGAGAGGGCAGATGGGTAAGATGCAGTCTTGGAAGAGGTATCTCCTTGTTTTTAAACTGAGGTTATTGTTTGCAGATGGGAAGATGCTAGTTCATGCTTTGATCTTCTTTTGTATGGTCCAGAGTGACATCTAATGGCACAGCACCAGACTGCACCAGGTCTGGGGAGTGCTAAGTGGACAAAAAGCTGGAGTTGCCAACCATTTATCAAGTGACAGGACAAGGTAAATTCTGTCAGGAGTGAAAAACCAAATAGACTGTATTAAACTAAACTACAACACAATCTGTAGCCATAATTTGATATATATTACCTGAATAAAGCTGGAAAATTAAACAGTCTAAAGGTAGGTAGTGGTAGAGTTAAGCTTCTTCTTAAAATGTAAAATATTTCACAGAATATGTTAGGTTATGTTAGGTTAATCAATAAGTTTAAATGATATTAAAGGAGGAAGTCAGAACAATGTTCCAAAAAGGTTTCAATCCCAAATATTCTATTTTGAGTTTAATGTGACGTGCATCTTTCATATATAACTGCTTTTATTAAAAAATTACAGTATCCTACAAGATTGTTTTGCCAGAAATAGCATACTGTAATAAAATATGTTCCATCAAATATTTTCCACCACTAGTGTGTTGGGACATCATTTTTTTGAACTGTGCAAATTGTAGATCAGAAACCTGTCCAGTCCCTTTTAGGCACCAGTAAAGGCAATTTTGCACCATTAATTAATGTTGCAGAAAAATGCTTTCTGTGTTGTATTCAAGTGTAAGAGACCAGCATTTAAAATATGTAATCCCAAATAATGGATAAAAATAGCAAGAAAAACTTTGGAGTTATTCAAGACAACTTTTTAGGAAAATAGCAGTTTCCCTGTTTACCTTAAGTTGATTGACTTTCATTTGTAGTAATGGACATTGAATGTTCTTCCATTTAAATTAGTTTCAGAATTTCCAAATTAAAAGGAAAAATTTAACTATTATATTTGTATGCATATATGTGTGTGTGTTGGTGTATAAAATGCAGTTAGTAGGTTGTGCATAGTACACTTAAAGAGTGCCAATGTCTTAAATGCATTAGAGCACATACAATTTTAAGGTAAGGTTTTCATCTCTGCTATGAATTCATAAAGTGAACCCACACCTACTTGCACTTAAGACATGTGAATTGGTTCTCACCTTGAGGCTGAGCAACATGTGGTGAACCCAGGGAGAAAGGGACTTTGTTGTGTTTTATGTCTTTTCAGTCATGACCTGCTGATACCATGTTCCTCCTGTGATCCTTTAGATTTGCAAATTCATGATAAATATAATTTATCAGGGAAAATGGAATGAGTTTTTCCCTTTTAAAAAAGAGGTTTCTAAAAGGCGTATATACTATTTTTAAAGGATTATTTTCTTTATGGTTTTACATTAATAAATTGAGTTTCTAGTTACCTTTTGCCTAGAAGTCTTTATAGGCTGATAACATTATGATTATAGGGGGAAATATCATGCTTGTGATAGGGCAGAAGCAGTACAAGAAAAATCCTTTTTGCACCCCACTAAGTTCAGTTGAGAAAGTTATTGCTACAGGATGCTGTGGAGACTAAAGTTCACATAGCTAGACAAAAGAAGATTAGGAAAAATCATGAAGGATTGGTCCACTGGTGGCTGTTAAATGTCTTTGGAGTACATCCATCAGCTCAGGAACTCACAGCTGCTGATTGTTGAAGAATGGATGGATAAACAGGGGAAATGAGTACTCTCTGACTCTGCCCCATTACATATATTGTTTCTCTTAGCATCCAGTATTAGTTACTGTCAGAAATGTATTTCAGCTAGCTGCACTTTTGCTCTCTCCCCTATGGCTGTGCTGATGGCTGATTTTCTTTACATGAAACTCCAGTAACAGCTTTCTCTTTTTTTTTTTCCTCTTCCATCAGAAGCAACAAGCTGAACATAAGCTAGTGTTTTTTTTGTTGTATCGACTATATGAATTCAGATTGGAAAAGCATTTGGTTATCTTAATAAGTAGGCTGTATTTAAAGGTAAATTTGTTACTGTTGTGGCCATGTCATCTTAACCTAATATCCAATATCTTAGATAGTTATTAAGCTGGCATATCTGGAAAAGGAATGGTTTTGATAGCCTAAAGCTTCCTTTTGCTGGTTATTGATTGCGCTCAGAAGAAGCTTTCAGCTGAACATCTCCAGCCTTCGGGCAAAGAGCCTTTCTCTCACAAAGTATTTGGTATCCAGCAGGTGGAGGTGACATTTTTAGACACCGGTCCTTTCTTTGGCTCTGAGGAAGGTGTTTAATTATATATCGTTTCACATCCAGGAAGTAGCCTGGGAATGCATGAACTGTTCTGTAGGCTCTCTTTGTGTAAAGACAAAGAATGTTATGTTTTCATTGTGCTGGCTTCTTAAAAGACTCCTTTCCATCTCAGAGGAAAAACTATACCTTATTTGGGGATAAAAGTTATTAGAAATAGGACATCTTTTTGAAGCTGAAGTAATTAAGTATTGAAACATTTTAAAACCAAAAGAAGATGACTTATTAAAGGGTTGGAAATAGTTTGGGAAATCCTGAATAGACTGACCTGTTGGAGGTCAGTCTGACTGTGATAATAGTAGGGAGAAAGGAAAAGGAAAAAAGTGAGTTGGGATTCTGAGCAACTATAATCTCCAAGGAACAAGACAATACAATTATAATCAGTGTTTCTATAAAAACATCTAATCAGTGCTCTGTGTGATTAAAAAAAAGTGAGATTTGACTACTAAGATCTGTGGAAGACAGTAGGTGGCGCAAAGATGTCAGGCAACCTCCTGGCTTTTCAGGTTCGGGTTAGGGATCAGATTCCAGAAGGTTTTAGGGTAAGCGTGCCAAGAGGAATAGTATCTGAATGTGTGGGAGGAAATTAAAGAATGCAGTCTATATGGGTGCCACATATAGCAGCTTTAAAGTGAATTGTCTGCAAATGCTACTGCTAAAATTTTTTGATTACAGTGTTTTACAAACATTACACCCCCACCTACACCTTTGTAGCTTTTCCCAATGTGTTTATTTTTAGCTGTTGTATCCTTCAAATTTGAACCTTTCCACTCTGCCTTGAGAGAAAACAAAGCCCTCAGAACTTTCCAAAATAATTAATACATTGCCATGCAGTGCACACCTAGATTATAGGAGAGGCATATTAAACTCCTTTCTTTCTGATCTCCCTGATATCCTTATTCCAGGCTCTATACCTTGGCTAATTATATTCTGTTTAGGGTGGGATAGTCTCTTTCTTCCCATTAAAAGTTTCATTCTGAAGCTGGGAAACTTTACCCAACAAAAATGATGTGTGAATATTTTGGTGGAGGAAGTGAATTCTCATGAAAAGTGATGATGATGCAGCATCTCTTGACAAAACCTCCCCTACAGCTTTCAGAGCACTGTGGTATTCCCCTGCTTTTGTGGGACATAGGAGTTAGCTATGGTCATGGAACTGGGGGTAAGCAGAAGTCACACAGGGTCTACTCATGTCTCAAGTACATGGAGCTGGTGAGTTTGCCAGCTATTATTAGCATCTCTGTAGCTCTCCACACAGCTGCTGCCATCTCACAGCCTTACACATATGTCAGTCTGAAGGACTCACCAGCCTCCCCAAACGATCTCTCACCACTGTGTGCCTGGGAGAAGAAAACAGCTCAAATGAAGAGTATTAAAAATTTTCTGCTCTAGGTCAAAACACACTCCCCAAATTTATCCTAGCTCTTCTTCATTCTCTGAAATCACTTAGCATCCTCTACTGTGTTTGAGGGGTTGGCAACAGCTCTGAGGTAGGAGACTTGCAGTGAAGTGCAAGGGAGTAGCAGGTGTACTATGTATAGGGCTTTTCTGGGGTGCAGGAGGGAAGGTAGGAATGGGCAGATATGGCGATAGTGACTGGTGGAAATCAGGAACAAAGCCATATCTATATATAAGGCTAGCTTGACGGGACAAGGAGGAGAGAAAAGCTTTGGTAAATTGCCTACTTTAGAAAGTCAAGAGTAGGCATTGCCTCTGGGATAGATAGAAGTGATTCCAGAAAAGGCAACTGCAGAGATTGTGGAGCACTCAAAATGGAACCAAAGTAGGGATCAGTTGTAAATATGGTTGTAAAGAACTGAAGAGGCAGGTTTCCTACAGAGGAAGATGAGATCTTGGCAGTTAATAGTAGTTATGGAAGGATGACTAGGCGTGCTAGGGATGTTGCTTGCACACAGAACAGTGGGTGCCTTTTAAGGTGGTGGCACCTTAAAAAGAGAGAACCAAGGAGAGGCCAGGCATTACAACGACTCTAGCTGTGAGTAAGAAAATGAGCTTCAAGGATATCAAATACCCTGGGCTGCAGACAGGCATGGAAAGGAGAGGGGCTTGAAGAAGCAGGTGTCTGGGCAGTACTTTGACAGAGGAGCTGGTAACTGTCAAGCAATCAGAGAATGTTTGTTGAAACAAATTTAATTTAAAAACCAACCACTTTTCCAATAGAAACGTTTTCTAGTAACGTATTGGTTTCAACAAGCTTCTGGTAAGATGCAGGTAGTTTCTTTCTAGCCCACCTGGAGGAAAACTTATGGCTGTTGGACAGCTCTGCTATCCAGATGTTTCCAGAGCTTTTAGGCTTCCTGTTATATTCATAATATGCCATAGTTTGATTCCAGCCTCATTTACATTGAGCAAAGGAGGTCTGTGGAGAGAAACTGCAAGTAGTTCTAACCCAAGCTAGGGCATCCATCTGATATAGTGTGGTGCTGTGCAGAGACAACAGACTGTGGCCCAAGGCATTAGTACAGGGTCATATCTGAGGTGATAAATTCACCCTTTGGTTCTCCTGGTTGCACAACTGGTTGGGGAGTCACTGCACCCTGCTCCATTAAGTGGGATAGATATCTTCCTCAGCATTTGCTGACACCTCCTTGGCCACATGACCACATGGCCACATGCAGACAGTGCAATGGTACAATGTGCCATTGCCAACACTTCTGATACAGGGGTAAAAATCACATTAATTTGTTGCACGTCATCAAAACTATTCACATTTTATTAATTAGTGTTATCTTTATAAATGTGTAATACAAACTTTCTATGTAATTGCTGAGAAACAAATAACCTAACTGCCTCCTTATATCTCTGCTTGCACAGATTTACATAGCCATAGGAAAAAAAAAGGCCAACAAGAAGTTCATTGACACGTGGTCAAGGTTATAACTTTCCCTGCTAATCTGTCCCCAGAGAAGCTGATGTTCTCCTTCCAGAGAGTTTTGTACCCTGCTGTGATAAGCAGCCAGAAATTTTTAAAGCTCTTAAATCCTTTGAAGTCAGGAATGATGATGAGTTATTAGCAGAATATCCTAAATCTAGTGAATAATTTTTCTCAACTTCAAGTGAAAGTATTATAAGATGATCAGGAAGTATTTTAAATGAAATTGAATGGAAAGGAGTGAAATAAAAATGAAATTAAATGAAATTAAAAAAAAATCTTAATCTTCTGCTAAGTGGCCACTAATAAGAAGTAAGTGCATTGAACTTGTGTATGTGTGTTTGGATAATATATTTACTTTAATTCATAATTAAGAGATTGGAAATTAAAAAATAAGCAATAGAAAGTTACTGTGCCCAAAGCAGTCTTAGACTGGCCTCCATACCTTCATAGTATGGGTGGTACTCAGTAACTTCTTCTTCAAAAGTTAGTATGGCCCAAATCCACCTCCACTGAAGAGGAAGAGCTTTGGGGTTGGAAGGGGTATGGGAAGCATGACCATGGGAAGCATGACCATCGAAGAGCTCAATTCTTCTTTTCCACTACACCCATCATGTGCCAGGGCTATGTCAGGAAGAGTTTTCACTGAGTGCTGAACCTGTTCATCTTTCCTTCATGTCAGATTCCTGGGCAGGGAGAGCTGGAACAGTGATGGACTGGGTCAAGTAACATTGCTGTGAGGTGCAAATGGAAGACACTGAGATGTCATCACTACGCTTGAAACAGTTATTTCCCCGTGGTTTGTGTGAAAGATCCGTACTGAGATTTTATTATTAATTAGTGGTTGGGGTGAATAAGATTATCTGCAAAATGTAGATCCAAATGAGAAATATAGAAGCTTCTTCAGCACATTTCTTTCAATAAAGGATTTTACTTTCAGTTGTAATTTTTTTCATTGCAATTGCATGGTTTCGTTTTAAACAGAGCTTGCACTTTGTTTTTCTGAAGCATTTAGAAGGAAATGTGAATAATGTAGCTGCTTATAACCAATAGTTTTCTGTATGCTGTACTTGAAAACTGAGAAGCAGACAGAATTACATGCACTTTAATTGCAAGTACATCCATCCTCAGGTAATGTTAATGCTGCCTCTCAAGCACTGGTACAGAACTGCCAAATAAGGGAGGAGAGTAACTAAAGTCCAGTGCAGTCAAGTCCAGAAATAGATCTTGAAAACTGCACTTTGGTGAAATGAAGTTAAAAGTAGGCAACCACTGCTGGTAGTTCAATTCAAAGTGAATTGTTTTAACACAAGAAACTGGATAAAATGTCACATTCTCCCAGTGTGGTCAAACCAGATAATTAATTGTTCCTTTTGGACTTAAATCTGTATTTTGGGTACTGATGGAACTAGATTAATTGTGGAAATGCTTTCTGCAGAAGATGGGTAGGTAGCAGGAAGTCTTCACAGAAATAAATAGACTTGCTAGGAACAAGGGACAATAAAGCATACCCAAAACAGTGGAAAGTTTGAGATGAAACTGAGGGCAAGGCAGTGCTAAATGCAGGCAGGGAGATGATTTTCATTGAATGGCAGAGTTATCGCGCCTATGTACCCTTGCTTGCAGACCCACTTCTGAATTTAGTACTGTGGACTTAAAAGCTCAATCTCCATGGATGTGGGGTCATCTGCCCTGTCCTTCATTGCACCCCTTGATCTATTCCAGATGTATGCTTGAAGAATTTCCTAGCATTTCTCTCCTCATTGATCACTGCTGCTGGTTGAAAAAGGGTGCTGATTAAGAACTTTTATTGCTCATTTGTTGAATACAATTCAGTAGTAATTATGAATGAGAGGCCAGAATTCTCCCCCTTAAAAGCAGTTGTTAGGACAAGTGCACAGAAGTGTAGAAGACAGCAATTTGGTTTCAGAATGGTTGTGTCACTGAAGAGCATTTTTCACACCTTGAAATACTTGTAGAAATGGAGTCTTGAGATTTCATGAAACAAAGGCAAGTTTTCAAATATTACTCCTTGCTTAATGCAAATTTAAAATCAATATTAAACACTAACTTGCACAGATTTTTAGGTAACAGCACAAACATTAATGATCCTCTTTCTCCTTAAGAAAACAAAATCAAGATGTCAGGTGTTAACAATTGTCAAAATATGGATTATCCAGTGTGACATAAAACTGGAAGAGCAATGAGTTCTAAAACAAAACACAGAGAAAGGTAGTATAATGCTATAATGCTGTGATTAAGAACCTGTACACTTAAGGGGTTTAAGAAAGGAACAGGTGAATCCAATATGAAAAATAATATAAAGTAACTCTCATTATACAACATTTGCACAAGTAGTGAAAATTATATTGTCCATAAAATGGGAGATACACATTTCTTGGATTTTTTACAGGAGTTTTTCACTGTCTTTCTTTGGGCTTTTCAAAAATCTTTCTTTAGGGGTCTGACATCTAAAAACTTAAGTTGTCAGCAGGAGAAGGGCTGTTCTTTGGGTCTCATGCTATGCTTCTTGGCATGATAGCTGAGTGTCTTTCAAAATGAGCAGTAAATGAGGTAACTAATAACAGTTGGTTTAGGGTTTTTCGCATTACCATATGGAGAGGAAATGTTTGGGTGTGTGCTGATTATAAAGAAAATCCGTCTGCTAAACAGCACAATGCACATCTGAACATCAAAATAACAGCCCCCAGATATTTGGCTGGTGTCCATATGTGAAATTAAAAAAGCAAAATAAAACCTAGCTTTGTATTCCAGGCTTAAATATGAGAGCTCCAAAATATAAAGGATGGGAATGGGGGGTTGATGCAATTGTAATAGTCAGCCTTAGAGCTGTCTGTTTGACAGCTTGTACCATAATTTTCGTGTGACACCATGGGAAAGTAAACACGTCACTGTGTTAATTTTTGGTTTGATTGTTTTTGAAAATAATTATTCTTGCATTTGAAGGTCCTGCTCATCAAGAGTTTCAAAACATTGCATCTGAACCCGCTTCAAGGTTAAGCAAGACTTGTCCTGAGGGGGAAAATCCAGAAACAGTTCTTCACTGGAGGCAACAGCAGCAGATACAGAAATGTAATGTTAGCCAGAGCACTGTGTTATCGTGGTGCAAGAAATTCAGAAAAATGGAGAACACTAAATAGAAATAATAATGCAAAAATTGGTAACTTTAATGGATGACATTGTCCTTGAAGGCATTCTACATTTGACAAAAGAGCCAGCTTATATTTGAAATAGTCTGCAGAGTCATGTCCTCCTTTATTACACAGAGCCATCACTGTCAATAATGCAAAATTCAGCCTCCCTCTGTGCTTAGTACAGTGTGAAAAGTTCACTCATAGGAAGTTCATTAATTCCAAAGAAGGGCAAGTGTTCTTGTGAGCTTACTTATTACAGTTCTGCACAGCAGGAAGAGGCTTCTTCTCAGCAGATGAAAGCATTATTGCAAAGACTCAAAATCTGTTCCAGTGTTGTCCACATTTGTTTTTCCTTCTTTTGTTGTTTTCTCCTAATTCATCAATCTTTCAAACTTTGCAGCTACTTTTGAGACAGATGGGATTATACTCTCCAGGTAGCAACAGCCGAGATTATTCTTCTTTCCACCATTTTTATACTTCTTTCATAGTTTCTCATTTTTTTATAATGCATTTATATAGAAAAATTGACAGATATTTTTCTTTTTCCTGTGGAGACCCTTTAAAAATTTAGCACAAGGTGATGCAGTTGCTCAATGGTGTTTTTCTAAAGTCATTTTTTACCTATTTAATTGTACTTTCCAAATATCATGGGACATACCTGCATCAGATGCAAAGAAAAACAAAGAGGTGGCAGGTGAAAAATGAAATATGATGAAGTAAAAATGGATTATTCATATCTTGAACTGGGAAACTCAGGTAAGTCCCACATTATTACAAGCATTCTGCCTTTCTTTGAACCTCCTCACCCACTATACCACCAAGAGCAAGAGCTGCTTCAGCACTCCTTGAGCACAAATGAAAGCAACTGTGCCCCTTTGCCAGCCCTGAGACAGGCTGGTAGTGGTGGCTGAAAGCTCTTCAGCTGGAGAGATGCTCTTGAGTGGGTAATGGCTATTCTGTTCCATAAGTGTGCCAAGAGACATTGGTACTTCAGGGATGCAATTCATGACTCATTTTAGTTATCTGTTTAGGATGAAAAGAATGATGCCCTGACAGCAATTACATCTCTTCACTGACTGTAATGGAGTCCTTGGGGAACTAACTCACATACAGAGCTGTGGCCACGCTGCAGCTATTCGTAAGGACATCAGCTGAAATGCCTTGCTTTTTAAAGCTGGAATAAATAGCAACTTATACAGTACAGAGAAAGACTCAAGTTTCATGGGTCCAACTCACTATGGAGGGAAAACTTGCGCTTCTGTGGCAGCTCTGGCCATTTATTCATAGACTGCCAGATACAACAGTATTAATGAATTGATAATTCCCACAGATCAACATAGCCATTTTTGCTGATAGCAAAATCTTTATTAAGTTGTTTCACTGCTCCTTTTCCATTTCTTCCTTCCTGCAGTCACCAGTCTTGGTGTTTGTTCTGTAGTATCTGTGGTTTCCCAAACTGATCTTGAAAGCTCACCATCTCTGTCTCCGTTGCTACTCTCAGCTATTCTCTTCCTTACTTCAGTTCTTGAGTTCAGTTTCACAGATGCAGTTATTCTCTGCACCTTCTTAACTCTCAAGACAAATCCAGGCTGCTACAGAGGGATTATCTTTTCCCACTTCCAACTTAGATGACACCAGAAAATTAAAAAAAAGCAAGGCAGCCATTAATTTAATTATTGGAAGAAAGAGGAGACTGAAGTTTCTCTGGATGTCCAAAACCCTTGTTTTGTTTCCCGAAGAAGTTGGGTTACAATGGGATAAGCTTTGAAAGTTCCTGAAAGACACATGAGAAATTTTATGAGAGCTGTGCTGGCACTCTCTGGAGCAAACACTCTGAGAGCTCCACGCTTCTGAGCTGCAGTCTGGTTAATATCTTGGAGCTTCTGTTTGCACAGTTAGGAAAGCAGGGAATAAAATAAGAACATTCAAACTACTGGAAAATGTTTTGGGAAGTCTAATTGAATTTCCCATAACTCTGTTAAATATATTTCCAGCATCAAGCTTGTCCAAAGACCAAGAAAAAATATGTTCAATGCCAGTAATTTGCAGTGTATCACCTATTATTTTTCAAAACCAGATTCTGGGCATAAAAAAAATTACTTTTTTTTTTCTTCTAGATCTAAATAACAGGAAAGGGTGTTCAAATAATTGTTGAAAATAGTAAATTCTGGTCTTGGGAAAAATGCCAAGAAAAGTCATGGAGAATGAGAATGTTCTCTCTTCTGCAAAGACACATTACCAAAGATACAAAGGACAGCAGGTAGATTTGCCTCTCAGAATACAAGATTCATGTAAAGTGTCATCTGTAATCTGCTTTTCTCTTTTAGGTATCAGCAGTACAGCTGATGAGAACTTTTCTCATGAAACAAAGTTTGATCAGAAAATATTCTGAAAGACTCTGGAGCAGTTTTATAAGAATAATATTTCCTCCGTATCTTTACATACAAATTCACCAATACTGTGTCATTAGTTTTATTCTGAATTCTTTCTGTATTCCAAACTGGGTTCTCAGAAATTAAAGGTATATACATTCTATATTGTCTATAAACATTAAGTAATTCTGCAGTGCCCCAGTAAGACTACATAAGCATCAAGGTAGTGTTCATCCTGTGATATTTCAAGTATGCTTTATATGTATCAAATAGTGAAGATCTGATCTGGGAAATATCTGTCCTTGGCGATATTCGAAAGCCGCCTGTGCACAATCTGGCTCAACCTGGTGCCAAAGTCACCAAAGGTAACGGCTTTGGTGGTGGAATTGGACTAAATGATCTCCATGAGCCTTCTCCAACCTCAGGCATGCTGTGTTTCTGTGATACAATGTGGGCAAAGCTGGCTAAACAAAATCTCTGTTGAATGGGCTCAAATATCTGTCATTAAAAAAAAAGCGGGCTGGATCACTGCTTCCAAATTGCTGCTACTTGTCTATTTCAGCAGCTGAACTGTTGGAAAAAAGTTTCCTTTTTCATGCTAAGAACCAAGTATGTGACAGGAGGTTTTACTTCTGATTGGATTGCAACTCTGCCCAACATTATCAGGAGACAGGACTCAGCTCTTCTGCTCCTTACTTCTCTCACGCTCTGTAGTAATCTGGGCTTTTATGCAGGATCCTGTGTTGAATGACAAGTATCAAAGTCAAATTTCTGCTCCTTACCCCAGTGATGAACTTCAGCTCAGCTACCTATGCTAATAAGGCAACAGTGGGCTGGTGGTAGCTGTAGTTTCCATTCTGCTAAATTTATGTCCTTTATATAATAAGTAATGATAACATTTTATGTAGAGGAAAATTTTTATGTTATTTTACTGTTCAGCATGGAGAAGAAAATAAAACTGGATAAAATTCACATGATTTATACTATGCTTATTAAAGCTCTAACTAGGGTAAGGCTTGAAAATTTTTGTTGTCTTAATCTTTTGAACATGCAGAAGAAAACAGACTGGATAAAACTCATATGAATTATACCGTGCCTATTAAAATTCTAACTAAGGCAAGGCTTCAGTCATGACTTCAGTAATTAAGTACTAATCATAGTAGCCATAAAAAGGAGAGAAGAAAACCATTTTTTCACATACTTAAAAATGGCAAGATCATTTTTGCTCAAATTCTCATAAAAATATAGCCTTTGGCAAAAAGTCAAATTCTTAGTCTTAAAGGCTTTGGAATGATTGACAGAATTGACATGATCCATTCTCCATAAAATAATATGAAACAGTACTCACAGACCCTACAAGTACATCCACCTAGAGCAGGCTAAACCCCTCTATTTTTAAGTATAATTGTCAGCTAAGCAAACAGAACAGTGAAATAAAAGCCCGAAAACTGATCCTTTCACCAACTGTAATCTGAGAATGAGATTAATTGTGTCCTTTAAACAAACATTGCATAACATATATTGAAGCTCAAGCCATATTTTAGATCAGATATTTTATTTATGCATTACAGGATAAATATTGATTCTGGCTAGACTCCTGTGACATGAGGCCAAGTTAAAATGAGTCTTTAAGGAATATGGGACCCTAATATCAGTCGTAGAATGGAGTAAAGTAGCGTTTAGCCATGTGTCCTAGGTACAAGTGTGGACAACAGAATATCCAGCATATAATAATAATTCCTCAAAATTGCTTCCCAGTCTCCAACAACATGTCACCTAAAGGCAGCTTAAATCTTGAAGTCCTTGTATTTAACAGCCCTCTGAGAATTTCTCTTCTGTAAGGTTGTTGTGCCCTTTGAAATCTTGGCTTTCAGTAACACAGTGTCCTGCGGCAGGGTTTTCTTTAATTGGTTGCATACTTCTATGATGAATCGAGCTATGGCTACTCTTACTTCTAGCATGGAAGCTCTTCATTTATGTAATACTTGAAATTATAAAATTCTAGTCTAGATTGTAGCTCACCATTTAAAACACTTACATATGGATCATTGGTTACAGAACATAAACATCTTAGTTTACCTCTTAGAATAAAATATTGCTGATACACTTACCCCATCCTTGTGTATCAGACCTGCTATCACCTTTCCATTGCCTAAAATGACAATAAAATATTGTCTAGTTCATAGGATGGTTTGGGTTAGAAGGGACCTTTAAAGATCATCTAGTTCAACTCCCATGTTCTTCAAGCTGATCATACTTTTTAGGGAAAGGCAGATGCCTGAAAAAGCACAGTGAACACTTTTCTTAGAACCTGTTGCTCTGCTGCCTTTATCACACCGAGCCCATTGATCAAACCCTCAGTGACACTGCAATGAGTGTCCAGTCTGTCAGCCATCAAATCTCTTTTCAGGGCCCTGTCATCATGCTGATATTCCTGCTGCCTTCCCCCTTCTTCTGGACCCTCTATACCTTGATCTACATACCCAGGTCAAAGCTCTGGTGTTGCTGAAGCAAGCTGAAAATGGACCATCACAGATAGTCTTGCACTGTTTCCCAAATTTGTGTGTTCTAAATCTCCTCCCTCAGATTATTTGTAAAACAAACAAAACAAAACCACATTCTTCTGTGAATGTTGTCGTATTCATTTATAGGCCAAGTATAAAGCCAAATTTCCCTTAATTATCTCATGTCCAATGAACATATGCCAGAGGCCAGGTTAACAATGATGAAATTGGAATAAGTACCTGATGATATATGTTGCATGTTAGCTGTCCTTTGAGTCATCATTAAAAACAGATAGATTCCTTTATATTTCCTCTGGAGTCTATGGATTTCTCAGTGAGGTCAGTGAGACAGTTTGAGTCAGTCAGAGTGACTGAGCTGCAGCTCATTTGAATCTTTTTTTCTGTGAGGGGCTGTAAAGGGCTGTTCTTTACCTTACCTGGGAAGGCCCTTTTAATTAAGAAGCACTCATGGATACAAATAATCCATAAATAAGTAACCTGTGTCTTCCTCTGCTGCCCATGATTATTACACATCAACATGGAATTTTGGAAAACAAAAGAGAAGAGAAAGGAATAGAAAAGTCTAAACCTGACTAAGCTGATGTGTTGGAAAAATCAGTGATTGCTGCTGACAGACTGGAACATAAAGACCTGTTTTTTACTTACAAGGAGACTGCCTACCCCACTACTCCTTGCACTCGTGAAGTATTTAAAGCTATGATGTCCTCTGAAGCCAGAAGAGATGATGTTATCCTAGCAAGCTTTCCTAAATCAAGTATGTTTTTCTTGCTGCACAAAGAGAGTTGCCATAATAATGCTGATAATCAGAACATATATATCAACAGCAATAATAATGACAGTAACAATAACAATAATAATAGTAATTACTACTACTAATGTCATTATGATGTTGCATTTGCAACTATGAAGTATTTATTTCAGGTTTTGTTTGAGACGAATGAGAAAGGACAATGGCCTTCTTATTTGAAAATTAAAAAAGATCCCACCATAAACTTAGTCATAAAGCTATCTAATTTCATTTCATGAGCAATACTGCATGTTGTAGACTTCTCCCTTCCAATAAACTATATCCTATGTAGAGGGATGTGAATAATGTTTCCTGAGAAAGTAAAAAAAAAATTCTTTGCATTAACCTTACAGTGTCAATAAGGGTTCTTTTTAAGTGATGTTAGCTATTGGAGGAAGCTTTTTGAGGGAAAGCATAGTTTGGAAATGGAGAAAGTGTACAAGGAACGGTTAATAGCAAGCACTCCACATTAAAATATAATATGTGTTGCAAATCCTGAGAGATAAAAGAGAGCTGTTAAAGTAATCATTTCTTGAACTCTAATCGTGAATGCAGTTGCACAATATGCAGGACAAAAGTCGATGCTCCAGATAGGTGTTGTAATATTTGGACTACAGCTGCCTGTTTAGTGGCTGTAGTGTATGTCAGGTGTTAATGCTAAATGTAAGAACTTTGACATACTGAGTAGTTGTTGATTTACTGAACAGTATTATAATTGATCACATACAGAGGAATCTAATAGCTGTGCTTCATGCTATGCCTTCTTAATGGAAGAATATATTTCCTGTTTTATTATTGAATTCCTCAGTCTTTTTAGAGTAGTGAAGTGTATTATATACCTAGAGACCTTTTGTAAAGACTAAATTCAGGTCACTTCTTGGCTTGTTGGCAAAAAGTTTCTGCCGTAGTTAGGTTTTCATCCAATTATATTTCAAATAAATGGAAATTTTTCATTGACTTAATTGAAATCTGAATTATATATACATTAAACACTACTAAGAAAGAAGCTCATGACACATTAGTAGCTCAATCTGTTTCAAGTATTGTTATCTTTTTGAAGACAGAATATCAGCATCTGTCTCCATAGCTTTGGGTAATGCTGATGCATATCTACTTACAAAGGTTGCTTTGTTAATTCTCTACCAGGCTTTATGCTTCTTTGCAAGTCTGCATCAAACAAAACATGTATCATGGCTACTTGAGCCTCCTGATTTATTATTTTAGCCTAATAAAAATGGTTGTCATAAGGCAAACAGATGATGTTTATATGTGCCATTCCTAGGTGCTGCTTTTGTTGTTGGTTTCGTCACTATACAGTAAAGCTACAGTTTAGAGCTGCCTTTGCCTTTGTTTCATGGATTTCTAACACGCCTCCCAACCTGTCTTGCTCTGAGATTCATTCCTGCTCACAGAAGCAGGAGGTGGACCCTTAACCATAATTTCACTGTTGACATCACTCAGTGGTGTCATTTAGTCACCTACAGGTAACAGCTTTTTTGATGGGAATATTTGGGATCATCAGTGGTAGCTCTATGTGTTAAGACACTACTGCAAGAAACAGACATTTTCCCTGGCTGGCATGAATGTGGAAAAGTGTGTAGATGTTCCTGCCCTGGACTTGAGTCTTGGCTACTTTTTCCCTCCACTCAGATCTGCTCTGAAGTCAAAAGTGAAGCACTGGTCCCAAACTTTGAGACTTTCCCCTGAATGCTGATGGGAGCTCAAGGCAATTCACTATGCTGTGTGTATGGTAGTTAGAAATTTTCTGTGGGAGGGATATGTCTTTGCTCTGACTATGGAAGTCTACTGAGGTCTGCTCAGGGCCTTAGCCTCTTGGGCTTTTACAGAAGCTCAGAAGAAACTTTCCAGCTAACCTTAAGCTACTCTTTCACAAGCACACCCTGCCTGACCACAAAAGGACTTGTAACAGACGCTTGTACCATGAGGTCAGTGTGATGACCTAAAGGACACCTCTGTCTTCACCAGAGTCTATGTGCATGCCTTCCCTGGGGAGTGAAGGACCATCTCTGCAGCCTTATGCACCTGACAGAACTCAGCATGTACAAAGCTCTTGCAGTGACCGAGCAGCAACATTTCCCTCCAGACCAGGATTAAAGACTCTCAGACAGATTTTTTTCCCCTGCTACTGGCTGCTGCAGATAAAGATAGGACACAACTCTGAGCCTGAATATAGGAAGTGGTCCCAGGAATGCTTTTGTCCTGCCTGTTCCCTCCAGACTAGAAGAGAGGGCTTCCAAGAAATCTGCAAGGCACTTATGCAAATATTCTTCTTCAACAGTTAGTTCCCCACATAGCAAATGACAGCTTTTGCTACCTGCTCTTTGCATGTGTTGCATTAACATTTCTTTATATAGTTCACAAATCAATTAAATATTCAATACTCATAAAAATATATATGCTTATTAGTCTAAGAGTGTTTTAATATATAAAATCTATTGTCTCTCGTCGAGGCATTTCCTCAGAGCCGCTCTTCATCCCTCTCTTCAAAGTTATGTTTTTCATTTCTCCCTCACCCTGCAATTCTCCAACCTGGTAGTATTCAGGTCTGGGGAAAAGGATATTTTTTTGCATTTCTACCACTTTTCTTCCATAACTTGCTTTTATTTAGTATGTATTACCTTAACTAGAGATCACTCTACTCTTATCCGAGCCTACAGCTACTAAAGGTTAGTGAGAACCCAGCTGGGAAGAAAGGTAAGTGTGGGGGTTAAGACCTAATGAGTGAAACAACAGTTTCCCATGATATGATCTGGTCTGTGTATAATAAAGCCTTCACTGAGGAGTTGTACTATTTAACCCGAACTTCTTTATATGATTTAGTAATCATACTTATTTGGAGTCTCTTTCAAATAATATCTACTCATAACCTTAAGCCTTAAGTATGTCATCAATTCAGTGAGGAATAGGGTGATTCAGCAAAGCTAGTCCTGGTGTCCTCTGGTCAGTGACCACTCCTTCCTACAGCCATGAAGGATCCCAGTTACCAAGCACCTCTTGCTGCTGGTCACAAGACAGAGATTAAGTGTGAGAACACCACTGGAATTAATGAGGAGTGAAAAATATTATACTAACTTGGCACTCTACACTAACAGGGGCCTTTTTGTTGTCTTGTTGCACTGCCTTCTAGATCCTGGCAATTCTGATAAAGTCAGCAGTTACAGCTGTTATAAAATTGCTATATAAAATGGGAAACACAGGTTTCAAGCCATATGGTGAGACAGATTTGAAACTGGACTGGCCTCAGGTGTCTGTGCTATCTTACCATCATGGAGGACTCCTCCATCACTGGCTGGAGGAGAAAGGCCTGGTGGACTGAACTTCAAAAGCAGTTACTGAATGGTATCCCTGGTACATCAAGGAAAATTAACATCAGTTTAAGAATACTTGAAAATGGAATGGTAAAAGCTGAGGGTATTTAGGACTTTTGTCATTAACTATTTGTATTTACTCTTCAAAGGCAGCAGCTGTGGAGTTACTGTGATGCAGAACAGCCATAACTATTGGTAGAGAATTACTTAAATGAGATAAATTGCTCACTTAAAGTAAAAGGAGACAGAAATTTTACCTTCTCTGAATGATATGTGGAAATATATTTCATGAACAGATTAGTCAGTCTGGTGACCTTTGCTACTGCCGACTATTTTTATCTTGTTTTGGATGTAAAAACCCATCAACCTTAGCCAGTGAAGCAAATCTCAATACAGGGAATGGACTCGACCTAGGCAATGTATAAAGAAAGATGAAAGCTGAAAGATCATGTTAGGATCAAAAAGGGGAATGATGAAGATGAGAGAGTCTTGAGACTAAGAAAGGGTCAAATAGAAAGAGGGAGAAGCTTTCATGTTTTTGTATCTCTGTTTTTCCTGACATCAAAGGATACTGGGTATTTTGATTAAGTCTAAGCTATAAAAGTTCCTCAGATTGAAGATTTGAAGAGACAATTGTCCAGGTACATCAAGTAGAATATGAATTCCCCTTTCTCCTCTAGGAATGAATCTGGAGGCATTGAATGGAAACTAATTAGGGAAGATGAGAGCCATGCAGTCCTGATTGAGCTCAAAATAATTAATTTATGAAATGAATCAAACCTGCTGACCATATAAAAGAAGAGAAAATCTTGAGAGGATGAAAAAAGTGGGTTTTTAATTAAAGAAAAACAAACCTTTTGATGGACCAGGAGAGTAGAAAAATGGTAGAACATATAAAAAGGACGATGAGGAGGAACTTTATGGTGAGCACTTGACATTTGGCCCATGGTGAATTCACTTGAGTAGAGCCTCTTAGTAGAAAGCAGAGCACTCATGGGAAACAGGCCAAGAGCTGAGGAGGCACACAAATGTACTCACTGCCTTGACTTTGGGGTTTACTTCTGTTTATGAAGAATGCACATTACCTGGGCGTTGCAGGGGAATTTCAGATAGTCTGACACATATATCTTTGCAGAAATAATCTTCTGAATTCATTAGCAATGGGTTTCCTCAGGAAGAAAATGTAGTGCAGGAATTTTGTAATTTGTTAATGATGACATGCTGCATGAAGCAGGGAAAGACAGATGGGCAATTATGAGATACCCGTGTTCAGACTTGGGAAGTCTGATTATATGGCTACCAGAAGACATGCTGGGAAGCCAAATACTGATACAGTGGCTTTGTTAGCCTGTGTCTTGCAGGATTTGAATTGCTTGTTTGGCATCAGCTTTGTCCCTGTGGAAGTGGTTAGATGTCTTTGCATTGGGCTTTCCATGTGCTGCTTCTAGGAAAAATTGTTTGCTAAGGCTCAGTGCTGTGCAAACACTGGAGCGAGGTTGGATACAGCACTCACCCAGAGCACTAGGAAATGCAGTACAGACATCTGGAGAAGCTTTGAATGGAACTATGTCTTGTTTCTCAGGGTTTATTAGAAGCAATACTACCTAAAAGAGCTCTGCTGTGAAGTTTACCCTGGAAGCAGCAGAAAAGCACTTATCACAGAGTTCTGTCTGAATTTTTGACTCTTGTTCCTCTGCTAACTGTTAATCTTCAGTCTGGCTAAACTGCCCATAGAGAGTGGTGAACTGGGTATTTCAAGGGAAGAGATGCTCAGAGTATTGTTTCCTTCTCTGTTTGTTTACATCAACTCATGTTGCTATTCCCTCATCTCCATACCCTATGGGGGTAGTAGGGAATGGATACGAAGCTCTATGTCCTCCCATGTCCCACCTTTTCTTCCAACCCTTTTCTTTCTCCACAATACACCATGTGAAGCTCAGTTAGCTCCCTTGGTCCTTCAGAGGGCAGCAGGAGCTGAAAGAATTACTGGGTCATGGGCCAAGATCATTGGGTGTTATTGGTGGTGCCCATCTTGGCCTGGTAGCCAGGTAATCAGCATCTGAATTAGCCCACAGGCCATTAGCCATCAGTTCTTCTTTGAACTTCCTAAAGGATTAATTTACAGTCATGGAATGGGACTCAACAAAATCCACAGAGAAACATTTTGAAATAAATTAAAGAAAAACACCCTGTAGTTATTTTGCATGACTTTCTGCTCCTAATACCATGAAATTTGAATAAAACTAAATGTCTTTGATAAATTAAATGGAAAAAACCCAGTTCAAATATGAGTTTCAGAAAAAGAATTAAATTAAATACACAATTTTTACTTCGTGCTTAAGACCAGAGCTGCACACTTCCAGCTCCTGTATACCACTATATCCACTGATGTCTCATATGCTCTACTGAGCTAGTCACACTGATAATACTGATTTGTACATTCAAATTCCTATACTGAAAATTAAAATGGCATTTTTGTTTTGCATGGAATGCAAAAATGTGACACGACTAATTTTTTAATGCACCTTTTAATTTTCAAATGCCTCTTTAATCAGCTTTATTTAGCGTATTTTACATTTGCATTTTATATTCAGCCTCATTTGTATTGGTATGTAACACTCTGTATGACATAATAACTTCTCTCCTAAAGGCTCCAGGGCTTTGATTATTTCAGGGGCATAGACCAGAAGGAGATTAATGACAGGTTTGGAGGAAATAGGACATTTAGTGTATTAGCAAGAATCAGAAAGTCCTCCATAACATCAGTGAGTGTTTTCTGACATTCTTTGCTCCTTCCTTCCTGTTTCTTCCTCTTCCTCTTTTAATGTCAAGTTGTGTAGATACACAATGTGGCAACAGAAGACTTCTTGAGGTCACTGGCCTGGCTCCTGACATTTATATAATAATAAAGTTCTAGTCAGAGAATTCCAACTTTTTACAGTAATTTGACCAATATAGCTGGGAGAGCTCACATGAAACAAACAAGCAAGGAAATTTGTTTTGGTGTATTGTGATTCAACCCTAGCCAGCAATTAAGTACCACACAACTACTCTCTCAATTCCCCACCCTCCACTGCCCCTGGTGGGATAGGGAAGACAATCAGAAAGAGATAAAACATGAGGGTTGAGAAAAGAACAGTTTAATGACAGAAATAAATTATAATAACAGTAACAGTAATAATAATTAATAATAACTAATAATTATTCAAAAAGGAAAAAGAGAATTAAAGCCAGGATCAACAAGTGATGCACGGTACAATTGCTCACCATCTGCTGACCAATGCAACAGCCCATGCCTGAGCAGCGGATGGCCCCTCTAGGCTAACTCCCCCCCATTTATATACTAAGCATGATGTTCTGTGGTATGGAATATCCCTTTGAGCAGTTTGGATCAGCTGTCCTGGCCATGCTCTCTCCTAACTTCTTGTGCACCTGCTGGCTGGCAGAGCATGGGAAACTGAAAAGTCCTTGACTTGGGATAAGCACTAATAGCAACAAGCAAAACATCAGTGTGTTATCAAAATTATTTTCATTCTGAATCAAAAACATAGCTCTGTACCAGCTGCTGGGAAGAAAATTAACTCCATACCCTCTGAAACCAGATGGTGGCTTGGGCAGTCTGTTAACACACATCTGACATCTTCAAGTTAGTGTAAGAAGATTATTTCTCCATCATTGTGTTCTGTGACATTCTCTGTATTTACTGGCTTGTTCTTTCATATTATCTAGTGGAGTATTAACAGGAGGGAGAGGGTAGGTAACCATTGCAACTTTGGGAACTAGCCAATACATTAATAAAGATGATGAAAGCTGTGGAAAATTGCTTATTTCTTACTTTGTTCCCGAGTGGGGATTACAAGAATGGAAACTCTCCAGAGATAGCAAAGCTGAGGCTGAAAAAAAGCTGTGAGAAGAAAGTTTAGAAGAGATGTGGAAAGTTTTGGGTAGCAGAAAGACCGAGAAGGATATACTTCTGTAGACAAGGAATAGTGGTCTAATCTGATGTTGTCATGAGCTTCATCCTGGTTAGAGAAGGTGACCATCATGATAAAGGCTGTGCATTTCAAGAGGGAAAAAAAAGATAAAGGAGAATCCAAGAAAATTTTACTACAGATTAGTCTGCAGCCCAAACAGTATTTTAGAGTAGTCAAGAAAATGAACCGTCATGTACTGAGGGTTAGTTATTTTTTATTTCTATTTCAGTACTTCCTATATTGTAAATGCTAATAGTGTCATGCAAGCTGGTAAATAATTTGTTTCCTGGTAGTTGTCTCATACCTGTCATGTAATACTTACATAGTAAGTCATGTAATCCTTACATAGTAAGTCATGTGCAATCAAGAAAGGCTCTTACCTGGCATTCTTTCATGTGTCTATACCCTGAGATAGCAGTCTCTGCCAGTCTTCAAAATATTCTCCAGCACTGATCATTTTGATGGGTCACCTTCACACCAGTGTGCTGGGGCTAAAGCTTGCCTGGGATGTAGAAGGGACCTGGACAAGGTGTCCCTTTGTAAAAGTCCTTAACTTGGTCTCTGGCCTGCCTGAGCTCCTCTGAGGTTGTGTAGACAGGCCTTTGATGAGCCAGTGGCATGGGAATATCTGGTCAGGGTATTATTTGGGCTCCCTCTCCATTGTTTTGCTGTGCTTCTTTGTGGGTGTGCAGACAAGCTTTTGTCACATAACCTAAGACACCCTATTACCCTGGGCTCTGTTTGGAGGCTTTGACTCCACTCTGATCAGCCACATACTGAATTATTCAAAGGAGAAAATGCCACATATGGCATTTTCATTATAGAGCCAATTCTGCTTCAAGCCCTACTTTTCACGGGCTCATTCGTAGAAGCCCAGAGAATGTCCTTACTCCTTCAGGCTTTTCTTTTTTTTGCAGATGAATGATCAGGGGAGTTTTAATGTACCTTCTTGAATGGATCAATCTTAATGGATCCATCTTAAAACTTATTAGATTATTTTAGAGGAATAATTTATGGAAGACTCCTCCAGAGTTTTACTGAGATTAATGCAGATCATAGGAATCGTTATAAAACCCCATCTCTTCTCATTTACCACATGAAAGCACAAGTTTCAAGACTATGCTTTGTTGTTTCATTTAACAGGGAATGGATCTGCATAAGCAGATCAGTCCACTACACAAGGGCCAGATGGCAGTGTCCTGTAGCTATCACAGAAAAGTCACCATCCTCCTTCTGTAAAGCTCCACAGTCTGGAAAGACCAGGTCTGGTAAGCATGGTGTGGTGGTTTGGAAAAACCTTTCTCCCCTGGGGCTGGTGATAGTCTGCCCCAGGGGGTAGTGTTTTTGATACTGGACCAATTAAAATTTGATGACCCTGCGGAAGTTACATACAAAACTGGAAGAGAAGATGTTAATTTTAACTGCGTAGCTGGAAGCAGAAGCAGCCATGCCTTGAAACTCCACATGTTAGAGGAGGGCCGGGGGGCCAGGAGCAGCACTGAGTGAAGCCCCCCCTGAAGCTGGTGATCGAGGGGGACCCCGAAAGATTGGGAAGACCCCCTGGGTTGCATCTTCTTCCCCCCCTCGCAGTTGGAGGGAGAGAAAAGCAGCGGCAAAAGCAGCACAACAGAGAGCTGTGGCTGTGAGCCAAGACGGGCTTCTGGTCAAAAGACTGTGCAAAGGAACTCCAGGAGCTAGAGAAAATAGCAGATGAGCAGCAAATATGGCATGGACCAGACTGAGAGATGGAGGGACATCCAACAGAGAGAGAGAGAGAGAGAGTTGGTTGGAATTAGTTCTAGGGTAAGGACTAAACTAAAAGCCCTTAAAACTCTGACTCCAGGGAGGAGGGGTAGAAATCCCCAAAGAAGTCTCCTGAGAGCTCGTCCCCGGGGACCAGAACCTTCACGGAGCAAGAGCAGGGGATAAAGACTTTAAACTTCAACTGCTTGCACTTTGTGCTGCAGACGTGGTGACACGGGTGTTCCCCTGAAACCCATGGTAACACCCTTGGACAAGGTGGCCAAGGAGCGAGAAGTGGGGGCAGACTCCCCACATCCCTTAGAAGAAAGAAGAATTCTAATTGAAACTGCTGCCTTAAAGATAAGAGACACTTCCAAGTGCCACAGAAATTAATTTGGAAGAGCTGTGGCCTGAAAGTGAAAAAAAGACTTCTTCTTTCTTTCTGGACTTTTTTTTGAAGGAAAGGAGAGATGGTCTATGTATATATATTGTTTCACCATAGAAGAGATAGTTAAAATTGTTATATATATGTATATATATATGTATTATAGTATTTATTGTGTAAGTAACAACTTGTAATATAATTCCCTTCCCCCATACTGAGTTGTGCCTGTCTGAAAACTTCTCTACACACGTTAGAACAAATTGTAAAAAAACTTTTGAAATTAGCTTTTTAAAATTGTTTTTCCAAACCTCCACACATGGGAAGCCAGAAGCCTTTAGAGGAACTGTGGTGGCTTGAACAACAAATACCATTAATCTGGAGATTATAAAATCCTTTAATCTGTTTTTAATCTCTGTGTTTTTTAAGCTGCTTCTTAGAAACTTTAAATCAACTGATACTTTCCGTCAGTCTCTTGGTTCAGTATTAGACAGGATCGGAGGGTCTTGTGTAATGCATACGGTGTGAGGTACACTGCTCCCATCTCCCCAGCTCAGCTGTCATGGCAGGTGCCTGTTTCAAAGGCTCATATTTGTAAATCTTGATGATGCTGCTTTTTTTGCCAAGAAATTTAACTCCACTCAATATCAGTCCTCATGACTTATGTCTTCTAATTGTTTTTTTCTCCATTAATACATTTCTCGTTTTTTTGGTTTGTTGGTTGGTTGGGTTTTTTGTTGTTTTTTTTTTTTTTTTCTTGGTATGTGTTTTTTTGGTGTTTTGTTTTGTTTTGATTTTTTTTGGTTGTTTTTTTTTGTTTGTTTTGTTTTTTTGATTGCTAGGGATAAAACATGCCTCCAGGGAATAATTGGCCTGACTGCCCTCTCTTGCAAAAATACACAGGAAACCCTCTGCATTTTTGCTATCAAAATTTTGTTGGATTATTCTGTGATAAGTGAAGTGTAGGATAGAAATGAGCTATCTTTCTGTTATGGAAATCCTACTCCAACGCTATGCTATTGCATGAGATACATTAATAATTTACATACCATTTTCTCTCTTTTTCCGTCCCGAGGGAGGACTGTCCCAACTAATTTTTTTTTTTTTTTGCCAGCAGGTAAAAATACCAATTAAACACATTTTCTTAGTTTCAGTCCACAACAGTTTAATGCCAAGGGAATGTAAGGCAAAAAAATAAGCAAGCTGCTTTTTGTTTTGCTAGGGTGGTTGGTTATACCTCAAGAATCAGCAAAGGTGCTATTTCACGGTTCAGCAATTCTTAGCTAACATCAGTGCAGTGATGCAGGTGGGGCCAACTGGCTGCCCTTTGGCACAGATCTCGTTCAGCAGATGGATCCAGGAAAAGCCATATGTTATCCACCTATTTCAGATCATGCCTGTGTGATGGTTTCAGTCTAGGCCTTCCTGGAAACCAGCTGGTAACCAGGAAGGAACTAGGAAGGTGACCAAGGAAGTATTCCATGCTATTCCTTTACGTAACCTAGGGTATAAATAAGGCATTGATAAGATAGTTCGCGCTCTTCTCTTCCGGCGAGGTTGGAGAACGGTGGTCCCTGTCTGGGCCTGGCTTATCTGGAGCTGAGGCCTACAGTAACCGCTGCTATCGGCCACGCTTGAGGGGGGAGTGCTGGGCTGTGTCCAGGCGTACTGCTTTCTTTCAAGGGAAGTGGTGAGCTCTTGCCAATTCTTCAGCTTTGCTGGGTTTTTTTTTAGATTGTGTAGATCTGTTTTATTATTTGTCCCTTTTCACCCTATTTTATCCTTTTCCCTTCTCCCTTTCCCCCCCCCCCTCTTCCCTTCAACTTCGGGAAGCTATTTGGGGTCATAGATTTATATATATATATATATATATAATTCTCATTGTATATCTCTGTTTTATACATAATATATATATATATTTTTGCTAGAACTTTGGCTGCCTGGTTTTCCTTTTTGCTGTTTTTTTCCTTCCCTCTCTGGGAAGGAGACCCTGTTGTCGAGTTTCGGAGACTTGGCAGGAAGCCAACTCCAAACTTGCACACCTGTTCATAGGTAGTCTTTCTATGTTGATACGGCCGTACAGAGAATAGGAGATGAAGGGAAAAGCAAAAGATTTTGTATGGATTGAACAAAATTGAAGTAAAAATGTAGGGCTACGTCATCCCATGCCTCAGGGACCAGGTGTGAATCCCTCAGAGAGAGCAAATAGCAAAAGTACACAGGTAGGTACTTGCTGGTCCTCGTGCTTCAAGTGCCTAACAGCCAGCATTCAAAAGCTGGAGATAAGAAAGCATGGTATTTAAGTGCTTGGCATAAATTTTTTGGAGGAGCTATTTTCTTGTTCCTTGTGACCCATCCATCCTTTTGACAGAGACTTGAGTATTAAAACCTAACACCAGTTTTTCTGCTGAGGTCAGTGCACTCAGAAGCTCATCACCTTAAGTACATTACAAATGCTAATCATTGTAGCTGAGGTTATATTATTACCAACTGAGGAATGACTGATCAATTGTTAAACAATGATTGAGCTCATTAAGGAAATGTATAAATAAGTTATTTTTGTGGAACCACCAGAAAAATAGAATTCTGTACCACAGTCTGAACAGTGGCCAAGGACTGCATGTGCCCCTGTGCCGTCCTGGGCACCAGCTGGAGGAAGCAGTCTACCACCCTCGCAGGACTGCCCACAGCTCAGTCTCTAGCACACTGAACATTTCCTCTCCCAATCTCAACAAGTTTGATCTAACTTTGGTGAGATAATAAAAAAACCAAAATCCCAGTAGAGTGAGTACTGAAAAGAGATTAATTGCCTTTAGGATTTTGATTTTGACATTTAAATTCCAGTCTGCAATTCATGTAATTCTATTTTGTTATATTTTTTTTACAAACTCTGTGTTGTAATCATGGATTTTTGTTGGCAGTATAAGGTGATAGGTAAGGCCACACAAAAGAAGAAAAAGGCTCCTGATGGTTTCCTGGAAAAAACCATCACCAGGGGAGACATTCCCAGGAACTGATAAAAGGGTTAAAACAAAGAAAGGAGTGATATGGAGATAACACAGCCTTTCTTCCTGAACATTCTGGCCCCCGAACTCGGGAAGTGGACCCTTGGGCCTATTTCATCTGTCTATCACCCCCAAATTTACTTTATTGAGTATAGCCACTCAAACTGCCTAAAGAAAAAGGTATAAAAAGATATTGGGCATAAGCAAAAATCAGGGAGAAGTTCCATCAATGCTGCGGAAGTAACCGAAGGGCTACCTTTCCTCCCTCCACCTTCTTGGAATGCCATGAGATTAGTGATTGCTTTATACATATGCACTAATTTTACTTTTTTTCCATACAACTTTAAAATTTTTACTTATTCCTTCATTGTAAGTTGCTTTTGCTTTAGCGTGTGGGCCTATGCTTTATATTATTGTTATTACTACATACTATAAGTGTGCTTTTTTTGCAGTTGGACCCTATTCCAGGCACAGCAAACCTCATATATTATCACAGATATGTATTAATAAATGTGTTATTTTGTGAACTGTTGGAGTGAGTTCGTTTTCAGGTGCTGACAGTTTTGTTGACGGTGAAATAACTCATAGGAGAAACCTGTTGAGGGGTTTTTCTACCGCTATTAAGTGCAGTCCCCATATAAAAGGTATCAAATGTCCTATCCATCTTGGTGAATCTGTTAAACCAAGGGTCTCATTAGGTGAGACGCTAAAAGACTGTTTTGGACGTTAAAAGGCTTTGATCTCCTGGGGGACAGTGGTAGCCAAAAAAATAAATTAATACAGGTTGGACAGAAAATGCTTCTTTTCTGCTCCTTTTCATGTGACAGGCATGATATTTTGAAATTATCTAAGTCCTTTCTCCTAGAATGCAATTGCATTTGGTTGTTTATCGTGTTTATGTTCAACTTTTATTGATTTCAAAAGGTCCAAATTACTCTTTGGAGTGGCACAGTTCAGAAAGAGTGATAAATTATTATCATAGGGTCCAAAAAACCTCCAAACAAACAAAACTCAAAAAACCCCCAACAAATCAAGCACCTATAAAAAGCTAACATGTGGGTTTCTTTTTCTACATAGCATTTCACACTGTGTCAGAGCCTGTGTGTGTGAGAGAGAGAAGTAGAATGGATAAGTCCAGGAAACATTTTACTGATCTTATAGATAAAGGAATAGCGGCTGCCAGTTTACTGCCTCGTGATGAACTGCTGTTTTCTTACAATGGAACTCTCTACCCTGTCACTATTTGTAGTCCTGAAACATTCAGAGCCTTGGAGTCCTTTGAATCCAGAAGTGATGATGTAATTTTGGCAGGATACCCTAAATCTGGTGAATATATTTTGCTTTTTTGTTAAATAATGTAATATAATTGCAAATAGGTGGATTTGTATTAATATATGCAATATATATGATATAATATATATTATATTGAATAATTATATTTAGAATGTTCACAAAATTTTGTGAAATGTATTTTGTTCTCAAAAATCACAAGATAATTAATTATGAGGATTTTATGTAGGAAATTTTCCAAAAGACTGAGAAAAACAATCTGATTTCTTTTCTATAACATGTAAAGGTTTTTGTTATCTTTACTTTTCATAGTTATGAAGTTAAATGCATGAATACACTGATTTACACCACACATAATGAGATCCCGTGATATTACAGGATCTGCTGTCACATTTATCTTTGTAAAGTTAACAGCTTTGTATTTTTACACGGAATTGAGCTTTCTGTACCTTCCCATGCCATGCTGCATTTTCTTTAGTTTGTTTCATATAGATGTCAGGAAATAGCTATCAAAAATATTTTTTAGCACTTGAAATGATCACATTGTTCAATGCTTATTAGGAAATCAGGAGGAGATCTTTGCTAGGAGTGTAAGTTTACAACCTTTACTCCTTTGCTTCTTCTGCCTGAGAGCACCCTGTGCTGCTCCTTATCAGAGCCACAGGTTTGGGTCAGATGTGTCTCATATCCATTTTAATCTAGTAGTTTCTCTCCTCCGGCAACTGGGTTCGCACTGTCTTAGAGCTGAAAGGATTGCAAGGTTTTTGATTTTTTATCATATTTTCTTTTTGAAGAAATGCTTGCACCAGACTGCAGTTGTTAAGACTGTAGTGAGAAAGATGTAGGAACCCAGTATCCAGAAGTCAGGAAATGGTAGACTAAAGATGGGAGTTCGCTACAGACTCTTTGGTATGTTTTGAGAAAAATATAATAAAAGTGTATAGGAAATGTCACTTCACAGAATTTTTTTCCTATTGGCAAAGCAAATGAGTACATACAGCACAGAGGACCAAAGGTAGGACCCTGACAGGTGATTGTCCAGATAGTCAGCTGTGATTGTATCACATGAAAGGAGACCAGGTAACTCACCTAGTAGTACTACCTTCCTCCTAGCTTTCCTGGAAAATCCATTTCTGTTTATTCTAAAACTTTTACAAGAAATTCTGTATTTTTCCTCTTTCAGGCACAAACTGGCTAAGTCAAATCTTAACTGACCTGATAAACATATCTGAAAAGAAAACACAGGATGGAGAAAGTGGTGTGAATGATGAAGAACTAGAATTCCCCTACCTTGAAGTTGGAGATGCCAAGAAATATGAGGTGGGAACAGAATATGTATAAAATTATTGAAATTATGTGCTTCAAATACTGAATATATGGAGTGTGAAATATTCCACTGTTTGAAAAGAACTCTCCCACTTTTCTGTATATGACATCTAGTCAGGACGAATCTTATCTGGATTGCCAAATGGTGAGGAATAAATGAACACTTCAATGAGAGTGACAGGAGCACTTACCCATTAGATACACAAGAACTGCAGAAATTCAGCATAGCATCTTCTGTGTTAAGGAAGAGCTTCAAGAAATATCAAATAATGAAATACTAGCTTTTGTGTCCTTTACTAGCTCTTCCTCCTCACCCCTGCATCCAGTCCTTGAGATCCTTCAGCTTTCACATATACCCAGTTAGAGTCTGTATCTTACCTTCAGTTTTGAGCCCTTGTCTAACAGAACATGTCAAGTTCATTATCACTAAAGAGAATTAACAATGGATAGTCTTTCTCTAGTCACTCATTCTCAGGGGTTTTTGAAGATTAGAGCTACTCACAGCAGCCCACTAATATCCCAGGGTAAAACATACACACACAGAAAAGTACTTTTATCAACCAATAACTTGATAAGTTTAGCAAGGCAACATTTTAGAATAGGCTGTTGGAAAGAATATTTGTACTAACTGAACTGTCCGCTCTCCTCCTTCCAATTCCTAAAGCGAATGACCAAATTACGTTCTCCAAGATTTATGGTTACTCATCTCTGTCCTGAAAACCTTCCCAAGTCTATCTTCAAAAATAAAGTCAAGGTAAGTGCTGATTTTAATGTCTTGAAAGCAAACACTTCAACAGCTTTTTTTATTTAATAGCCAATGAAGTACTTTTCTGCCAATTTTCAGAATCACTCTTATACTTAAGTGTTTAGCCTGACCATTTCTACATGCCTGTTTAAATATTGCCATTCATCTCACTTAACCTCTGTTCGTCCTTATTGGCACCTTTGTGACAGTCTCCATAAGGGAGTTGCAGGGCTTGAACAAATCCTCCAGAGGCAAAATGCTTTTTGAGACAATTTCCCAAGGGAGACATTTTGTGGTGTTGTCACAAGTGAGGCCTTCAGTGTGTCAAGTTTCAGAGAGAATTTGCATTTTTGTGATTTTTTTCCCTGCTACCTAAATGATGAATTATGCTTGTATTGAGCAAAACATACTTAGATTCTGCATAATTAATTTGGTTAATCTGTATAAAATACTTTAATAATTAAAGGCAATCACCTTCACATGGTTCCAAAGCAAAGTTAAATACTTCACCTTCTTAATTTGGAATGAAATTGCTATGTCTGCAAGTAGCATACAAGATATTAGAAATTCCCCAACTGCAATTATAAAATATATTATTATTGTTTTCATGCTATAGTTTGTTACATCTTTCTGTACAAATAATTAATTTTTTTTTCTAGATATTGTTATTGATTCGTAACCCAAAAGATTTAGCTACATCTTTTTACCATTTTTCCAATGGCCTGTCCATTCTTCCCTCCTATGAGACCTGGGATGATTTCTTCACAGATTTCATGACAAAGAAAGGTACAGTATATTATTCTGGATGTGTCAATTATTCAATGCTTTGTCTTTGTCTAAAAAAGCTTTACTTCAGTAAATCAGCTTCACTAGGAATTTTTGGTTTACAGTACAAAAGCAGAGATTAAAAAGAGAAAGTTAGACATTTGCACTAAAGTTTACCATACTTGTCTTACTGCTTGAGGATAAGTCCCTGTCAAAACTGCAGTTCCACAAGCTGCTTTAACTTGTCTAAACTGATATTTTTTCTGGAAGAAGTAATTCTTCCTTATCTCTGTCTTGGATCCCCTTCACCGCTCCTCTCCAGTGTCCATCATCTTGTGTCCATACAGGCATATAAACACCTACATGCCAAATAGGATGAAAGGAATTATTTGGACTAAGTCTAATGCATTAAAAAGGAGAGAAAATAATAACACTAGTTTAAATTGCATAAGTTTAGCATAGCACACGGCCAGCTGAAGGGAGGGTTACACAAGGTTTCAAAGTGGATTAAGGGAGTCTGCAAGATGGTTTGAGTACTGATAGCTCTTTGGTGGAGCCCCATCTGCCCTGAGATACTAACAAGTTTTACTGTTCCAACTTACAAATTGTATCATATCCCTGAGACTTGTGCATATGCCAGAACAGCCTGGAGCAAAACCTATAATTTCCACAGAAGGGTGTAAACTCTGCCATAGACATGATTAATAGTGCTCATGGCTGAGAGATCAACTTAATGAATAAAATTTAGTTTATTTTTTAAGGAGCTTGTCTAATGTTCATTTATGACATATCTTAGGATTCTTTTGTTCTATTTAGTGGTCTGGGGATCCTACTTCGAATACCTTTCCAAATGGAACAACTATGCTGATGAAGAAAATGTTATGACAATAACTTATGAAGAGCTAAAAGAGGTGAGGTTATCAATAATTACAAATATTTTATACTTCAAAGAGCATTTTTTCCTAAACCAAGTCACCATTATATTCATGTAGGGTGTGCAAACTGTGTGGGATAGATTCTTATTTTACGTAAAGGTAAAATGCAAACTCAAAAACCTTTTAAAATTTTGCTTGAGAAAATTATTATTGTTTTTTATTTAGCTGTGCTATAAGCCCAAATAATTGTAAATCAAAATCCCCAATAATTTTCTGGGAGGAGCTTTTATACATTCAACAGTGTATATTTTGTTCAGCTGTAAATGGTGCACAGTCTTTTGTAATCTATAGGGAAACAGCTCATATCTCCTCTAAAATAATTATGGAGAAGAGAACACTATGTATTACTCTAGTCCTACTGAACTCCGTGAATATTCCGTATATGTAGCTAGCAGAGAGATGTGGGGAATTGTAAACGCCTTGGAAAGCAATGTAATTTGCTTGAATGTCACGTGGTATGTTACATTCCTCTTTCCAGAATCCTGTCGTGGGTGTGAAAAACATAGCTGCTTTCTTAGGGATTTCAGTGACTGAGGAGGAGCTTCAGCTTGTGGTAGAGAGGAGCAGCTTTCAGTCAATGAAGAAGAACTCACAGAAGACCCATGGGGCATTAGGCAACGTTCTCTTTCGCAAAGGTAGGAAGCTCCAAGCAGTTCAGAGGTAGAAATGTCACATTCTCAAGAACTTGGGCCATTCTTTGCTTCTTTTTTTTGCACACATATTAGCATTGCAAGTTAGTATCAAGCAGGTTATCACTATTTCACTTGAGAAAGCTATTCAAGGAGCACTGGTGAGAAAGATACCCAGCAAGGCTCTGGCAACAGAGCAAATTTTATAGGCCCAAAGACAGCTGTCAGGAAGGAGGAACTGTCATGTGTCTGAACTCTGCTTTACCTCTGTGCCTATGTCACTGATTGTTCAGCCATTAGAGGCTTATCCGAGCAGGCAGCACTGGGCCAAACTCAACTTGAGTGGCACGATCACACTTTTTAGGAGGGCCACCGCCAAACCCCTGTTCACTCTTACAGGTTAAGACTAAGTCAAGCATGCAAGAATCAGGTACACAGAGGAGGGGCAACAAAAGGGAACTATTTTTGCAGCACAGTGTAGGGGACACAGAAATGGGAAGGCCAACTGGCTGTCAATCTATTTATGCAGTTTATGTTAAAGAAGTCATTAGATAAAAACTCTAGCTGCCAAAGGAGCAGAAACCCAGCTCTGCCTCCTGCGAGATAATTCTTAATCAATTCCTCATGATCTTTCACTTTGTCAGTCATAACTGACTGGAGTAGGGAGCTGCAGGGGACCAGGACTTTAGGCTGCCTTTTTGAACACAGTCACCGGAAGAGGAGTATTCTCTTTTGCATTATAGCAGTTTTGCAGATATGTAGCTCCACTGAGTTCACAAAATTATATTGGTGCAGAAATGAGTAGTTTTATCTGGAAAAATAGATCAACAGTATTTAGTGCACAATGGAATAAGAATGACAGATGTATAGAAAAATTTTTCTTGATTTTCAAGTTTCTTTACTTCTCTGAAGGTGCTGTAAGTGACTGGAAGAATCTTTTCAGTGAAGATCAGAATGAGAAAATGGACAAAGCATTTGAAGAATATGTAGGAGGAACTAAACTTGGAAAAAAGTTAAAGTATGAAGTGTACTGTAAAGCCTGAAGAGTAATAAAATGTGGTCAGAACGAGAACTTCTCGAGGCACACACTGATAATCTGAGTACTATATACTGGAAAATTAGATCAAATTATCAAAGCACTGTTAGAATTACTTTAATAAACACATTGCAGCAGCCTTTATAGTGACGATGAATAGTAGGCTTTTGTTTTATGGTGAGATCTTTGGCTTGCTTTGGCTACACCCATTTGCTGCAAGATGTGTCAACTAATCATATTCCCAAAAATTCAACAGCCCTGTTCCAGTAGCTGTCACCTGGAGGGAAATGACCCTTTTCTTTCTAGCCAAACCCCATCTTTCTAGACTATTTTGTAGTTATTTACTGTGCAGATAATTTTTTCTTCAAAAATGTTTCAAATCAAGCAACATCTTCACAGAAAAGATTACTAGCAAAAATATGGATCTGACACAAACCTAATGACAAAGGATGTCTTCCATGACTTCAGCACAAACTGTATCAGAGCTAGAGAGGGAAGAAAGAAAGCGAATGAAGATCAGCATTCTTAAGGATTTTAATCTCTCTTAATGCAAAATGTGAGGATGGATCTCAGATTATAGGCTGGTGTCAATCGGAAAAATTCACTCAGAGTCACTGCTTTTATAGGAACATAGAACAGCCCAGGATGGAAGAGATCTTGAAAAATTATACGATCCAACCTTTCATGAGAAAGGGAGCCTAGATTAGATTACTGCATCTTGAAGACCTCCAGTGATGAGGACAGACTCTACCACATTTCTGGAGAGGTTGTTCCAGTGAATGATTGTTCTCACTGTAAAAATTTTTTTCTTATATTAAGATGAAACCCCTCCTCATGCAACATGAACCCACTGCTCTTACCTTCTCCATATGGCTCCTTGTGAATAGAGAATCTCTGTCCTCTTTGTTGCTGCCCTTTAACTACTGCAATACTGTGATGAGGTTGTCCCTGAGCCTTCTCATCTTTGTGGTCCTCCTTTGGAACCCCTCCAGTTTGTCAGTGTCTTTCTTGAAAATGGTTCTGTTGAGAGAGTGGGAGTGCCAAGAGTGATGGTGTGAGACATTACTATACTCAGCTATATTGTACTGCCATTGCTATTTGGCTCTGTGGACACAGTATTTCAGACCTGTCCAGGGACTAACTGCACTTCAGCCACCTGTTCTGGGAAAAGAAGCAAAATTAAGTCCTTTAAGTACAGTTGAATTAAAAATAGGAAAAACCACACCCAATTTATAGATTCACCACTAAGCAGATAAGAAATAGAAATAAAATATACACTAGAGAATAATAAAGTGACTTTTTGCTTCACTCTTTTAAAGCTTGTTCGTTCTGCCTGGACATATGTAGACATACAGAGTTTTGCGAAGAAATAGGAATGCTTAATATTTAGAAAAAATGAATGAATTCAAAGGCAGAGCAGCTGAAAATCCTGATGCAAGTCATCTTTGAACAACTACAAATTATCTGTAAGAACCCAGAAAGGTACCAGATGCCTTGGAGAACATATGTAATAGCTGTGTTAAAAACTTGAGAAACAATCAAAATAGAGCAGTCACCTTAACTTGATACCTGGAAATGCACTAGCAAAAATAATCAAGCAACCCTCCGTGAAACATTTTGAGGATAATAAGGTAGTAAGTATAAATCATGTCACAGCTGTTTGTGTTCCTCCTTTGAAAGATAACTTACCTCTTGAATAAGCCATAGACAAGAGATACAATAGGTGACAGCATCAGAAAGGGTCTGAAATTATATGACAGAAGAGACACAATGTAAATCCAGAAATGTATGGCCTTGTATGTGGAGATGGCAATGTACAAATGTGGTTATAGAAATGAAATTGAAGTACTGAAAGTAGATTTGTGTTCCTATCAACTCATACAACAGCTACTAAAGGCATTCAGAAGCAGGGTCACCAGCAGCAATACTTTCAGGAATATCCACTTGTTTACATGAATGTTATGAACTTGGTTGCATGCTCATGGTCAAACTGCATATACTAGATGACAGCAAACTGGGAGGTCAATTAAAGCAGTATCCTCTAGTGGTGAGTCCTGGTCATATTCAACATTGTTCTTAGCATTGCTGGACAAACTAATATCACACACTGTGTCATAAATGATTGACTTTTAAGACTGGAGATCAGAATAGACAGCTGAAAGTACTTGAGAAAACGGGGAAACAATTTGAAACAACATAGCAAATTGAAAAGATTAGCAAACACAAAGATCAGTAAAGGTAAGTGTAAAACACTACATTTAGAAAAGAGAAAGCAAAGGCACAGGTACTCAATGGGGGTAAACCAGTGATGCAGCAGTTGGCATGAAAAGACCTGAGGAATCACACTCAGCAAGAACTAACATGGTGACAGTGCTGGAAAAAAATGGCCAAATCTTATTCAGGTCTACTGTAACAGGAGTACCATACTTAAAACACAGGCAATAATTATTACAGCCTCTGTTTGCAGGTCAATCTTAACTGGAGAATGATGCTCTGCACAGACTGCAAAGAAATTTCATCTGTCAGGGAAAAGATAATCATGCTTGATACTTTAGCAGTACAAGGTGAGGACTAGAAATTCACATGAAGTCTCTTCTATATCTATACTTGTACGCATCTTGTAATATAGCAGACCAGCTTTCTGCATTCTTACTGATCCCCTGCCTGTGCCCCTTCTTGCATGAATTACATTTTCACCAAACACCTCAGTTTATGGAACAGGCAAAAGTCTATCAAGTCTGACTTCTTATGTGATAATTTTCCCCCAATTAGATCCACACCAGATTTTAGAGTTGCATTCTGGATTCTCACTGGCTGAATCCCATTGCAGCTTCATGGCAGCTTTTGGGTCTTCAGACGCTGACACCACACAAGAGCCTTCCCTTGCAGTGAGGCTTTCCAGGCACAATGGACTTTGTGAAGTAAATCTGCGTATCGCATTTATTTTAGTTAAGAAGGTGAAATCATTAATCTTAAAAAACTGTTACCTTTGTAGCATTTTTGGGTGAGAGATTATGTAGGTAGTTGTTACTGAGTCTGGAAACAATCTTTGCAAACACTGGATGCTACACGGCTTCCAGGGGAAAGACAAGATCTCTGGGTAATTCCTCAAATAATAATACATCACCATTACTCTATTGAACTAGATTAAAATTAGTTGGAAAACACCTAAACTGAAATAAAACATAGACATGTCCTCACTGATCTGACAGAAAACCAGACCATGACCTGTTTCTGCAGTTTATCCTCTCCGGTGTCATCCCAAGGCTTGGGTTTAGTCTCTTTGTGCCCTTACAGTCTCACTCTGAAGGACCGAGCTATTCAAGCAGTAACACCTCACATGCTTTTGCCCTGTTGAAGATACACTGTGGGCCCTTGCATTTAGTGGAGTAAGGAGGTGAGAGAGAAGAGGATAAAGAAGGCAAGCTGCCATGTTAGAAAATTAATGTAGGCAAGGAAACTTGATGGACGACTAACATTATGAGAGAGTGAAATGTCAGCAGAGGTGAAGTCAGTGAGTGTGAGAATCAATTCAGAAAAATTTGGGAATCTCTTTTCAGGTTAAGATATAATTGTCTAACACAATAGGAGTGGCTTTCAAATGTTATTACTGCTAGATCCTTACCAATATTCAAAATAAAAAAAAATTATCTTTCTTTTTGGTCTGGTCTTTTTTGATTTATGATTCCTGAAATGATATATTTCCACTGAAGGGGATGCTTACATTGTATTTTTTGCTGTTTGCTTTAAGAAGATGAACGAACCAGAAATATTATATTAACCCATCTCCTACTTCATGTCTTTTCCCCAATCCATTTTTCAAAACAAGGCTAAGGTAAATCTTTGGCTAAGGTGAATTTTCTCTTTATGTTGTACTGCAAATGCTTCTGATATCAGCATTTCTATCCAAGGCAGATTTTCCTGTAGGTAACTGAACAACTCAGAGTTTTGCCTGGTGACCATATGAGCTGTGCCATATGAGTCAGTCACCTGCTTACCCTGAGACACTGGCTGTTGGACAGACAGCGCTGGGACTGGGACTCCCGGCATCCTCAGGGCACCTGGTTAGCCCTAGTCTCTCCAGAGAGACAGGGCTGCTCTGAGCCCTCACCTCTGCAGCTCCTGAGCAGACTGACAGGTGACTGTGACAGCATCGAGCACCCTGCTCATAAGCAGAGATCAGAGTCTAAGGGTTAAAGGACCTGAAGGCACCTTTGTCCCCAGTACCTCAGGTGACAAGTTGTTAAATTTCATGTCGAGGTCTTATCTGGTTCCCTCAGGATTCAGGTTGGCTGGCTCCAAAGACAGGAGAAAAAACGTTTTAATTTCTTGATGCTCTTTAGTATTGGCAAGGGGAAGGAAATTTTCCTTTGCAACTCAGAGTAAACACATGGACAGAAAACTGAAAACAATAACAAAAAGAAAGCTGGCAGAGAATATAATGTATGAACAGTCTCAAACTTTTATGAGTAAAATAGCACTGCTAGAGAAAATATTTCCAATAAAATGGTCAATTTTGATGGTTCTGCATTTTGAGAGAAAAAAAATTTTAAATTATTATTTGTAAGTAACTTTTATCGATCTTCCAAGTCTTACAGTTATGCTTTTGATTTTACACCTCCTCATGCTTAATTAAACTTGTGTTTAGATTTCCTAAGTGAGTGTCTAACAGCCATTTATGATGAAAGAGACAAGTATGTGATGCAAGGGTTTGATATATGGATAGTGAACAGGACTCATACTATATTCAAGGGCATGAAGAGTGAAAGGCAGGGCAATTAAGCCTTTCTATATTGTCTGTCTGTTTGGATGATCTGTGGAGGTATCTATTTTTGCACCTCAATACTATTTATCTTCTTAAAAGGTATCAGCTAGAATACAAATAACAGCCACATAAAGAACAATTTCGCCCAAAGATTAAATTATGGATGTTAGAAGAGAGAAATGCAACTGAAGTAATACAGGTAGAATTTGATTCACATTAATGCAGAACCTAAGTATTGATCTTCACATGAAAGTGACCCTCCTGTAGGATAGGATTTGGTGATGCAAAAGTCTCAAATGTGAGTATTTCATCATGAGAATTCTGGGTTAAATGGTACTTGTCCTTAGCTCTGTAGATACTACCTGAAGTGATGATGTTACAAGGACTGGCTTCAGGACAGAGCCACCATCTGTAAGGAAGCTATGGTGGATGTGTATCCACCAAAGTAGTCGATAAGCCAGGTTGAGATTCACTATCCCCATGTGCACTACATGCCACTTGTCCAGTTTGCAAATTGCATTGCAGTGCTCAACAGTTAAAGATATTTCAGGGAATACCTTTTATAGGTCTTGCTTTTGTTTCATTTAACATTTTGAATGTTATTAGTTGTTGCCCCAATATATCCTCTTCCTAATATCGGCTGCAGCAAAGACCCCATGCCTCCATTGTCAGTCTCCAGTCCTGTAATGTACAAAGGGGTTAACAGAGTACAGAGTTAATCAGTGACTTGTACCTTCAACCCTGAGTGAACACCCGGTCTGATTTGCTAAGGTGTTGCATAAAGCTTTCCTGCATTGTGGAAAGACAGTCTGTATTTGTTTTGGAAGAGTTACAGAAGGATACAAACATGACCAGAAATAGTGAAAGAAACATTGAATTAATGGACAAATATTTTTCAGAGGGTGAAAAGATTGCCCCAGAAGACATGCTGTTTTCCTACAGAGATATTTTATTCCCTGCTTCAGTTAGTAGCCCAGAGACTTTGGAAGCTCTGAAATCCTTTGAAGCCAGGAGCGATGATGTGATTCTAGTAGGCTATCCGAAATCAGGTGAGTCTTGGTTTTTTGATCAGTAGTCAAATACAAAGTGCTGCAATCTAGAAGTTTGAGCCATCATTTAGCACAGTAGTAATTCCCGAGAAAAGCTTATGGTAACATCAGAGTTCATAGGATCATGAATTGAAGTTGTAAGGCATATCTGGAGGTCAAATAATACAACCTCCTGTTCAAAGCCAGGGAAAGAGCTAACCTTCAAAGTTAGGTTTGGTTGTTCAAGGCCTTGTCCAGAAGAGTTTCGAAACATTTGAGGGTGGAGATTCACCACCCACTGAAATCTTTTACAGTGCTTTTCTATGACAGTGATTTTTTTGGGGGGAGTGGGGGGTTGGGATTTAGTTTGTTTGTTTTTACATCAATGCATTCATACATCCCCTTGTTGTGATAAAGGCACTGTCTTCATTATAAGAGCAATGGAGGTGTGCTTCTGCTTCTACTGAGGGACGGGATGTGTTTCTGAAGCAAGCAGGGTGGTACTTCACAGTATCTGCTTGACAGCTCTGTCCCTGTTGGCTTTTGTCATACCCTTGTTTATTATTACCCAGTGTGGTGATTTAACCTCAGCTGGCAACTCAGCTGCACAGGGACCACTCACTAATTCAGTCCTGGCGGGATGGGGGAGAGAAACAGAATGGTAAAAGTGAGCGAAGTCATAAGTTGAAATACAGACAGTTTAGCAGGTCAAACAAGAACCGCGTGTGCAAGCAAAGCAAAATAAGGAATTATTTCTTAGTGGTAGACAGATGTTCAGCCATCTCCAGGGCTCCATAACATGTGACGGTGACTTGGTAAGACAAGTGCCATGACTCTCAACATTCCCCTTTGGGGAATATTCTTTAGGTCAGTTGGGGTCAGCTGTCCCAGCTGTGTCCTCTTTTAATTTCTTGTGCACCTTCAATCTACTCTCTGGTGGCTCATTGTGAAAAGGCCTTGGTGCTGTGTAAGCATTGCCTGGCGTAACAAAAATGTCTCTGTGTTATCAACACTGTTTTCAGCACAAATCCAAAACATAGCCCCATACCAGCTACTATGGGGAAAATTAATTCCATTGCAGCAAAACCAGCACACATACTTGTTGAAAGGCTAAAGTACAATATAGAACAAAACTGGTTCACATGGAACCAGATTGACAATATATCCTGTCAGCCAGGTTTACATGGAAAAGTGCAGTTGAATGAATGCACTTCTGGTGTCCTTATCCTTTCAGGAACCAACTGGCTTGAACAAATGGTGCAGGAGTTGGCAGATGCCAAATATACAGAAGAGGAAAGAAAAGAGATAATAAATGCTGAAAAGAAGGTAGAGACGTTTCAGCGTCTAGAATTTGGAGATCCTGGAATATATGAGGTAAGCAGGAAATGAAAATATTGGCACTGCTCTACTTACAAGTAGTAATAGCTGAAAGAGAATTGCTGATCTCAGAGGTAATGAAGAGCCTAGAGCCTTAACAACAGCTATGTTCTACACAAGTAGCATGTGCTGTTGCCCTTGGTGTCTCAATACAAAGGCATTCAGAGGGCACACAGGGCTGAGAAGCCACAGGGTGCTCCTGCCCTGGAACCAGTGGATTTGATCACTAAGACCTTTCTTTTGGGTGTCCTGTCCTCAGGCCTGTCTCATGTGAAATGATGTTTGGTGGCAGAGGCTGGCAGAAGCCTACACCACCAGTGCATGCATTCCTGTGAGTTTTCCAAGGGATAAGATCCTTATTCTTTGGACTCACAGTTCCTGAAAAGGCACATCACTGAATAAGCTACTTCTGTCTTGTCACCTTTCTCCCTACTTTCTTTAAAGAGGATGAAGAAACTGCCTTCCAGAAGAATTATAGTAACCCATCTGACACCTCAACTCTTGCCTCCATCCATTTTCCAAAGCAAGGCCAAGGTGAGTCTTCTCTTTGCAGGACACCGCAAAAGCTTTTTCACCTCAAATTAACTTCCCTCTGTGTGAGATGGGTTTTCTGCTTTTTCACCTGGGCTGGTCAATACACAGATAGATTTCCAAGGTTGAAGGGACAGCTCTGTGAGCTAAGGCTGTGAAAAAACATCCTCTCCCAGCAGCATCTTTGCTGACTATTATGGCTTGACCCTGGCCAGATGCCAGGGGCCTATTAAAACCACTCCACTACCCTCCCTCCTCCCCCTGCAGCTGGACAAGGAGAGAGGAAGAAAAAAACAGCAAAGGAATTTCATGAATAGAGATAAGGATTGAGAGAAGGCAGTGTTAACAGGCAAAACAAACTCAGAGTGAGGATAAAACTTAATTTTTTTACTAACAGAATAAGAGCTAAAGAGTAAGAAATAAAAGTCTTAAACACACTTTCCAACCACCCCTCCTTCCTTCCATGTTCTCCCTCCTCCCCCTGCATCAGTGCAGGAAGAGAAGTCTACCCATAGGGCAACAAGTCTTCCAAGTCTGCTGCACCTGTGGGTCACCCTTCCGTGGGCTGCAGGGAGCAGCCTGCTCCACCATGGTCTTCACCACAGACTATGGGGGGGCTAAAGCTCTGAGTCCTTTCCCTGTCCCGTGGGGTCCTTCCCACGAGAGACAGTCCTGAATGAACCTCTCCAGTGTGAGTCCATCCACCCCTCGGGCAACAGTTCTTTTCAATCTGTTGCCCCGTGGACTACTTCCCCAAGGGGGTGCAGTTCCTCATGGGTTGGGCTGTACTGATGTGGGTCTCCCATGGGGGCCACAAGTCCTACCCAGAAAAAACTGCTCTGGTGTGGGCTTCCCTCTCCATGGGTCACAGATCTTCAGCAGGACTTTGCTCCATTTTGGGCCTCCCACAGGGGGTCACAGACTCCTTCATGTATCTTCCTGCTCCAGCATGGACTCCTCCATAGGCTGCAGGACGGTTTTCTGCACTCCAATGGTTCTTTATGGGCTGCAGGGCCTTCAGCTCTAAGTCTTTGCCCTGCTTCTGGTGGAGGGGGGGGAAGGCCTCCCCCTCTGGCTGCACTGACCTTGGTGACTGCTCATTCTCCCACAATGGAACAACTTCTGCCCAAGAACCTCCTCCTCCCCCGTTCTTAAATATATTATCACAGAAGTGCATCTCATTGGCTCAGCCTCGGCCAGCAGCAGGAAATCCCTCCCAGAACTGACTACCATTGGCTTTTCATAGGACAGTGAAAGGTTCTAGTAGCTTCTAACAGAAGCCACCCTATTCCCCCCACCTCCCCTAAAACCCAGCCACAGGTTAAACCCATGACACTGGCTCAAGAGGGCTGTTGGTGGGTTTGTCTCTGGGTTAACTGTCCCTTCAGATCTCCTTCAGAAAGGTGCTTCCAGGTTTGTGTCAGACAACTGAGCAAGATGAGGAGTTACTCTTTTTGTTTTAACTTGCTTCCAAGACAGGGTACTTGTGGAAAAGCCACCACAGGCTGAGACTAAGATAATCTTAAATGGGAGTTGTTGCAGAGTGAAGCTAGGGAACTTCTACAGCCTACTTGTAGCTCTCTTGTTCAGTAGCACATGAGCTCATTTTTCTGGAGTGGAAGTAGGTCAGAACTGTCTCAAGGAGTCACTGAAAAGCTTCGTTTTCAACCTGAAGCTCACATTAGTGGCAAATAACCTGCCAAAGCTCTGATTTCTTCTCAAGAAAATGAAATTAGACCAGTATTATATAGTTTGGTGGGCAAGTAAATTTGCAGACAACATCAGTTTGGGTGGGAGTGTTGTTTTACTGGTAGTCTCCGTAGAGGGATTTGGACAGATAATGGGCAGAAGCCAGTTTTATGGGGTTCATTATGGTAAGTACTAGGTCCTACCCTGTAACAACCCCATGAAGCACTACAAGCTTGGAGAAGAGTGGCTGGAAAGCTGCCTGGTGGAAAAGGACCTGGGGGTGCTTGCTGACAGCCAGCTGAACATGAGCCAGCATTGTGCCCAGGTGGCCAGGAGAGCGAATGGCATCCTGGCTTTTATCAGAAATAGTGTGGCCAACAGGACAAGAGAAGTGATTATCCCTCTATATTTGGCACTGGTGAGGCTGCACCTTGAATACTGTGTTCAGTTTTGGGCCTCTCACTATCCTATAAGGATATTGAGGTGCTGGAGTGTGTCCAAAGAAGGCAACAGAGCTGGTTAAGGGTTTGGAGCACAAGTCTTATGAGGAGCAGCTGAGGGAGCTGGGTTTGTTTAGCCTGGAGAAAAGGAGCGTCAGGGGAGACCTTATTGCTCTCTACAACTGCCTGAAAGGAGGTTGCAGCCAGGTGTGGGTTAGTCTCTTCTCACAAGTAACAAGTAACAAGTGACAGGACAAAAGGAAATAGTCTCAAGTTGCACCAGGGGAGGATTAGATTGGATATTGGAAAAAATTTATTCATAGAAGGTTGTTGAGCATTGGAACTGGCTGCCAGGGAAGTTCTTGAGTCACCATCCCTGGAGGTATGTAAAAAGTGCTTAGGGACATGGTTTAGTGGTGAACTTGGCAGTGCTTAGTTAATGGTTGGACTCAATGATCTTAGAGGTTTTTTCCAACCTAAATGATTCTGTGATACTATGACTCTATGTGATGTGTTGAGAAGATGGTGTTTTGGTCAGCCATCAAATCATAACCACATTATGTGTTTTCTTCCTCTAGATCCTTGTGTTAGTTCGGAACCCCAAGGACACAGCAGTCTCCTATTACCACTTCTACAACAACCTGCCACTGCTGCCATCCTTTGCCTCCTGGGATGAATACTTTCCAGACTTCATGAATGGGAAATGTACTTTGCCCTGCATCCTCTGCCATTCCTCCTTACATGAGGGACATACACAGAGACCTGTGCATGGGAATCCTACTCTAACATACCTTGCCAAGGCACTCCCAGAACAGACAGACAAGTCCATATTATAGCAGAAACAGGGAGTACCAGAGAATCAGTTTTGCCTTCAACTCAGAACAGAGATCATGAAAAAGTTTTAACTTAACTTTTCCATTCCCACAGCAGAGCTTGTGGTTTGGTGCTACCAAATGGTCGTAGGTGGGGCATTCTGCACTGACCTTAGGAGAAAGAACAGACATGTTGAGCTGGTCACTACTTCACCATCCCAGTGCCATGCTTAGAGAGCTGTCTTGACTGACTGATTTGGTTTAGGGCCTGTTTTGGGGAGTACTCTACTCAGCTATACCTCTTCTTTCTCTGCAGTGGCCTGGGGATCCTACTTTGACCACCTAGTGGAATGGAACAAATACATCGACAATGAGAAGATCATGACAATAAGCTACGAGGAACTCAAAGAGGTGTGACATTTCATCCAACTCTTCCTTGATGAGTGTACTATGCAACCCTTCTGGTATATATGTGTGTGGGGAAGTAGAAACTCTTGAGTCAAGCCTGTCAGCCCATTTGGAAGGGTGTGCCTTTCTGAGATACTCTTTTATGTTTGGGGGAGGCCTATGTGGGTTAGAAGGAGGATATTCTTGCCTGTTTGTGAAAGGAGTCATATCTACCAGAGGCACACCTGCTTTGAGGAAAGAAGAAAAAGCCTTGAAGCTGAGGGCAGTATGTGTGGATTTCCTCTCTGTTAGAGCTCTTAGAATTCCTTGGTGACATATGTGGGAGACAGCCTCCTCTGCTGCACTTCCCACTGGATTCTGGCTCCATGCCACAGCCACACTGTCAAATCTTTTGTTTTCAACTCTGTGCTATGTTCCTTTGGGCAGGACCAGGTACAGGGGATGAAAAAGATTGCTGCCTTCTTTGGATTCTCCCTCTGTGAGGAAGATTTTTTGAGAATTGCCAAGAAGACCAGTTTCAAAGCTATGAAAGAGAAATCCAGTGAAACCCACGGAAAGTTTGGGGATGTCCTCTTCAGGAAGGGTAAGTCTCTGCAAATGGAGAATCTACCTTCTGAAGTATAACTCTAGAAGGAGTTTTGAATATGTTTCCTCACTTAGCCATGAACTCACTGGACTGTGTAAATTCTCTCCTGTAGCACCTGTACAAGTTTCTGCCAGTGATGGGATTTGGGGGCTGTTTGTGAGAAATTTATCAGAGTGCCAGGCTTAGTGTTCTCAATCATTGCTTCCATGTTGCTTTTTTTTGTGTAGCCCAGGTTAGTTAGGCACGTGAGGTGTGAAGGTGCAGGCCAACGCTGGTGAGGTTATGCCAACAACTATGCACCAAGTCTGCCTGGGCTCTATGGTTACTCTGTGCAGAGGGGTTGTGGTGTGGCCTTTGCTTGTTGGTCAGGTGATAAGGCTGCACATGTCACTTCATAAAAGGCCCCTTCGGGAAGAGGTGTGCTAATGGGACAAGAGTCTCTTGAACCTCAAGGGAATGCATTGCTCACTGCTCTGCTGGCCTCATAGGCATCTTATTGTTACCTATTCAGTGAGAGCTTAATGTCTCCTCTCAATGGATGTGTCAGTGGTGACCCCAGAGATGGTCCCTCGCAGACCTGGGGCCAGCGTCGGAGCTCTGGGAGCCCACCTGCTCCCTGTGGCATCAGGAGTCTCTGGTTTCTGAATACTCCGGGTATGGGCTTGCTTTAATCCCTTTCCTTCACCCCTCCTTGGAGGAAGAGGGATTTAGTCACTCTCCTCTCTACCACCTACCACATGAAACTTCCCTCTTCAGAGGAAGCCATTCATGAATGAGCTTTCCCTTGTGACAAAAGCAGATTCTCCTCTCTTCTGTGTAAAAGATTCATGAAGCCACCATGGAAGCCCCTCTGGAGGGGGAGGGTTGGCATGCAGGCAGCCCACCAGCAGTGCTCCCTGTGGTCTGGCTATAGCCTTTCATTCTGATCTTTGCTACCTTGCTTCTCCCAGGCAATCAGACTTCTCAGGGGAATAAATCAGATCCTGCCTTGTGTAGGCAATGACTCTGTCCCGTTGCTGTGTAGGTATTATTTTCTCCCAGGAGCATCTTCCTTCAGTTTTTTGTACTTGTTTTACCCAGGGGTTGTTGGAAGCTGGAAAGATCTCTTCTCTAAGGCTCAGAATGAAGAAATGTACCGGAAATTTGAAGATACCCTAGGAGGAACAAAGATGGCAGCAAAGATAAAATATGATGTGTACTGCAAGGCCTGAAAATAAGCAGATGAGTAGCATGACAGCAAGTCATGTTCCAAAGATGTTTCTCCAAACGTGGATAGTCCCCATTTTTCCTTCCCATGAGAGAACAGAAAAACCCCTTTAAGGACTATGTGGTATCTCCAAGAATTTAGGTGGTAATTCTTAGGTGGGTCCTGGGGCTAGGGCATGTGATTTGCTTGATGTAACCAAATAAAATGTGTGTATACCTCGAGTGAATGCCTGGTGTTCTTCCAGGAGGGATATGGTGCACAAATATCATAGCACCAGTGTAGTGGCCTCCCTGTGTCTGCTCCATGGCCCGAAATGGTTAATAAGGCCCCTGCAGTGCTCAGTGGAGAGACCAACACAGAGTCTCTCCTTCTGACACACAGTGGACTTTACATGGATATATGGTGTGGATCTAAACCCACAAATGTCTGTGTACAGGGAGAACATGATAGTCTGTTTTTAGATCTGACATGGCTACCATGGTGTTGACAGGTCAGAAAAGCCTTTGGCACATTGGCTTCACACATTGATGAAGGGTGGGACTTGAGCTCTTACAGTCATGAACTCTTAAGCAACGAACAGCTATATGTTTTCTGAAGTGTTTTGCTCCCATTGCCCTCTCTGGGAAAGTAAGTGGCAAATAGGAAGGACCATGACATTCAAATGAGAGGATCAGGGGAAAGAAGCCCCTTGATGATCCTGTAACTAAATTAGCGCGAAGTGGCTTTATTCAACAATAAATACATTTATACTACATAGTTATGTTTTCCACACCCTCCTTGCTTATGTCAGTGTCCTTGCTTACATCTACGCAAAACTTGCTGCATGACCTCTTGTCACAACTATTCTTTTGGGAAACCAGAAAAACTAAGGAAATGTCTGTCTGGCAAAGGGAATTCAGTTCCTTGGAAGAGGGATTTCTCTGACATATTCCCAGACAGACCTGTCTGTCGGACACTTACACTGAACTAAGATTAAAAACAGAGCAATCAGCAACCAAAAATATAATTTAAAAAATTGAAAATTGTTAAGTCCCTGTCCAAGTGGTCCTCAGGACTGCCCCCACCATGCCCATGACCCAGGATCCCATATCAGCCCCTGGGGCTCTCATCCCCTGCTCCAGTGATGCCTCAGCAGAATCAGACTTCAGCTCCTCACAGTCTGTGCTGTCTGGCCACCAGCCCTGCCAAGCTGAACCCATCCACAGACCCACATGCCAGCCAATCCTCAGCCCATCACTTTTTCCCAGGAAAGTGTTCAATGCCTGCGGCTGAGGCTTGCTGCCCTGGTGCTCCCAGCTGCCCTGCACCCAGCTGGAGGATGGGATGGGCACTAAGTGCTGGGCCCTGCCTCATGCCTCCCTGGCAGGAATAATGAGAAGTACTGTAGATTCATCTTTGATGGGCCACTCACAACCTGCTTCCTAGTCAGATTTTCTAAATGTCTGTGCAAGAGCTGCCCATGTGAAATTGCTTTGCTTGGAGAGGTATGTTTGTTTGAACTTGACAATTCTGGGTTTGTAGGTTTTCATTTCCAGAAGAGAAGGATTTCATCTTATTCTGGGCTTCTGTGGATAAAAAGAGACAAGCCACCATGACCCATAATTTTGGAATTAATAACATTTTGACCTAATACTTAGTACAGGTCCTTTTCTATTTACTACATGGTGATATCAAAGCTATCTAGATAACAGAAAGCAGTGTGCAATCTCAGTGTCTGCAAGGAGTTGGACAAGGAGTCGAACAAAGGAACAAGACTGACAAAAAACGGGAAACCATCCCTGAAATATTCAAAAGGCTTTTACTAAAATGAAAAGGGGACATCTCAAGATCTATTGGGCTTTTTCCCTGCAAAGACATTTTCCAGCCTGAGGGGCCTTAGCAGCCCAGAAACTTTGGAAGCTCTGAAATGCTTTTAAACCAGGAGTGATGATGTGACTCTCACCAGCTTTCCTAAAATAAATCTTTCTTGCTTGATGAAGTGTCCGCTGCTGCAGTCCAGAAGTGTGTAACTGCACATGACAGAGAAATAATGCCCATGACAGGTTAATGGTGACTTCAGACTGCTGCGAAGGCACAGGATCAGGAGTTGTTCTATGAAGGAGGGCAGAAGGACTTGTGTTTCCATAGACTTCCTCTTGCAGGATGTAGGTCTTTCCTAGGTACTGGCTGGAGGTACAGGCACACCTGCCACCCAGACTCTTGGACCCTTTTCCTCTCCTTTCCGATGCCTTTCAATCCCAGCATTTGGGATTACTGGTTACCTTTATGTTTTCTCCCAGTCACTTAGAGAAAAAACTTAACAGGTCATTTGAAGAAAAAATAAAAAAGAGGAGTTTATATTTGATCTGCATTACATCCACTTAACGCTCAACTTGAAATTTTTTTTCTCACACAGGAAAGGTATAAAATTGTGAAGTCCTATGTAAATATCAAAAGTGTTTTAAAGATAATTTGATCTCTGAGTTGTAACATCTCAAAGTTTCAACCAATCTTAAAAGAACTGTGTTAGAAAATGCTTTATGTGACTCATTTTAAATGTAACATGGCCAGCATTCAACTCACTTAATTAGATGATGTGATGGTAAATGATGACTAAGCTTAGAGAGATGCAGCCTAACTTTTAGTTCAACAGAGGGAAAGGACTTCTGGCTTCTAAAACAACATTTTTCACAGAAATTATTGCAATATGAGTTGGAGAGATGAGCTCAGACTCTCCTGATTGTTAAAAGGCCAAAACTGGTTTTGGTTATTAGGAGATAATGTTTGCACAGAAATACCTCTGTAAAGCAGTAAAAGCTTTGGATGGGACTTGAATTATTTAGCCTGTGAAGACTGTCACTTTTAACCGATTCCTCCAATTTTTAAAATATTTTCTTTTCAGAAATTGATAAATTATACTTTCTTTTGACTAGGTTGTCATTCCAGGCTACTATCCATTTGTTTCTAGGTATATAGTAATCAGTCTTTTCTGATTTGTGAGATCTTCTAGTTTCTCAGCTGATGTTACCTGACCCTACTTAAAGGATTTCCTTCTTCTGACCTCTCAGCCTATTTGTGCTTCTGGGTTTACATGCTGGAAACCTTGACTATAATAAAAGTCCCTTCCTAAGACACACAATTCTTAATATTTTTCCTTGCTTGGTTTTTTAGTTTCATTTATAGTTCATGGAACTATCTGTTTCTAGTAAAATGTTTATTTTGTATTTGCTTCCAATCCCATTAAAGAGAAGGAAAAAATTATCTTCCAGAAGATTGATATCAACCTCGTGTCCTGCCCCATTTGTACCTTTTCAAACCAAGACTAAGGGGAAAAATTTTGCTTTAATCTGAAACTAGTTATTTATATCATTTTCATACAGATTAGTTTTCAATTTCCCGTGTGTCTTTTCTGAGTCTGTATGTAGGCTTTAGAGTGGTAATTATACATTTCTGAATGTGAAGTGATAATTGCTGTTTATAAGGATTAGGGACACACATTCTCTTTAGGCACCATAGGTTATTGTTGCCTTCACTCATCTCTGCAAAAGACAAACATTCCCTCAAATTTCCTTGGGGAGCTGCTCCCTGGCCTTTTTCATCCCAAGTAATCCAGACTAGGATATCTTTAAGATAACTGTGAAAGGATCTTGAGTTGTCCATAGCTTAGATGTAAGCCTAACTAGACTGTTTCTTTACAGCGTACACACCATAATCGCTTAGAGGGCTATAAACTTCTAAAGGCTACATTTACCTTTAGCTAAACTAGGGTAATCAATATTTAAGATACAGAAACTCAGTTTCAACTGAGTGAGAACATAATAATATAACAGACCTTTCTACTCACAGTTCTTTGTCTCAGTCTAGCAATATTTTGTGGCATTTTGGGTTGCATCAGGCCCCACACAGGCTCAATATTCCTGAAAAATTTGAGCTCATGGCTGCTCCAAAGGCTAGGCTTACTTCCCTCTTCTGACTGCAGTTGTCTGCTCTTTCTTTTGCACGAGCTCTTGTGTTTGTCTGACGCCCCCAGCTTTTTGAAGCACAAAATACACACTTTCAGTGGCAGCAAGCTGTCAGATTGTCCCAGATGTCTTGCACAACCTCACCCTTGGTGCCTCTGAGTCACTAAGAAAGAAATTTTTCTATTGCTTCAGAGACTTGGATCTGTCATTTTCTGCTTCTTTCAGGCATCTCCTAATATCTGCCCTTGCTGCAGGCTTCCTCCCTATGCGGTCATGCCCCCATGCTCCAGAAAATTCAGAAGACTTTCCCAGCTCAAGGCTCTCCTTCACCCAGAGCAGGGCAGGCACAGCAAGGCAAACAGGCAACCCCCTGGCTGGCCACTGAAAGGGAACAGGGTAGACACAGCACTCTATGCATGCACTGACATACAACCTCCCTCTCCCTCATGCCTGGACAGGGGTAGCAGTGGTTGTAGATATGCTGGAAGTCGTAGTATTTTGGCTAGAAGGGAAACTGGACTTGTTTCTCTAAGAGGAACTTTGGACCTAAAATCCAATGGTGATCATTTCATGTTTATTGCATTCCCTTTGTTTTTTTAGGAAGAAACACATTCAGAAATTGAAAAATAAAGAATTTGTATCTTTGCTGTCAAGAAACAGCTTACTAGCAAAGGTGTACATTAATTATTTTTCAAAAGAGTATTGACAATTTAAAAAAATGTTAAAAATATATATTTTCTGAGTATTTAACATATTTTTTCTGGCCGCTGAGTTGCATAATTAAGTTTTTTTTCACATCCAGAACATCAAAGCCATTTTTACGTCTACTTTTACTTGTGCTGCTAGGATGAGTACTTCACATCCTTATGTGAGAAGGTATTTCGTGGGAGGGGTACTTTCCATTGTCTAGAAAGATATTCTGATTATTAGTGTGTACAGGTAAAAATAGTTGTAGCTAAAGTGAGCCTAGTTTTTTTTTGGCAATTAACAACAAATTAGGACTTGACCTTGTGTTTGGCAGAAACTCTGTTTTTCGACATGGTGTTATTTATGTCTTTCCAACAGAAAAGTATGAAAACACTTCATGTATTATTTTTAAGGTTCCAAAGGCAGAGATGTGATGAGGTTCTGCAGTGAACCTCTCCTAGCAGGTGACTGAGCCAGTGTTTAATGACAGGGGCTAGTTTTGTGCATTTGGCTTCTTCACTCCCACTAATGCAGTGCATGTTGGCTGCTGCAGCTGGAACCTGATGAAGGGAATTGTGGAGGGAGGCCACTGTACCCTCTTCAGTGATTCCTCTGTACCTCTATCCAACATTCTGATGGCTGACAAGAAGCAACTCTGGGCTGCCTGAGCAATGTTCATTTATCAGAGAACTACTCTGCCTGGGATCCAAGGGAAAAGGGAAGGATGGACTGAAACAGGTTGGATGTAGTCCTCAGACTTTTTGTTGGACAGTTGATGAGTAGGACTTATTTTTTGCAGACATGTAACTGTTTACAACCTGTGCAAAGCACAACATCACAGCAATCAGACTGGCATAATTGCCTGGACATTTGCTTATATTAATAGAAACAAAAACAAACAAACCAACCCCATAAAAAATGTTAGTTATGTATGATTCAGTAAAAGTTTATTAAAGTCTTGGGTTCATAAGAAAAATTTTCACAAGCTAAGACTGGCTTGTGGTATGGACAGTTTCATTCATTCATTTTCATTGCTTGTAATAAAATATCAATTACCTATCTTTGAGACTTTGTTGTTGCTATTTGTAAAAATTCCAAAGACAAGGCATATTGAGTACTATATCCTGCATAAAATGGAGCAGTAAAATTCTTGAGTGGCAATTTTTTTGAGAGGAATAAGGTGTAACATGACAGTGAGAAAGACTGTTATCAGGAAAAAACTCACACTACATTCAAATATACAGAGATGGAAGGTTCTGAGAGAAAATGTTCTTACAGGCATAGATGATGATAATTATTTCACAGACATACATGCTAAAATATTTGAAGTATTCTTTTGGAAGGTTCTTCCTGAATTGAAATCTAATAAAGCACCTCCTGCGTATCCTTCTGCTGGAGAAGGAGAAGAAGAAGGAGAAGGAGATGGAGAAGGAGAATGAGAAGAGGAAGCTTTAACTGTTGCTTAAGACTTTTTTTTCTTCTACAGTGGCTGTGGATTTGATTTCACTCTGCAACTGAGTGAAACAGGCATTTCAATGTTGAATATCTAAAGTCAATAAGCTGTGAGGAATCAAATGTAGTGGGGTTAATTATTTGAAGTAAAGCATATTTCAACTTTTAGTCAGAGTATTACTAAAATCATGTACAGCAGGGTCATAATGACCCATTAAGATCAGTTCAATGATGCTGCAAAACAGAAATAGTCAGGAAATTGCTGTTCCTGCAAGTAACATTAAAAGAATGTATATTTATGCAGTATACATGTATATTTATGCTGGCTTTTATTGAAACTTGAAATAACTTGAAATAACAAATTTTGGGGAAAAAAATGAAAACTTTGCATAAAATTTCTATTCAGTCAAAAAGCCTTTTTCTTCTTGGAAAACATTTTGGCAGGAGCTCTTACCATATACATTGAAATGCATTTTGAAACACTAAAAATTAGGTTTGGATATGACATAATTCTAATGAAATCCTTTGGAAAAAGAGGAATTTTGCCAACAAAAATGTAATAAAGAAGTTAGGCTTTACAAACAAAAGCACTTTATATTACAAGCCATATGTCCAGTGCCCTCTCTGATGATTCTTGGCATCCAAAGTATGCATACCTACACACAGATGTAAATCCCCAGTCTTTTGACTGAATCAGAACAACACTTAGAGGTTCACTTTTATTCCTAAATTATCTGGAATATGTTGGCCATGTATGAATACAGTCAGTGACCTAATTTTAAAAATTACGGAGCATTTATTTTCCATGGGTATCAGTAGATGGTGATAGCATGGAATAGCTCTTAAAATCGGACTCGATAACATCATCATAAAGATGCATAAAGATACTTTGGGCAGAAATTTTGCCCAGTATAGCGTTATTTTTTTTATAGTTCCAGTATGTTGTCATGGAATTTAAATTACAGGACTGAATTGAAGAGTTAACTATAAAATACATATTCTATAGATGGAGTTGAAAACTCCATTGCAGTAGCATGAAATACTATACATTTGGCAAAAGTGCTTAGCTACTGCTTGCGTGTGTCCTTTCCTATTGGTCTTACTCCAGATGAAAAATGTCTTCTAAGTGTTTCTTCAAGAAGTCTGAAATAGATAGACATATAGGGGATGCTACCCTACCATCAGATAGCCTGCTTCCTTAGTTCAGTATCTCCCCATCCACTGGGGTCAGTTCCCTGGGAAGTGTGCTTTTGGCTCATACCCTATATCATCCCAGAAAACTCATTGTTACAAAAATGGAGTCATAAGCTGTGTCAATGAGTCTACCAGTTTCCTGGAAGTTAGTAGTAGTACAGTGTTTCCCACTTGCATCATTTTGTATGGACAATATAGCCTTGCATGAGGGGAAACGTCTGCCCACTGCTTCCCTCTCTATTCTGCCTCTTAGATTTCCTCAGTGGAGCTGGGACCCAAAACCTGTGCACAGCAAGCCCAGGGAAAACTGTGAAGCCTACAGTAACACTACTGAAACTCTGCCAAAGGTAGAGCTAAAATATAATTCTGTATAAATTCTGCATCAGAAAAAAATGCTGGGAATCAGAAGAGTAGCTAAATTCCCTGGGTTTCCTTGACTAGTGGAGATTGAAGCAGCTGCAAAGAAGATCAGTTTCAAAGCTATAAAAGAGAAACCCTCAGAAACCCAAAAGCATTTGGGAATATTTTTTTTCAGAAAAGGTGAGCTGACAATTCTTTGTAGGCAGCTATTTCTTAGTACTAATATATCTCACAATTGTGCTTATTAACTCACGTTACACAGAAAAATATGTGTATTCATTTACAAAATTATACCAAATACCATTGAGGTTACCTAGGTTCAGCTACTTAAAAGTTAGATATCTATGCTACTTATTTATGTGTCTTCCCAATGGAAAGAGGGAAATGCAGCAGAAAGTTCATTACTCTATTGTTAGACATCAGTGTTGGGGTATTGCCTCATGGAGGTACCCACTCTTCCCTGAGACTGTTTTGGTCTCTGAGGAAGTCTTATTCAAAATTACAACAATTTCTGTATCACTTATTTAAGAGCAATCTATTGAAGGGTTATGTTATGGAAAAATAGGCCATATTTAAAAATAAAAAGTCAGCTGAGCAATACAGACCAGTTACTGCAGATTCCTAGTGATATTAATTCTATGTTTTCCTCACCAAGGCTAAGCACAAGTGACCTGCTCTATCTGACCTTGGTGGAGCAAGCTGGAATCTTACCATTTTGTCTGCTGGTAAATATGACATAAAGTTTCTGTGAACTAAAAGAAAAATCACTTGGATTTTTATATCCTGTTGAGAAATTCCATTTACTCCATGAATGTTATGTTTGCTTTTAGATGGAGCTCAGGCACATGGTGTGTCTGTTGGGGATGATCCTATGCAGGGCTAAGGGCTGGACTCAATGATCCTTGTCGGTCCCTTCCAACTCAGCATATTCTGTGATTCTGTATGTGCCTTATTGGATGAGAAGAAGTATTTAATATCTTGAATGGAGTCTAAGCAAGAATTAAAGTACACAAATGTAATATTTTTCATCCTGTAAACCACAGCTCAGGTGCTACCTAACCCCAGAGGTGATACAACTCCATTTTTGTCTTAAAGGTCTCTAGACACCCAAACTCTTCTTCAAGATGTGCCCCAGAACATTTCTGTCTTAACAGGCTCTGAGCCCTGGGGCTTCTTGAAATCATATACAGCTCATTTGAACTTCACAGTTAGATCTCATCTTTCCCTTATACTCAGCACTTTTGAAATATGAGTGCTCTTTATGAGTCTCCATCTGGACCTCTCCAGATGGAAACAGCTGAAAACGCTAACAATTTTTACAAACCTTTTGCAAAGCATGTAGTGTTGATTCTCCAGAACAGCATTCAGTACAATAAAATGCTTGCTAATTCTGGTCTGCCTACACAAGCCCAGAAGAACAATCTTTATTTTGCTAAAATTGTATATTTAGCCTGTCACTTTTAAAATGCTTTCTTCACCTCGGAATTACTTGGAGGCTGAAAGGCTCACAACAGCTCTTCTAGTAATTGCAACCTGGCTCAAAGTCCTTGGCATTGGGCTGAGGAGAAATGTGCCAACCTGGGAAGTAGGGTCTTCTGGTGGCCTGAAGGGAAACATTGGCAGAAGGCTAAGGCTCTATGGGGAAAACGTTTGAAAGCTAATGGCATATGAAACAGTGCTTTATGTGTTGGTTAATATAGCACAGCATAATTTCGGTTTTCTCTGCAAAAATATTCAAGGGGGAAAAAAAAAGAAATTCCCATTTTCTTCTCTGAACTTAAGTTTACAGACTTCCCACAGAAACTTAATTTAAAGGCCAGTTATGAAAGCCAGCCTATGTTTTCCACAAAGTTGTGTCTGAGTACAATTTTTCAGCTGCTGCTTGTCTGGCATGCTGAGAAGAGCTGGGCAGTTCTACACAGGAGTTGCAGTTTCATCTCGTTTAAAGATTGAGTAACATGCTCTTGTTTCTACTCTACCTACAGGCAACACCCGTTTGTGTCTCAGGGATCTGCATTAGTTTCAAAAGGGAGAGGCAGAGGCCCTTAGTGTCACTTCCATATCCTTTGATAACCTGCTGGCATTTTGATTTCAATAAAGGCTTGCCTTCTCTGTGCTCTAGCAGTAGCAAAATAACCTGCACATTTGTCGATGCTTTTAAGAGATATCCTGTGCTCCTAAATTGTTCCCTGCGATGTCTCAAAAAGGACACCAGAGGGCAGAAATGATTGACTGCTTTCCAGAGCCAGACTGGCAGGAATGCGGAGCCCAGCGTGCCCCTTTGTCCAGGCGTGAGCTATGTTTGGATGAGGCTGATGTGGCCAGTGGGGTGACTTTGCACGGACAGACCTCTTCCAGGCAGGTACGCTGAGCTGCTTCTCTACCGTTGCACTGGAGACAGGTCCTCCCTCACCTCCTCGTGATTAAACTCAAACCAGATGGTACCTCCCAAAGTGAACAGACATTTCTTTCTTCATTTAGTGCAAGAGTTATAGATACAAAATGTTAAAAATGCAAAATACAACAAGTGGCATGATAAATGTTGTTGTGTTGTCAGAGTCACTCAAGTATGAAACTACTTGTTAGATGCATCTCGATAAACAATCAGGCAGCTTTAAATAGCCTTACAGGGAAAAAAGAAATTAGTACATTTTCCCTTTGAAGTTTTGACAAGGGTAGCAATCACAGATTGTACTATTTTTACTAACCTCACTAAGTATTTACATGCCTTTTTTCCAAATGTTTACTTTTTTTTTTCTTTATCCAAGACAGTTATGAGCAGACACTTAGTTACTCGCACTTTTGGGTACTCTGCAAAAAGAAACGTTGGAGAGCCTTTTGGGTATATCCTTGCACTGTATTCTGCACCACAGTGCAACATGTGGGCAGGATTTGCTGTGCCAAAAGGACCAAGAAGATTCTTCTGTGCTATTATTGTCATCAAGAATAACTGATTCTGTTGGCAATGGAAAATGTAGAATTTCAGCCATGATAGGTCTGATTTTTTTAATCTCATACTTGTACATGTATGTACAAGTATGGATGTATGGAGGGTACATGTGAGGAAAAATTGTAGCCACATCTGATTATCTTATGTACCATTAGATAACAGAAAATGCAGTGCTTTATAAATCTGTAATACCTAAACCAGAGTTTTTGTAGGGCAAAATGAGTTTTCTCCAAGCCAGACTTGTACCATTGGCAGCTGGTGGCTCTCACTTCATAGATGGAGCCTGCCATTTGTACTGCCTGTTCAGCCAAGAGCTGAGAAAGTATATCATGGATGTTGTTTCATCTCCAGATGTTCTGTGTGACAAGTCCTTGCCACAGCTCGACTGAAAACCTTTAAGGCCAAAGCAAGACAATCTAAAAGAGTGCTGCCAATTGTATGAAAAATACTTGATGTATTTTACATAAATTTGAACATCTGTGATGCTCAAGGAAGATTTCATGGAGTTCTGTAAATCATAGAATTGTAAAATCATTTAGGCTGGAACATGTATTTAGCTTCACAACATTATTGCATTTTTATCCATGGTTTAAATCTAAGGAGGTTGGCACAGGAAAGATAAGCAATTAGCCCTTGGGAAAAAAATATTTTATGCCCAAGAGGGAAGCAGAACCCAAGCAAGTCAAGCAGTAAACCTGCCCGTATCTTATTTTCCGTAACATCATTTTGTGGAACTACTGTTTCCAATTTGGAGGAGTTGGCAAACAGTTCAGGGTTACAGAGGTGTTGTGCTTTACAGCAATAAAATGAGAAGGGAAATACATTTCTTCTCAGATCTCCTTCTTATAGGTATCTAATAGCAATTGACAATTCCAATAACACAAAGCATAATTTCATGAAATTAATTTTTCAGGCTTCAGAAAGAAGGAGATTGTTTTAAAGACTGTGTTCTTCTTTTTAAAAGGGTATTTGTGTGTTTTACCTTCCAATTTTTGATCCTGTATGATACACTTAAAACATATTTTTAGCTTTTCTCCACAACCACTAGAATTAGAAGCATTGCTATTGGCGAGAATGAGAGCTGAAATCCCTTTCAGAAAGGAAGTAGGGTTTTCTGGAAAAGGCAATTTCTATGAAGATTGTCACAGCCACCTGGCTCAGTATCATTTTTACTTCCCTAGGTTAGTGGAATAAAGTTTTAAAATGTCCCTATCTCTTCAGGGGCAACATGGAAACTAAACAGGATCTTTCTGCTGCTTTCAGATCACATAGCTTCTAGCTCGGATGTTCAGTGCAGGTGTCTGGGTTCTAGCTGGCTGACTGACCAGGCTGGAGACATCTTCCATGTACATGGCAGTCCCTCCTGGCCCTGGCAGACACTGCAGTGCTCAGGGGAAGTGGCAACTGGAAGAAAAGCATCCCCCTTATATGGCTTGAGGATCCCATTCAGGATGTCCTAAGTTTTGTAGTACCACAATTTAGGTGTCATTTACATGACTTTGGTGAAGCAATTGGTGCTGCTCCTTAATAGAAGTTGTGCCTTATCACACATGTTCAATCTTTGCTGTTGCCTGGAAATGCACAGAAGCAACTGGGCTCTGAGCAGTAGAGGTTAACACAAAAGCAGCAAGTATCCTGCCAAACATTAAGACAGTCGTCCCAAGCTCAGGGGAATGTGGCTTTGTTTCCAGATCCTAGGCTGAGCTTTGAGGTTGTTAACAAGGAACAGATTTTTTTACAAGTGTCGTAATAGTAAAAAGGCTTTCAAATTTGTTTTGAAACTTTTGATACCCACCTGAAACAGCATAAACCACCTAAGAACAGATGTGTAGGTCTTCCTGCATTAGAAGGAGTGGTCCCAATGAGATGGTTTATCAGTTGAAGGTGAAAGATGTCTGGATTAGCTGTCTGCTTCACACAGCTGTACTCAATTTTACCCTTGCTGCAAGGATGAAAAGAGGTGAGGCAGAGCAGTGGGTATTTCTGTCTGAATTCAGATGCTTCTACACACTTGTGTGGTGGGGGAATGGGTAGTGTGGGTGAGAAGTCCTACAGACAGGACCAGGAGTATCATGATAGTGGTGGATGGGCTCCAGGGCCCTTCTGAGACTTCAGAATTGCCATGATGGGCCAACAGCCCCCCCATCATTCTCAGTCTCACCAATGGCAAATGGCATCATCTCAACCTAGGTGAAAGAAGAAGGTGATTACAAACTCAGACCAACTTTCTGGAGCCAGTGGTCAAGGAGTGTGGTACAAAAGCCCTCTTGCAGGGCTCAGTCCCATTTTGGATGTGAGGCAATGTGTACCCTTCTCAGACTGTTTGGGATGTGAGCAAATGATCTGAGCACAGGTGAGTTTTACAAAAAATGTCAGGCAACCGGCAAGCATGGTTGCTTCTGTGAAGTTTGTGCAGGTAATGCAAGAGCCCATACTAGGTTCACAATCTATTCACAATCAAAAATTACTAATGAACTAACAATACTTTGGGGGAAATTTGTGGGAAAGGAGTGATTGTAATTCAAAAAACCCAAACGAATCAGAAGAAATGGCACCTAACGATTGAAGATAACATGTTGCACTGAGATTTTGTTTCTATGGAAGGGAGAGAAGCAGAGATTAGTGAGGTAAATGCATGTAGTCTCACCAAGAGTTTCTCTGCAGGGTGACTTTCCAGCTCTGTCAGATGGAAGATGCTTTCTATGGGATATCTGTAGTTATATGATTTTTTTATACAGGATACACTTCTGCCTTCCTCATCTTTAAGATACCAGCCACCTATTAATAGCAGGAAACAAAGGTGAAAAGGTAGAGGTCCTGATTTTGTTTGTGATGTTTTTTTGGAAGAAGAGTAGAAACCCTGCTGTTTTTTACCTGCTCTGGGCAGATTCCTGGTAACTTACACACCATTGCATGATGGAGATAGACAGAAAAGAAATTGCGGAAATGTATGCACTGGTCTGGAGAGGTGAAAACGTTGGTTTTACAGCACTGAGGACAGTGGTTGCAAACATACAGAGATGCAAGCTAGAAGAGACCAGCTGGTTAGTGGTGTCCTGCTTTTTCTGAGGCTCGTTCTGACTAGCTAGTGTCCAACATACACAGTGCAGCAAAGTCATGACCAAGAACATAGTGAATTCCACTGGAGCTACTACTCTGTAGACTACATGATAAATTGAATTAGATATACTCCAAAATTTTCATTTTTTGTTATTAAAGATTGGATATTCCTTCAGATGTGGCAGCCTTTGGACGTTATAAGCCCTGCATTCAGGGCTTAATTCATAGCCATTTGGAAGGTCAGACCTTGGCAATGCTGTTTGGAAAGCCTCCCTAAGCCAGGAACCCAAGTGTTGCTTTCATGTTCAGATGAGATGTGGGCACATCCCACCTGCGTGACAAAGGTGCTGTTGCCCCTGTCCTGCCTTCAGCCAGTACTACCTCAACAGAGACTATCAGATAACATACAAATGTTCACATTAGAAGAACTTCCCAGCCCCCCGCAGACCTAAACCATTATAAATAAAGTGGTGTGACTGCATTAACGATCTTGACATTGTTGTTTGGCAGTGTGTAATAATGAGAAAACATTTGAAACCTGACAAGCCAAAAGCACAGAATGTTCTCGCCTTAAAGGTGTAAGCGCTAGGTGTCACTGCAGCCCAAGGAAAAGGCAGCATCCCAAGGGTCTCAGAAACTGCCAGGGAAGAAGTAATTTTTTTACATTTCAGAAAAAGTTGATTTTGATGATGGCAAAGAAATAAAAGAAAAATAAAAACATGTTATAAATACTAATTTAAGTATAACTATATGATTTTTATGTGAATAGCATCTTTTATTCAGAAGAGAAACAGATGATTCATATAGTAAATTGGTGTCTATTCTGTGATCGTATTTTTTAGCATACAGTGATAGAACTCTCATCTCGTTTCAGCTGAAGACTCCCATCTTGAAAAGATCTGCTGTACTGAAACTGGTCAGTATTATTTCCCTAATTAGCAACAATTTTGGATAACTAATATAATACAAATGAAACAACAAGTGGGGCACAAGAAATTAAGGAACACCATTATGTAAGTACAGAGCATACTAAACCATAAACAAGCCTATGGGAAAACAGCCATACAACTCCAACACCTCAAATTTCCTTGTTCACTCATATTTCTTAAACTTTTTAACCTTTTTCCCCCTATTACTTTCTCTCTGCATCCTAAATATCCTTATTTCTTCTACTGTCACAACCTAAATGTGTTCTGAAATATTTGCAGACATTGTGACTTGCAAAATTGAGAGTGACAAGTAAGCAATACAAATTTATACTCACAGCCAGTGAATCTTTGTATTTCTTTATGTCTGGCTTTTATTCTTTGCTGATTTGTAATGTAGAAGAGCAGTGTGAATGAGAAACAAAGTTCTAGCAATGGGTTTGGGTTTTTTTCTGTCTTTTGGCAAATGTTGGCTTCTGTCAAAAGAACCTCCCATAAAACCTTACAGAGCTCCCTTTTGAGTCCTTCCTGTGCCAATTAAGTTCAAATGAAATGTAGTGGCTTTTTATTTACTTTTTAAAAAATTTATTAAATGTGTCCAGACAGTCTCTGGCTACCATTAGAAATATAACAGACAGCTTATTGGTCTGTGTCAACTCAGCTCAGAGTCCCCTCCAGGATAAACTAGACATGTTCAGTACCATGTCCTTAGGCAAGGGCCTGAGCTAACAGATGAACCATGCATCCTGCCCAAAAAAATCAACAGTCTGGGATACTGGCAGAGCAATGGAGGAAATGATATTCAGAAGTAGACATCTCCTACTGCTGAATAGGTAGGAGGCATTTCCATGCTCAAATATTCCTGCTAAAAATGACAGGTAAAGGACTATCCCTGCTTATCTTCTGCAAAGAAAGGGAGGGGAACTGGGAGGTAGTTTGGTATCTGTCATGCTTTCTCCCAGCAGTGGGCTCAAAGATGAGTTCTGCATTCACCCACTGATAGGAGTACTTTCCACTGGAGTAGGTGGGTAATTATGCATCCACAAAGGTTCCTTGCAGAGGTGAATCACAGGATTGGGCTGTTGATTTTGCAGTTGCAAGGAAAGGATACAGATTTGAGGTGCTGGGTGAGTTGCTCTTGACCCTGCTTTGAGTAGGGGAGCTGAACTACAGACATCTGCAACTCCCCATCTCAGCTATGCTGTGATCCGGAAAGTTTTTCCATTTCTAATTCCTAGGTTCATAGGTTATGTTACAGAGAAAAGACAGAGAAGTTTGGATTCTGGTTTAAACCTTTGCAGAGGAGAAAAAACAGTGAGTTCAAAGATGTTGTAGTAGGATCAAAGCACTCTAAGAAAAGAATGTGACCTCATGATGGCCTACCAAATTTGCTCTAGTTTAGTTTAGAAACTTTGTCTTTTTTCACCCAGTTACTTCAAGTGTAAAATTATCCTCTTAAGAATGGGTGTTAGCAGGTTGAAGAGCTGCAGATTGATAAATGCAGATATCCTCAGTCAAGCCTGATGAGAGGCATTTACATGCCACATGGGCTGCCAACAGGACAATCTATCAACTCTGTAGGTGTCCAGACCATAACTGAAGTAAGCTTGCAGATGACAGGCAATTTTTCATAAGCTGTGAATAACAGGATCTCTGACACACAGCTAATACCAGATGATGCATTTTCCTTATTGATGTTGTAAAAAAAGGAAATAAAAATTTAAAAGTGAATGGAAAGTTTTAGGTAGCTGGAATTTTTTAGGGTTTAACAACTGTGTGCATAATTATTGAGAGAGAAGTTCATATAGTTAACATTAATTTAGCTTAAACCAATGTTTTTCATAATAGGTTGTGGTCTTTTATGTCAAGGCCTACAATCAGGGTCCAGTTCCCTAAGTAAGATAAATGTTTCACAGACAACTTGAAACAGATTAATTCTCCTTCTGACATTCTTAGTATAGAGTAGGGTATAGAGTAGTGTGTTTGGTGCCATCCCATCATTCTCCTTTCTTCTCGTTTCTGTCCCGTACTTCCTCTCTTCTCAGCTTATTTTCTTTCCTCTGGTCATGTTCATGTCTTTTCCGTAAACTTCATGTTCTTTCCTCATTTTTCTTCTCTCCTCAAACATAAGCTCTCCCTCACCAGACCCAATTCTGTAAGAGTCTGAGTCTTGCTGAATCACTGATTAATATCCCCACAGACTTCTCTTGAACAATCATTTCCAACAGCACATCAGCACATCCTGACTGCCAAAGAAGCCATTTGAATGGAAACAGACTTCGACTTAACATGCCCAGCATGACACCAAACACATGTGATGTCATTCCACAACCACAGGATTTAGTGTTATTTTATTTTGATTTTCCCCAACCACTGGTACTGGACTAGCAGCTTCACAAAGAACAGTTATTTAATGTCAGCTATGTCAGCCAGTGTCTGAACTAGTAGCTTGAGAAAGTTGTGATTTGATTTCACCCTGGCCAGCCTGAAAGTCAGTGTCAAAGCATCTGACATTACACATGCCCAGACAAACAGAAGACATAAACAGTGATTTCATAAGAAACACTGAACTGTTATAATAAGCCTAGGGACCAAAAGATGAACAGCAAAGGTTAAAGAGACCATGTGGAAAGACACTGTCTACTTCTCTTCCAGGATAAGAGGGAAAATATTTGTCTTTCCTCTAGCTTGGAGCAAAACAGAGCTCTCTCCTTACTAGGTAGGATGAGCCTCCTATCATGTACACTATCATGTACTGCATGTTATAGAGTATTTAACCTACTCCTTTTCAATAACATACAGCACAGCAGCTGAGAAGATATAGGTCAAAGTGCAGTGAGACAGACATGATTCTGTCTTCTAATGGCTGCATATCTGAAAGTAGGAATGAATAGACCCTACCACACTAACTTTCCAAAGAAAAATAGACACTGTCATTGGGAATAAGTGGGTGAGCTAAGGTTAAGGAAAATAAAATTCCTATATCAACATATTCTTCTCTGTGAAAAAAACCTAAAAAGAGCAGGCACAAGCACACACATGTACCATCTTTCCTTTGACTTCCTCTCAGGACACAGCTCCTTCCAGAGTCATCCCCATTTCTTTTTTGTCTACCCATCAGGTCACCAGGTGTACATATTTGTCTTGCTTGCTTAGATTCATTTTAATTAATACATAGAAAGTTTCTTCTGAGGTTCCTAGGTCAATAGAACATCTAATGAAAATATGACAGGAAATGTTTAGCTTCTCTTATTCAGCAAATCGTAGTCCTCCTTAATAAAAGCACAAAAGCTTTATTTGTTGTAAATGCTGTTCCATAAGGCTTCCTCTGCTTTTAGTCACAGAAATTCTATCTGCTGCCTTGTCTTGCTGTGCCAACCCTATGCCTCTGGCATAGCCAAACATGATATTCCCAATATTTATGATAGATTGAAACTACAGTGACAATAAGTTCAGACGTGCTCCAGGCATACCTGTACAAACATCATGGAAAGGCTTTGAGAAAAATTCCTTTTTAATGTTTCCTCTGTCACTCTGTGTTTTAGACCATTGCTAACAAGTCAGGATATAAAGTATTTCTTGTTCTGGACATGTTCTCTTATTGTCAGGCCATCCACAGAAATATTGAAGTTTTCACACTGATAATTCCCAGTGAATATACTTGCTTCAAAATTTGTATTCCATAAACTGCCTATCTGCAAAGTTTGAGCCTGGTTGTGACAGTCTTCTGGCATCATATGATATCATTGCTGTTATCTGGGTTTGATAAACAGGAAAGCATTTCCTGCAAGAACTGTTGCACAGGCATTTTTCAGAGTAGTCTCATGGGAGAATATTCAACCAGCTTTACTAATTCCTTTTCTCTGGTATTCGTGCCAGTGAAATGCAATCACTTCAATGTTTAAGAAAAGATTGAAATGTCAAAGGGAAATAGAAAATGGCATTGCAGTTATAAAAGATTCTTGGATTATTTTTTCAGTTCTGATTTTCTGGAATTCAAAATAGATTAATGAATTGGTACATGCCCACAAAGAATAAAATCTCATTTTAGTTGCTCACAGAACTGTAATATACCCTCACAGATTTAATTGGTGCTTCATATTTCATCTCAGGTTATCAACACTAGAATCTGTAGGACGGAAATAGGAATGCCATGGGTTTTTTTAAAGACTGATAGATTTTCTGCTGAGTCCACTAGATGTACAAAGAAATATGCCAAACATCTCTGTATTTAAACCACAAATTTGCATTTTATCATTACCTCATTCCAATTTGCTTGTTTCCCTTTCTTTCTAGAGGCCAAATGAAAATTTTCTCTTATAAAGAAAACATACTTCTCATCAGAACGTTTTAAAAGCCATCAAAAGAAAGCATTATAATGACAATTTTAAAATACCTGCTTTGGTTAGAGAACGGACTATAATCTGTAAAAAGGAATTAATTGAATTATGAACCAAAATAAATAATGAATAAAAATACATTTTAAAGGTTCACATGAATTTGACAGCAATTTTCTATCCAGGTCAACATGTAAGGCACTTGCAGTGTTGCCAGTTCACATAAATTAAGCTTTAAAGTTTCAAAAGTTGGTGTTCTGCTATGAAGCTTGAAACTGGCCTATTTGCAAGCCTTAAGCTGAAATATCACCAACATATTGAGAAGTGTCCACTGAGTGTGCAAGCACAAAGTGTACAAGTTCTTCAGGGACAGAAATCATGCAGTTGAGAATAGAAATAGTATCAGATGAATCAGTTTCAAACCAAAGTAACCCAACAGCAAGTATTTACAAATTTCTAAGTGGAGAACATGTAACATATTATCATTGAAAGCAGGAGTGTTAAAATCACTGGGTACAGCACTTGCCCCAAACAATATGAAAGACCGGCGCATAAAAGAGTTAAAAAACCCACAGAAAAGTGTGTGTCTTTCCCTTCTACAAGTCAGAGCAAAGGGAGAAGAGAAGTTAGTACAGGGCTATTACTATCCTATAGTATAAAGACACTGATCTCTCTGTCCGATAGAACGTCCATCACTAGAGCATGACAACAGCTAATGCACCTCTACATTGGAAGCTGTTATTAATGGCCCTGCTAATAGCTGGTGACAGTAAGAGAGTGAATTTCCACAGTTCACAGCCCTTTGTAAGTCTTCTTCTGGAACATTTCTCTCCACTATCATCACCCAGACTCCCCCTCTGACCTCTTTATCAGTCAGTGAGTGGTACCAGAGGCTTAAGACACATAATCACTGCAGTGTGCCATGTGTGCTCTGCAGAGCAGCACAACACAGAGGGAAAAATTAGAGGAAAAAAAAACCAAAACAAAGCCCACTGCTTTTTAAAATGCAAGTTCCTGTTAATACTTTATGAGGTAGTGATAATATTTTCACCTTTTCCTTTTGTGCTTACTTACTTCACATGAATTTTCATATTTCACCTTCAAGTGAATCTTCTTATTTACAGCTATGCAACCTGATCTGGAATTCACCATGGGCAGTGGAAATGCTGCCATCGACTTCAGCGAACTTCAGACCAAGCCCTTATCTACCTTAGAACTCTATCTCCCTTGACTCCTAGCCATGAAATCAAAGTCCAAGCCCGGCTTATCTATTTAGTAGGAATACAAAAGTAACATTAAAAGAAAACATTATTGTGTTTGCTTCCATTTCTCTCTTCCTTTCAAGAGGAAGAGAAGTAGTTGCTCATTTCAGCACATCTGCAATTAAAAGCAGTATCGCCAGAGACAGGTTACAGTTTATTTCAAGCGTGTGTTGTATTCAGCAAACCTTAGAAAACAAGCTTTCTGCCCCTGCTTTTTGCTTCACAGACCAAGTGGTTGAATGAATCCCCATTGTTTGGTACAGATAATGTTATAGAGATGTTGCTAAAGACAGTACTGGCTCTTGGACTGCACTTGGTGTCTGCAGGAGCATCTGGAGCCTTCCAGGGCCTTTGGAGCCTTGCACTTGACTTTTCACAGAAACATATCTAAATACAGTGATGGTGCTGGTGTCTGTAACTGGAAAGGTGGCTCTAATGTTGTAATGTCCTGCTCCATGTGAGACAGCAGAGGCATCAACTCTCACTACTCCATCTGTTGAAATTGCCAAAGCTTCTTTGACACATTTCATTTACCATTTGCACTATTAAAAGTTTCTGTACTTCCACGGAAGCCTAAGTTATGAGGTTAGCAAAACCATCCTGAGTATCTTCTCTCTAAGAAGAGACAATATGAGAACAATATAAGTACTTGACTATCAATTCCTCGAGTAACATAGACTTTGAGTTTGCATTTGATCTGTTCAAAGAGGTTTAAAACACTTCTCTTTTTTTCTTCTTTCTTTTTTTTTTCAGCAGCATGCAGGAATTTGTATTGCATAGAAATTTCTATAATTTCTATAATTAAAAGATCAGTGAAACTTTTTTCAAGACTGCTTTACTGTAGAAGTAACTTCAATCTTTCTGTTACTCTTGGTGTTTTTCAGCCTTGAGCACTTGAGCACTTGAATGAAATTTTTGTATAATTCAAATTCGGAAAAGCTGTTCAATTAGCACAATGCAAAGAACGATCTGGAATATTGCTGAGCAGTGGTCAAACAGGAAGAATTTATATACTTTCCCCCTCTTTGTTTTGCTTTGATTATTAATCCTAGTGGTTCCTTTTGGCTTTGTTGGGAGCCCTGGGGAATCAAGGAAGTACCTTTTTCTTAGTTTTATTTTCCCCAAGAGTCCCAGGTTTAAGAATCAAGTCAATATATAATGCACTCTAATAAAAGACACACAGTACCTAGAAGTTGTTCTGGAAGTACTAAGACTGGCTGTCTTCCCGAGAACATGTCGTATAATCAAAGATGATTTAAATATTTCAGTAGTTGGAGGATCCCTTGGCCCTTTCTCCGTCTTAGCATATATTTCTGGCCATCTATTTTAATGAAATTTGGAAGATCTTAATTTTTTCAGTGATTATTTTTACTCTATCAATTTCATCAATGGATTCAAAGGAGATAGGGCAGGAGGAGTGGTGAGACGCAACCAGAGACATGCAGATTATGACAAATGTCTCATTTCTCTAAGACATAGTAGAGAAAGTCATCTATCATGTTATATTTTAAAGGAGTTTAGATTTCTGCAGATTCCGCATGGGTAGGATACAGCTCCTTGGACAGGACTGGCAGCAAGAAGCCCAAGAGAAATGGTGGTTTTCAAGCCTAGCTTCTCAGCAGCTTCATGGGGAGACACAGGCAGCTGCTCTGAGCCAGCCCCTCCTTTGCCCGGGACTAGACCTTTCCAGGTGCTGCACATGCTGGCCCCACTCCAGCAAAGCACTTAAGCACATGCTTAACTTTCAACGCATCAATTACTCATGGAGAAGTCAAGCCCGGAGAAGCTGCTGCAGAGATAGTGGTGAAAAGGAAATGGGGAGGTGGTGACCTTATTGCTTCTCTTTCCCAGTGGACCTGTCTGCAGACATCATTCAGGGCCTGGGGTAAAATGATCGCAGAGGCTAATAGGTCAATGACCTGCTACTCTGTTGTTAGCCCAGCCCCAACCTTTACAAAAGAGAGGGGAAGGGAGAGGGGAAGATCTGTACAGTTTGTCAGATGTTATCGCACTTGATAAGACAAAGCTTTCCTTTCAGGAATTTTTTCTTCTCTGGTTTGCTATGAAAAAAGATGGTAACTTGTGGTGGCAAAGAGGAAATTCACAGTCTTTTGTTCTTCCTCTGTCACTCACATCTGTGACAGGTTTCCTTTCTCCCTTAAGCTATTCCAATTTCTGGCTCTCCATGTGTCAAAATAAGCTTCCAAAACAAATCACGAATGTATGGGGTAATTAAAGCTGTCATTTTGAGTCAGGGGAAGGCACTCCCCTTCCCCAAGAAGAGTAAACCTCCTTGACAACAGCATATTGTAGTGAGAATGAAGAATTTCACACTCGTTTCTTTGATTAATTATTTTTTTCTTTTCACTTGAGGGATGGGATAAGGAAAAAAGGAGAATTGCCTTATGCTGCTGCCATACGAGCCCTTCTCTGTTTAAAAAACTCTTGGAAAATGGTGTTGAGAGGTAGACAACTTTGCATAAGCACTAAAACACACATAAGTGACCCTAGAGTCACCTCTTCAGATATGTGATCTACCTGAATTTAAAGAAAATAAAATAAAAAAAATTCAAAAGTAACTTTCAGAAAAATTGAAATACAGAAAATCGAAAGATAAGATAAGATAAGATCTCCAACAACATGAAAAAGTTTTTCCAAAAATTTGGAGGAGTGTCTTTAAAAAGGCACACAGGCCAGATCCTCACTTTTCCAGAGAGTACCTCAGGGACACATCTGAAGCTTCCTTTACAAGACTGACACAGTAATGGCATGCTCATATATTCTCAGCTGTTCTAATAGATTTTTTTTAATGTGAGCGTTCTGTAATAATGGCAACATATATAGAGATAAGTATTTCAAAAACTCCTTCTTTTCATTGTGAGAGTTTAAGTACACTCAAAAAGAAATTATTTTTCAATCAAACTGCCCATCCTTTGTTTCATACCGCTGTGCCATACATGACTCGCCAATTTTTGTAAGTCAGTTTTCTCCAGGGCACATGCACACTTCACTCACGGGAAATTTCAATTAAAATGGAGTCAAAGCTGTGTTTTAGATGCAAAAAGAGCAAAATAGTTGGATAGGTATCTAAAATGTGTACTGCACCATGAAAATGAGCTTTCTAATCAAGGTGCAGGACACCTGCACTCGGATTTGCTCTCTTACTGCTGCCCAATCCACTTTTGGTGAGTGATTTACTTCTAGTCCCTCTAGGGTCCCAGCTCCACAGTGGGAATCACTCTGACTCCTTACTCCCATCTTTCCTGCATATTTTGCAATGTGACATTTTATTATTGTGCTGGCAGTAACTACTGTGGAGCACCGGGCACGGAGGGAGGGCCTCTCTGAGGTGCAGTTCAGTGGAGGGGTTTGCTGGTGAACTCACTTTAAGGACTTCTGCCCGTTTCACTTGCTTGTCCCTGCCTGTGTGCTGCATTTCACTGCCCTGCCAGTTGTTCCACTCTGAATTTTCCTAGAAGATGCTGAAAGCATATCAGGAAACTTATCTAGTTAAAAATAAGTCTCTCCTCACCAACATAATTTCTCATTCATGTCAATGTACTGATAAGGACAGTGTGGTCCCAAAAACAGATCCTAACACAAGTAAGTGGACTGTGAGATGTAACACAGGGGTGGAAACAAAGACTTTGAGATATCTCAAATTAGTTTAGCCATCATTTCATTTCACTGCAGCCTGAGTACAATTTTTAGACTGGAGAAACATAAAGTGTGGTTATATGAGTCTCTGCTGCAAGTCCATTATGAAATTTTGCCCTTCTGCAGGATTTCAATTCAAGTACCACGATAGCTCTTTGCAAACAGTGTGTCCCTACAACACACCTGGCAGGCAAATACAGTATCCTCTTATTAGATGGGCAAAATGAGCTGCACAGTGATCATGACTGGCTCAGACATGTAGCACGAGCCAACATGAGAGGCAGCAAGAAGCAGAAAGTCCTAATTGGCTGGACTGGTGTTTGAACTACTTGGCTTCTGCTGGAAACTGATGGCCACTCATGGTAACTGCCAATACAAAGAAGCTTCAAGCAGCAATAGGAATGGGTGAGGAGTAGTAATGATACAACTTGCATATGGCTTTCATTAAATGAGTTTTTATTGGATTAAAGACATAATTTAGAGTCTACAGTAAAACTGCTTGAAATAGTTTAATCTGATCTTGAAGAGGCTTTTTGACCAAATCAAACATTTTGCTGTGAATTTTTCAACTCCACTGAAATTTCCTGGGGTATTCTGGTTTTGAGATGAACAATAAAAAATGTAATTTCAAAACAGTCATGTTTCTTAGTTTTATCACTGAAAATGAGACATATTTTATAGAAAATGTATGTTTATGCTTCTAAGAATAACTGTTATTTTTGCTAGTTCTTATCAGCAGAAGCTTTGTCACCGACTATCATGAGTGACTGACTGAACTACACATAATGTAAGAAACAAAATGGTTTTCTGTGTTACAGTAGTCACATGAAAATACTTATTCCAGTGATGAAACTAGTGGTGATCAACTTTTCCTGAAAGAAAGCTTCTTTCATGCTATATTTGCTCTCTTCAACCTTTAAAAATATTCTTGTTTTCATAGTAAAAATTATTATGCACAATCCAAATAAGATAATATACAGGATTACAGCTCTATTTCCTGCTATATTCTTAGATGTTCACGTAAGTTTTCTGAAGCTTTTCTTTTTGGGGATAAATCCACATAGGTAATCTCATGGATAGACACTGAAGCTATGACTGAACAAGGTAATTAAAAGTTTGCCTTCTTTGAATAGTCAAAGTAGGAATTGCCTTACTAGGTTTTTGAGCTTGTCTGTGATTGCTTCAAAACCCAAACCAACTGAAATTTTAGTTGCACTTTCCTTCTAAGTTCCAACTGTTCAAAATTAGCTGGGTATCTCAGGCTCCAAAACCCACCTAGGCTGACTCCTCAAAGGCCAGAGAAATACTTTCTGATTATGGTTCCTAAAAACAAAATTGTTTATAAGCATGGAAAATAATATTCATATTTTAATAAATGATGAAAACAAGTTGTGAGGAAGGTTAATGGAAGGAATGGAGCTTGCAATTCTAAAGCAAAGAACAATAAGCAAACCAACAACACTACAAAAGATTCAGAAGTCCCATCAGACCAAAACCAAATGTTTTCAAAATCTGCTGAAACCTTCTGGTATAAAATAATTTCAAGTTTCAATGACAGTGTGGTTGGCAATAAACTGTAAATCATTGCACACAGAGGTTTCTAACTGGCAAGTGGCAAACACATGAAGGCTGTTTCTCCATGCTTTTGGCTTATTTGAATACAATTTTTGAAGTTACTCATAAGAAAACAAGATTTATATAATATTACTGTATTTCTCAGCCCTTTCAATCTCTCTGTTTTCCACTGGATAACTCCAGCCCAGGCTAACAGAGTGCTAGAGGCTTGAACTGATTGTGGTCCTAAATGGCCTGTGAATGTCACTGCCCAGGTACTGGATGGAGAGAGGCTCAAACAGAGGCACAGAAGAGCTGTGGTGGGAGATTGACTGCATCACCTGCCACTAGGAACGTTGGAGAGATGAGACCTGTGGTGGTGCATGCAGGGAAAGTTGTGGCTGGAGCTCACAGATCACCAGACATGGGGTGTTTCAGCTGCAGAATTGAGGCCAGAGGCAGAGTCTGCTGCTGGCAGTGTGATTCCCCAAAATCAGTCACTTATTTGGGGAAAGAATGTCTGCTCGCTGTCAGGTCTCCTTTTACTCTGTTGGTTTATTTTTTTCATTTTTCTCTCCTTTAGCTTCATCTTGATTGAAAAGTTAAAGAACAGGAGCTAAGCAAATGTACCTATGGGCACAAGGATGTGGGCAGTCAGATGGTTTTGTAACAGCTGCTGTATTGCTTTCTCCTTCACCTTCCAGGAGTTCTTTATTCCTCAGTATTTCTACCAACAAAGTAAGAAATTAAAGCATATTCCCCCTATCTGCAGCAGTCACTGCTCCAGTGTAAGCCTCTAGGGGGGCAGAACCCTCCCAGAGATTCCTCCTGGAGACAAGAAGATGCTTGGCAAAATGTTTTTCATAATCTTCCTCTCTCTTAATCTCCTGTGACAACATTTCAGCCACAGGCAAGAAAAGACTTGTCTTCCAGCAGTGGATCCATATCTGATAGGGATAGGAATGGAGAAAGGTGAAAACATGGGGCAGTAATTACCTGCATTACACAAGCCTCTGAGGACTCTTCTATAAGGGCTCATGAAAGTCAGAGTTCCCCATCATACCTGGTGAATCAATTTTCAGACACAACCTGTACATCTACATCACCAACACTCCAATATAAATATGTTTTGGTTGCTACCTGCTGTATGGTGCAGAACCATCTGCAGACAGGACAACATTCAGCACTGGCAAGTCATCTGAGTGTTTAACAGCTTCTCAGAAGATTTTGAAAAAATCTGATTCAGGTTCAGCCTGCAGCCAGTGATATTCCTCCTAACTCCTGACTCCAGCTGGTCAGGAGCTTCCTGAAATCTCACTCCCACATGCAATGAGTGTATGGTCAGGTGTGACTTTGAGGTACTAGTAGTCATGGGCAGGCATGGCAAATACCAGGAGCCTGAACCTTGCTTCAACCCATAGTGAACTCTATGCTCTAAAAGGCTGTTCAGAAAGTGTATTTATTGTTTTGGAGTGGGAATAATTATCACAGAGAAAAAAAAAGATGACTGTGTACACTGATGCAGAATTAAATGTGGGCAAAGAGACAAGCAAGAGAGAAAGGATACTCCCCAGGAGCATTCAACTGAAGCTCTACATTAGGGGACAAAAAGAAAGTAGCCAGCTGAGATTGATGATGGAGAATGAATGTGGTTCGTATTTTATTAATAAAAGAGGTCTCCCCACAAAGGAAATTCCCAACTTGGCCTGGTGATGTAGCACTAAGTGGTAATTGATACATAAAATGACAAAACCCATAGAGCTCTGGTTACACCAGAGTAGACACTCTTTGGGGCTTGTAATTACAGGGAGCTGGCAGACATTCAGATTTCATCTTTGAGTGAGAAAAGGACTTTCTGCTCTCCTGCCAACTGGGTTGACTAAGCTCAGTGCCAGGCTGGACATACCTTCCAGAGTATTTGCAAAGTAGTGTTCAGCTCTACCTCAGATTCTTTCACTCTCCAGGTTTCTGGAAATGAACAAATAAAATATTTGTAATGGCACCTGCAGCAGTGAGGCATCTTGGAGAGAAAAGCCAAGTCTTGCCTCCCAGTCAGAAGGCGGCACAGTTGAGAAAAAGCAATACCTCAGAGCTGTGTAGGAGGGAAACAGGAAAAATTTCATGATGACTGGGGAACAAACGATGTCTCAAGGACAGAAGATATTCCTGGACACAAGTTTGCTCTCTGGACCCATCCTAATGATGTGAATCAGGCACTGATGTACTAAACCATGGGGCAAACATAGTTTCTCAGACAGAAGGTAAATTGACCATGCTGTCAGGGGACATCTATATAGTCAAGACCTGTTGTTGCAAGACTTGGAAAACCAGACCTACCCTCTGTTGCTCTCTTCAGATTATCCCTGTACATTTTCCCTCTAATTTGTTGTATCAGCAGTACTAGGTCTGGCCTTGGAGGCCTATGCTGACTGCCAAGGTAGTAGATGATGAGCTATCTGATATTAAGTTTCTCCACATGAAATACGTAAAACCTGTGGGCAAAAGAGCAGTACCAATAATTCTTGGCCAAATTCTGCTCTCAGTTACACCAGAGGAATGTAAAAGATGTCAATATGATTTACAGAAATTAAGGATAGTGCATGACTTGGGGTTTTTTTGAGAAGATACTTAGATTTTCGTTGTATCTAAAAGGACTGACCATAGACAAATCTCAAAGAAAAGTAACACTGTTGTTTGTTTTTCTTCCCTAACTTCAGTGTCAGCCCCAGCCTAACAAAGCACCCTATAATATTTGCTTAGGCACTGAATTTGTTAGCTTAACTTATTTTTACTGTTTATCCCACATTTCTGTAAAAATGTGCTAAAAAAAATAATCTGTTAATGCCAAAAGTTCTCAAATACTCTTTTTCACAGGCATAGTGTACACTAGAAGGAGCTTGCAAGTATAGCTGTGCTGGAATTTTTATATCAATAAACCCCGGAGGGGTGGTGCAACTCCTGACGGTGCACTGGTTCCAAGGATGAAATAACACATTCTGGCAACCCGAGCAGTTTTCGCCAGTAGAGCTGCAAGGCTTTTTTTTTTTTTTTTTTTTTTTTTTTTAGACAGGATACCAGCAAAAACTACTCCAGAGAAACCAAGCAGTGACTCTACATTAGCCAGCTTCTTGGGATGCTCACCTGGCACACAGGAGACAAAGGTGTGCATCTCCGCTCTGCTCAAATCAGCTACATCAAATCTTAATCCCTCTCCTAGTGAAATATCTTCCCAGCTCTGGCCCTGCTGACTGCCAAAAGATCCTACTGTCCCTCTGTGCTTGTCTGTCAGAGCTGCTCCAGAACAGTTTGACCCACTTGTGGTTAGGATGGAAGGTGGGAGACGTGGGTGTCATTCAGGCAACACAGGGTGTCGAAGAGGGGATGTCCTGTATCTCTGGACATCTCAAGCAGCAGTGTTTAGGCTGGCGTAGGGGCAGAGTTCTCTGGTTTTCAGCCGAAGTGCTTGCTGGGGGCTCAAGGAATCTTTCCTGACAAGGATATTGTTGTGACTGATGTGCCCCCCATGAAAAGCACAGCTTTTTAAAAGTTCATGTGTACTGACACAAGCACATTCACGTTGTGCTTCACTGAAGAACTTCTGATCGACTCTTGTTGTGAGCTCAGGAAAGGCCAAATGACCTAAGGGTTATAAGGTGCCAGTTACAGATACTGTTTCACATTCTTTCTTAGAAAAATAGTTAGGAAACTACTGGATTTTCTTTCCCTACTTTTTTTCTCTATCTCTTCCAATGCAAAATACTTTGCTCTTCCAGTTGAAACCAATCATTTACTAAATATTTAGTGTAATTCCTATCTCTGTCTCTCACATAGGCCAGTGTTTACACTTCAAAAGCAAGAATTTTTTTCTCATGCCATAGTCACTCCATAGAAATAAATATAAGCTGCAGAACCTGCACAAATCTCTGCTGAGACACAAAAGTTTAAACACCTTATGGATTAATGTTTATGGAGCCTGTCAGAGATTTAAAACCACAAAGAGAAAGAAAGGTTTTCTTCAGCTCTAAGAAATGAACTTTTTGTCTAACGTCAGCCCTACACTGAAAAAGCCTTGGTAGGTTGTTTGTCTAAGCAGACAGGTCCTTATTAAATTGTTCATGATGTCTTTCCACTTAATTCTTGCTATAAATTTGCCTCTTTGCCACACTCTTTACACTTTAGCTCAGCCTGCCCCAGAGACTTGCAGACCCAGCAGCTTACCACTAACTCAGCCTAAGGAGAAATGCTAGCAACAAAGACCAGCCTGCCAAAACGCATAAAACTTGCTACTTTTTGCCTCACCTTTAAACAAAAAAATAATATTGTCTTTTCTCTAAAGTGGTAAAGCAACACACACCCAAATGAGTTCTTGACATTACTCTACAGGATTTTTTAAGGGTTTCGAAGAAACCTTGGCACTTACCAACACGTTCTCCAAAATGTATGGTTGTTAATTAGTTTAGTAGTTAGCATAAGGAAAAACAAACTGATGGCAGGAGGTGCAACTAGTGGCTTTTGGTAAGGCAATGGGAAGTCTGTGAAAATCACAGCTTCTGAAATACTGAATAAAGCCTGAAGGAAAGAATTGATTAAAAGATGTCCATTGCCATGTTAACCTACTGTTTTGCTGGCACCATGACTGTGAGAATGTACCTGCACTTACCAGCTGGGCAAAAACAGTTAATGAAAATCAAAACCATGAAGAGAAATGGGCATTTTCCCAACATGTGGTGCTTTTTTTCCTTCTTTAAGGTTTAACTGAGCTTCTTGCATTATTTGTCAATTTTTTACTCTTTCTGAAGGGACCTTGGTAAGAAAAGATGACTATCAATAGACTAAAGGCCATTTCTACCCATTGCAAAGCAGAATTTGACTAGGTCAAGCATAGAAATTTTTGCACAGCTTGATGTTAATACCACTTTCCCACCAGAAATGCCTGCTCCTCTGCATACCCTTAGGAACACTCAAAAACTGACTGCGGAAATCTGCTGCAGACTTGCACCTTCCCTAAGGCCAGTTGGGTAGCCCTTCCTGCTTTCCGCCAATTGTGAGGTCCTTTGCACCCTCTCGTTTATACTTCCAGTATTTCACCTCTGCAGATGGGACTGTTGTTCGTAGTCATGAGTTATGTTTTCCCACCTAGAACAGAAGATTGTTCTGGCTTTCCTTGGACAGTCATTGAGAGCAGAAAGGAGAAAATGCACTTTTCTTCCCTGTTTGCCCATTATAAGGAGGGGTAGGAGGGAAGGGAAGGGGTAAGGAACAACTAGGCTATGCCTGTTTGCTTTCTACTTCCTCATTTCTTAGAAGGTATTAATGTCATTGCAAGGTGCCACAGTAACAGCCCTAGAGATGGAAGCCCTCTCTTCATGTAGGAGGCAGGAATGGTGTGGGAAGGGACAAGGATGGCTGCCCTGCATGCTCAGGCAGCTTCGCCTCCATCCTGTCCTGGGTTGATCTCTGCCAGTGGTGACGGTGTGCCTCTGGCCTATTTGGGCCTTTGCATCTGGGCTGAGATTACTCGGTGTGGTGAAGGCTTCACAAACACCTCGTACCCACAGACGGCTGGCTTGGGACCACAGAGCTCTCTTTACATAGGGCTGAGGAAGAGGAATGAGAATGTAATGGGTTTTGGGTTACAACAGGCTTACAAATCTGAAATAGCAAGCTGGTACACGATACAAATATCAATACTAGGGACTGGAAATAAAAAAAATATTCATGGAATTTTGTCTAGTTTTTTATTCCACATATAGGACTGCATGAAATTTCCACTGGTAAAATACCACAATTTTCCTGCGAAAACATTTCCATTTAACCTATCAGGATTAGGCGAATAGGACCTCTTCCTATTCTTTTGAGAAGCAGTGCATATGGGATGCTGAAGTAGCACATCTCTGAGCATTGCTCAGGATCTTCCCAGCAAGAAGACATCCTACATTTTCACATTAAAACTGCTTGCTCCTTCTTTTATTTGTGTATATAAAAAACTGCCTCCAAAAGATGAAAAGCCATATAGCAAACAGGTAGTGATAGCAAAATAAGTTTGTCTAAGGAAAGGGAATAATAATAATATGAGATAAATACATACTACTTCTGTACCCAATGATTTAGAAGCTATTTTATGACTTAGACCTTCTGGTATTATTTTGTGTTCTTATTTTCTACTGCATCTTATGTCATCTATGTCAGCTACTCCCCTGACTCTCAGAAAAGCATTTTACAGCCAGTATTTCACTTCATGTAATAGCTCTTCTCCTGTATGATTTTCATGGTTGGTGCAAATCTAGATGAAATGTAGGGGATGAATTTACCCCTCCCCAGACAGAGCTCCTCCAGCTGACATTCTCCACACTATGGTTTGTTTCCAAGAATCCTGAAGAATTTTTGCTCCAAGAATCATGCAGAATCCCATGATTGTTTCCAGACAATCAAGTAGCAGACTAGGTTTGTCAGCAACATTTCCAAAAGGCTATTTTTTTCTCTTTTTCCTTCTTGCCTCTGTTGGTGTTCACATCCTTCTTGCCAACCCAGGTGCTCCTTTAACTCAGCAGCCAGATGGTTTTTCAGGGTTTGGTCCTGATCCCAAGCATACCATCCCAGGTCACTGCACCTCTGGCCACAGAGTTGTGGTGATCCAGGAGGGCGATTTAATGCATGGTGAGTAAGTGAGGCAGCAGCAAAGCCTTTCTCTACATTGCAACAAGCAGCCTTCTGAGAAGTCTAAAGAGTGTGCTGGCATTGGTTGGTGGGGATGGCATAGAAGAACTGTGTCTCTGGCAGGTGGGAAAGGTACTAGCACTGTTCTCATCACACAAGATGCAGACAAGGTTTTTTTTGCTGTTGTTGTTGCCCTGAAGAGGTTTAAGGTCTCTTCCTCACACTGACTGCTCACTAAGGTGTGATAAAACTCCACAAAGTAAGCTCTAATAATGAAAAATGCAGCATGCTGAAACTAGAAAGTCTAACTGAAGGATGACGCTTTTCAAAGCTTTCTGTTTCCCCAAGGACAAAGTAACACACACTAGTTTGTTCCTTCGCAGTTTTGACTTCTACAGTCTATCTCCTCTCTAAAAGATTGGTTTGCTAACTTTATTTTTAATGACCAAATAATCTGTGGGCCTTGGTGTTTTGGGACGAGGGTTTGACTTACCTGTGTAGCTCTCAAAAAAACAGATTTCAGCCCCTGGTTCCCACAAACATTTAAAAATTTCACTCCAAGTTCCTCGTGACACAGAACACAGCTCAGTCAGTCATCAGCTGCTTGCTCATAGCTGTGTTAAAACTTAAAGAGGTTTGCAAAGACCGTTTTCTACTTAAAAAATTAATTAAGTTATTGAGCAATTTCTAACTTTTTTAAGAAGTCCCACGAACCCCTACTTATCTCTTGGAGTCCATCTTCCCTACTCCTCACAGCAAACACAAAGTAAGACAGCAGAGGATTTTATTATTCCTTTAAACTAAACATATGGTATATGTGGGATATCACCCATATCAAGTATGAAAACCCATGAATACAGCTTGATGATACCACAAGTACAGTAGGGCTGGAGTTACTCAGATTTCTATTTGTGAGCTTTTAATTCAGGTTCATTTTAAAGACATGGAACACTTGTCATTGATGTCAGTTGGGTTTGATATAGTATCTTTGTTTAAAGGAAGCTAAGTAATAATGTTCTGCAAGTAAAAAAAATTAATTACTACTATTTTGTTATTATTTACTACAAGTGCAGTCTCTGTCACTGACTGGGATTTCATGGTGCTCAATAACGTAGAAAACTAGAAGAGAAAGGTAGATCCTAGACACACAACATAGAAATAACTGTTCTGTACTTGTTTGCATGTTTGTAAGCACCTGTGTATTCTCTAATCATTGCAACAACTGGTTGCTTGAGTTTTAATATAATTTCCCATTATTTTTCCAAATTTTAAAAGTTAATCAAGTGTTTGGTACACCTCAAGTGAAACTACAGAATGCATTTGCTTCTTGAGAAGTAACAAACTTGAAAAGCAGATGAGAGCAGAGAATCTGCTTGGTAATTCTTTGAAGGAGGGTACCAGAAATTCATAAGAGAAAAAGAATCTCTGTCTAAGAATTGCATTATCCTCTACCAAACATCACCTGATCCTGCTATGAAAAGCAGACTCCTGAATGCTTACATACCCCCACTAAGTAACTTGGCTTGGATCTAGCAGTCCATCCCTGTTTTTACAGTACTATATTGAAACATAAAAGGATATACTTTCTGTAGCCTTAACAGTCAAGAGACTGATAAGTCTTCCTTTCTCACAGTTAGAGTTTCCAAGATTCTTAATGGAACAATCCTGTTGAATTTAATGCAGGATGGTCAACCATCCACAGGATTCTAAAGCAGCCTGCACAGTTCTACAGCAGAAAGATGATTTTTGCTTTTTCTGACACAATTAAAAACAAGAAAAGCAAGCATTCATACTCTAGTAAATTCTGCTGAATATTTCCTGTGTGTTTGGATCCACTGCTGTTAAATTATATAGGATTGCTTCATGAGACTCCCTCATCTAAGGAGTGAATTGCTTTCCTCAGCAACTCTAGAAAGACTCATGTGAAGAGATGAATATGTTGACCTCATTACAAGAGTAGAAGTGTAGGACCTTAGGAAACTTTTGTACAAGGCATAATGTAGCACAGATCAAGTCTGGACATGGTCCTGGTGTGAGCTGGCAGGTGGGTCATAACTGACCCCAGTGCGTGACTCAGAACGTGTCTCCCATTTTCCTCTAAAAATACCTACTTTAGGCTGAATTATCTTCTGGGATAGGGGGCAAAGAAAAGAAAGAACAAATTTTAAGTGGCATTTTCAAGTTTCTTTTGAAAAAAAAAAAAGCCAGGAAAATTAGAGTACAGAAAATAATAGTTATTTTAAAACCATAATGCCAACAGTTTCTGGGCTCTAGGCTTGCCTTTTTGCAGAATTTTGGCCTTTTGGCTATTGATAACTCTGTGGAAGTCCACCCAAATTCAAGTAAGTAATAAACCCTGAAAAACCTGCAGCTTGTTTTTATTAGATATATTTCTTATCAATTCTGAGCATGGATTTTTTCCTACTATGTCAAATCCAAACTGCTGTGTCATTAAGAAGGTCCTGATAGATAAACCAAGTTGACCATGAATTGCATTTGCCCAGCTGCATACCAGCAGTGCACAGGAGGACACTGAGCTGAAGGCAAAGGGACTGAGGGGCCAGCAAGCTACTAAGATCATGGCAGAAGGGAGAGCGGGCACGGGCTTCTGATGAGGGGGACCAGACCTGAACTGGGAAAACAAACTGGGATGGACTGGAGGAGGTGGAACAGGACTGGAAAGATGATTCTAGGGAGCTGAGACTGACTGCATTGACAAGGCAATGGTAATGAGAGACTTGATGGGGGAAACAGCATTCTCTACATATGGTGAATAACTCTGAGGTAGGAAAGAGGCTAGTCATAGTCACAAGAAAAAAAGCTCCTTCTGCCTCTGACAGAGATGTGAACATTGCCAAGTTTCACCCAGCTGAGAGGAAAGGGCTGTGAAGAACCAGGCTAGAAAAATATACTACACTGCCTACTACAGCAACTGGCAATCTGCTGTCTCTGTGTGAGATGCTGCTAGTTTGAGGTCTGGTGCACTGAAGGGCCCCAAACATGCTCTGACCTGGGCAGTACCATATTATAGCTTTATAGTCTTTTTCGCATTTAAAAAGTCCTGAAGATATTGCAGGCCATGCACACATAGATATGTGTGAATACTTCTTTGATAATTGCATCATATAGAACAAAACCTTTTGAAAAGGGGGCTTTTCAAATTCTTGTGAGTGTGGACACTCACTGAGACCAAGAGGTGCTGCAACTACTTTGTTGGCTGCATGCGTTGAACATTGTAGAACCTGGAAAAGTCAGCAGTAGGTAGGTCAGTAGGTCAGCAGTAGGTCAGTCTCAAGTAGGGCAGTCAACTCTGGCTGTAATCAATACTTCTCTTCACCTTGGTTCACCATGCATGCAGCTAGTTCTCCAGAGAGCATGCTCTGTCCTGAGTCCTGGCTGAGCCACATGTGACCATCAGAATCACAGAATATGCTGAGTTGAAAGGGACCCAAAAGGATCATAAAGTCCAAGGATCATCAACTCCTGGCCCTGCACAGGACCATTTCCAAGCCTACAGGGATGTCAGATCTGAATGCTTGAGGAAATTGCCACTTGTGTGCTGGGAGCATGCCACTTTGCAGCCTCCCTAAAGCCCTTTCGTGCCAGGGTCCTCTCCCGCAAGGACGCAAGCCCTGATAGCTTCAGCGTCTCTGGTAGTAGAGACTACTTAACCGTGAGGATCTCTGCAGGCTGGCAGTGAGCCGCGGTTCCCTGGGGAGGAGCGGGGGACTCCAGCGACAGAATTGCAGTTAAGGGTTTCTTTCGGGCAGGCGGGGAGAGGAGATCCTTCACCGCAAGAAAATACTAACATACTTCTATTTGGCTCCTAAGAGAAGAGCAAAAGGAGCGCAGAACTGTGGGATGGAAGGTTTCGCCTGACACTGACTGCACGCGTAGCGGCAGCCCCGCAGCCACCGGCATCTGACCGGGGTACCCCCGGGCCAGCAGTGCGCGCTCCCCGCCGTGCCGGAGCGCCTGGCTCAGCCCCCAGCGCTGTCCGGCTGCCCCACGGGGGAGCTGCTGCCTGGCTTTTGCCCCGGCCAGAAACTTGGATGCTGTGGCCCTGGCTCCCGCCCCGTGCGGTGCCCGGCGGGCGGGGAGGCGGGTCCAGGGCAGGGGCGCTCCGAGAGGAGCTCAGGGCTCACCAGGGCGGGGGTCGGGACCACCAGGGGCTGCCGGTATTTGTACATGTTGATTTAGCGTGAGGGGGTGTGGGGGGAATGAACCCTGCAGGGAAAGCAAGCGGCGTCCCCCCGGAGCATCGGGGAGGGTTAATCAGCGAGGATCTGTGGGTCTGGGAGGAGAAAGGGGAGGCCGGGTTGGGGAGGGGGCAGGATAAGAGGAAAAGGGGCAGAGCGGCTCGATGAGGTCCACACCGTCAGCCTTCTTAGTCGCGGCAGTGCCTTCACGGGTGCTCCCGGTGTTGGTGGTGGGTCCTTCCTTCCCGTCCCAATCGTTTCCTCCCGCTTCCCCTGCCACAGAGGAGTCGGGGCTGGAAGGGAAAGAAACAGACCCCCAGGGCTAGACAGCTGCCCACCCGAGGCGGAGGCAGGCGCGGCGCCCCAGGGGAGGCGGCGGCAGGCGCGGCGCCCCAGGGGAGGCGGCGGCGTCCGGCACATTCCCCGGCAGTGGGAGGGCGCCGGGAGAGGAGAGGCTGGGGAGCATCTCCGAGCCGGGGCTGACTCCCGAGGAGCGAGGGAGGGACACAGAGAGCGGGAGAAACCGCCGCCTCTCAGTTATACACCCGTCCCCGAATTTTAAGGATTAGGGCGGGGAAAAAGAAAACTGAGGACCTGAGCTGGGACTTCCCAGCCGGAGCGATTGAAAAGGAGCCAAAGCAGGCATCGGGGGTGGGGGGGGCAGTGACATCCCAAGGAGAGTCCCCCTGCTTCGCTCCCCGCAGTCGCTGCGTGCCCGCCGCCGCCTCAGGATGTGGGTGCCGCTGCTGCTGCTGCTGCTGCCGGAGCTGCTCCCCGCCGTGCCGGCACAGAAGCTCTCCGCCCTCACGGTAAGGCCGCCCCGCCGCTGGGCTCTGGGCGCCGAGCGCCCGCCGGGTCGGTGTCCGGGGCTCACCTGAGCGGGCTGATGCGCCCGCCCGGGCAGAGAGGGGGCAACCCGCGGCTGCCGGGCCGGGGGCTGAGCCCCGCTTCGGGCGGGGGACAGAGCCCATCCCGGGCGGGAGTTCCGCCGCGGCTTGTCCGGCAGCGTGGGGAGCAGCCGGCACCGCCGCCCCGCCGGGCGCTGCCAGGGGAGAACTGCCAGCGGCAGCCAAATGGAAGTTTAGTGTGGGTCCCCGCAGTGCTTCGGTGCGGCGTTAATGTCCGTATTAATGCTTTTGTTTTCCCGAAGAGGAATAATGCTGAAGTGAGGTCTGCTTTTGGACCGTCTTGGTTTGACAGATTTTACTTTATTTTTAATTATAAAGCGACGTGAAACAAGCCTCTCTGGCTATTCCAGGCTCCACGATGCTAAACACGGAACTCTGTGTAGAGATGGGTGAGCCAATTCATTAGGCTTGCTAAATAAACCATAACCACTTTTCTAGCCAAGACCTGAGGTTTGCAGCTAATAGCTCAGTTCAATCTTCTTGTAGAGTTTGCAGTGTTTGCAAAGCTATAATTAATGCAATCTGTAGAAATAAAAACATTTTCCTTAAATGTGTTTTTAAACAAGTGCTTGAGTAAACATAACGGGCAGCAAGTACCTCTTTCAAGCTGTTTTTAAGTGTTTTGGTGAAGGCTGTGCCCTTAGAGTGTATTATGCCAAAGTTACAGGCAGTTGCAAAGTGAAATAGACCCTATTTTTGTCTCAGTCTTTCAGAAAATTTCTGTAAATACTTAGAGTTAGGATTTTATTTTTTTTCCTTTTTTTTTCTTTTTGAATAAGGTGTTATAGGGACAGCTCAAGGAGAGATGGCAGTGAGGGATAGCTGAGCTGTTCATACCTGAAATTCTTCAGAAGAAGTTTTGCCTCTTTGTCTAGTTTTTTTCCTCCTAAGTGATTTGTAGATTAGAAGCTGCTAACTGAAAACCTTAAAGTAATGAGTTTATTCCATGAATTTTATTGTGTATAACATTTGAAAGAGTGGGACAGGTAAAGTCAATTGATGTTCCTGTTTTATTTTTTAAGACCCTAATATGAAGCATCCTTAGACTGTCAGGTAATACATACTATTCTAGTTAACAGATTGACATTGCAATTTACTTTCAAGTTTGCTTTCATAAATATATAAACAGAATTTACAAGACAGTACATATTATATTCTCTTTTCTGTACATAAAAGGAGTTTTAAATAACAGCATGGAAGTAAACTGAAAATGCTACCAAAACTTAGTTTGTCCAAATGTAAAATAAGAATGATTGGCATTGTTGTATCATCTTTAGATGATACATAACCCAAATGTTGTCAAAGTCTTTTAACATATGTATATAAATCAATGCTGAATTAACTGTCATTCAGTGAGGGGTCGTCTGCCTTACAAAAGGGAACAAAAATCTGGCCAAAGGCACTTTGGCAAACTCTTTAAAAATTAAATGTCATAGATTCATGAGGATATATTTGACTTCACTGTTATCTGAGTGATATCTGAAGTCCCTCTCTTCCTTCTTTCACCCATCCAGAGTGTACAATATTAATTTCTGTACCTTATGGTAGCGTACATCATTATGAACCATGACCAGAAAAAGTCAATCCTGTTGAAATCCCCACCCTCTGCTACCAAAAAGGTAATGGTTTTGAAGACTTTAAGCATTCAGACTGAATTTAACTTGGACATTTCAGTAGGCATAGCTAACCTTGTCAGTAGAGGACTGTAGGTACTGAGCCCATGCTAGTTTTTCTGTTGCCTATGCTCTTCTTACAGAAATGGCTCATCCATACAAATACTAGACTACATTAGAAATCCTTCCATAAAACAAGTAATGAACAGGCAGACACTCATAGGAAGAAAACAACACACATACACACGATGCACATATACATTCTACATCTTCCCACAAGACTACACTTTGAATGAGGCAGGTTTATGTCTACTATTTCTGTCCTTACCTATTTAAACAACAACAAAAAAGCGGTGCTATTACAGCCACAAATACCCTTGAATAATTCTTTACTCCTGTAGCCATTTTGCTTATAGCTCACAGACTGTATAACCCCTGTCTCCGTGTGCCTTTCTCAAATATTCGTGGATATGTGCTTCATAATTATAAGGAACAACAAACCCAGGCTGTGTGGAAAGACCAAGAAAATATATGCTGTTTTTTCACCTGCTGTGCCAGTGTGTGATGACTGAGAATGGCCATTCTTTTCTACACAACAGGTGAAGATTTTATTTTTATTTGTGGTGTGAAGAATAACAAATAAAGGCTGATATTTTCATAAATAACCAGAGGCCATGGGAACAGACCGTGGTTCACTTTGGACCTGAGTTTCATAAAAACTACGGGATGATTACAGAGGGGGAGTGCTCATTCCTAATGATAGCACACTGTGCCTTTGATATTGCCACCACCAGGAAAGATTAGTACACCCGTGACAGTCTCCTTTACTGCAGTGGAAAATCTGACATTAGATGAACCTTAGCAGGACATGATAATAAAATTAAAGTTCCCTCTAGCAAAAGCAACTTTAAAGTGAACATCATTTTCCAAAAGGTAAATACATGGATGAGATATTTTTTCCTTGCCTGGGTGTTGAACAGCTCTGGGCTCTAAGCAACAAACTGCATGATGGTTTGGGAGGGAGGGAGGGTATCAGTCTTTATGTTTTTATGTTTTTCATCTGTCTAAACATATCTCTGGCCTGTTTTAACTTTATGTCCTCGCTAGCTCCAGAAGAAGATCAAGTATTACTTTCAGAGAAGACTTTCAGTAGTTTAAAGAGCTGTATCTCCATTTAATTAGGAATAATATTTTTGCATTTTTCTTGGGCAGAAATGGCGCAACAACCACCCATATCTGTAGTCCAGGTGAATATGTAATTTTCAGATGTTGGAAGCTTTACAAAAGTCCAATAGCAAGAAATTACAGAGTTTTCACAAAAATAACAGCTTTGAGAGATTTCTGATTGCCATCTTATCAATGCAGTCTTATTTGACTGCAGGTTTGCAAGGAAAGATGAGCATATGGCTTCCTACAGCCTTGATAATAGCCATCAGGACAATTTCTTGCAGGCAGATGCATCAGAGTAGTCAGCAGGTAGTTGAAATGCACCAGCAGTCGAGAGTCTGGTACCCTGGTCTTTATGGCTATATTTAAAGTAAATGTGAGTGTTGTAACATGTCCATCTCTGCCAAAACTGTGGACCCAGCCAGAACTCATCTGACTCCCTGACTGTGTGCAAAGGTAGAGAAGGAACATGAGAGGTGGGCAGATGCACATCTGAATCTTTACTGGAGAGCCATGATATGCACAAGAGTCTAAGAGTTTCAGAGTTTCTGTGGGTTCATTGGGTTTGAGATAGGCCACAACTACTTGGAATTTGTACCAATCTTGGCCTCTTGTCATCAAAAGTTACTTTGCTGAAGCTGTTTCTGGACTCTCATCTCCTGAGTAGGACCATATTGCAATAATAGACAAAATGAAGGGAAACATAATATTCCTGTTTTGAATTTCTAACTGAACCATAGGGATGTATGTGAGAGGAGAGCATTATTTAGTGTTATATTTATTGTTGTTTCAAATGAACAAATATTGGCAACAGAACAATGGCTTTCATTCTGGAAAGGTAGACTGGGAGCTGTCTCATAAGAAACTATGAGATCTGGAGGGACTGTAGCCAATTTGGCTGCTCCTTTTTTTTTTCTCCCCTTGTGTCAAATACAAATCTTATGTTCCAGAAACTATCTCAAGTAGCCTTGTCCTTTTACCTTGTTTATGGAAAGCCAGGTAAAACTTTGCAATTCTTGTAACACATTGTAGGAACATTTTTGCAATGCTGTATTTTTATTCTGCTCTGTGAGATGCACCCATTCTTTCTGGATGTATGAAACCAATGAGACCTGAGCCTTGTTGACATATTGTATTAGGACAATGGGCATATCAAGGATATAGGTACTTTTGTTTTGAAACACAGTGCTTTGAAGAAAGCTCATTTTGTTCCTTCAGTAAGTATGTTTATGATCACTGCACTTACCAACACACTTACTTTGGCATTGTTAATACTGTATTTTTGAAACCATCAACTTAGCTTTTATCTCAGTTGCAGTGTTGTGTGTGTGGATGTACTTTTATAAACAATAGGACACAAGTGTTTCTTATTTTAAAATCTTGATGACTTATAACATACCACAAACTATTTATTCTTTCAAAGCCTTGCTGAACCATGTGTTTCCCTCAATACAATCAATAGATCTTAAAAAGGAAAAAAGTTTACTTGAAATCACCTCTTGAAATGAACACCTCTGCCTGTTAATAGTTCCTTTCATCGAAATCTGAATATTTCTGGGAACAATTGTTTTCTTTTTCTCCCTTGGCACATGCTTATGAGTATTCAATAGCATTTAATGCACTGGATAGCTTCCACAACACTCATCAATATAAGATGGACCACTAAGGTAGTTCAGTAAAGGGATCACGGCTTTCCAAGTTAAGGACCCCTTTGGATGGCGTCTGCAAACCAAAACATTTGGAAAAGTTATTCTAATTGTGACTGAAAAACCAAGACCATAAATAAAACTGTAAATGGCTCCAGATCCCAACAACATTGTTACTGCGAATGGGCATTGGTACAACCAAGGATACATCAGCTCTGAAAATAAAACACTTTCAACAATGCTTCCTTGCAATAAACTCTCAAGACATTTCTCACTAAAGAAACAAACCCAAAACCTGTGGGAGTTGTTATTGAAAAAGTCAGCAAACTTTTGATCAGGGGTCAGAAGTAATTTTTGTGCATGCAGCCAACATAAGCTGCATCTTAAAATGTAGGAGACATTAATGGAGATGGCAAGTTGACTGCACACTCGTAAGATTTTAAAACTAGAAGTGGAGAGTAGAAATGAATGTGAGTGGGGAGGGAAGAGCAGGACAGAAGAAACAAAATGAAGTAGATCATGCATATTGTGGCCAGTTTTGATGCTTTCATCCATTCCCTATTACCTGCTGAATACCTCGAGGAACATCTATGTGTATTCCTTGACAGCTGGCAAACCTCAGGGTTTGGTTCATTTTGAGAAGCCTCCAAAGGTTCAGCTGCTATCCAAAACCTATCTGAACCCTGTTGGTTTGGAAATTGGGCTATGGATCTTTTCAAGATCTGGCTTGCTCAGGACTTTGCTCATGTTTCCATTTCTTCAGCCAGACCAGCTTCACCACAGGCACAACCATTTTCATGGTATTTTGGTACTTCCATTTCCTGTCAGGCCTGAGACCAGGAAGTGCAGAGGCGCCTGAAAATTAAAAACTGAGTAAGAAAGAGTTGGAATCGAAGACCTATTTTTGAACAGCAAATGAAGGTCTGAGTTTGGTTCAGGAATCACATTTTTTATCTGAACAAATTCCCATGTTCTTGGACAATTTGCAGAGTGAATGGAGGCTACCCTTGCAAATGACTCAGGGATTTCCAAACATTTTGTGTTTTCTTTAGAATCAAAATTCAACTGTGTCTTAATTTTCTGGTTGATTCAATATTGTTATGTGAGGCATATTTTTAAGGAGTTGACATAATAGATTCACGATAAAAGCCATTTCACAATGAAAATTTGGAATGCCTTCTTCAGAATTTATGAAGTCAAAATAGCTTTTGACTGTGTGAATACTGCCCTGGTGATGCCAATCATTTTGGTTTCAATGGCCCTCTGTAGTCTCATGGGATATGCTTCTGTTGACATTTCTTTATCCACTTCTGGCTATTAATTGCTAATCACCACCTTAATATTATCTACAGTGAGAGATAAAACACTTTCCAGTGCAACATTGGAGGTGAGCCTGAAAAGAAGAAATGCTTCAGGAAAAATTTACACTTTGCACTATGCTAATGTTACACAGAATAGTTTATGACAAAAGAGAAGGAGGGATAACTTAAGATGTAGCAAGATATTGCCATAAGCAAATAAACTAAGCAGAGAAGAGAAGGTATAGCACAAATACCTGCATTTTTTTCCTTCACTTTCTCAATCTTTGTCTAGCTACCCCATGTACAGAGCAAATTGGTCTGAATTACAGCGTTGCTGTAGTGGTGGTGTTCATGGAACACGATGACACAAATTTTGGTTATGGGGAGGTGAAAGCCACCCAAAAGCATATGGACTGTTTTTTATATCAGTGTGGTAATGCTCAGTATCACAGGGTTTCTTAATATGACTTTACCAAATTATCAGTGGTCACCAAGCAGCAAAGTTAATGTAGTGTCACTTCTTACCACAGAACCCGTGAAGTCGCTTGTGTGTCAGTGTCCCAAATGGAAGTTTTAGCCAGTCCTTGCAGAAGAAATCACTTTGATGAGTTAGTAACTGCCCTTCAGTGATTTTTTTTCCCCCCTGTCTAATTTATTACCTTTTAAAAATGACCACTAAGTGTTTCATCAGCTGTTGAAAATCCAGGCTAATAGAGAATGCAACCTAGAATTCTTGTTGGGACGGAAAGACAAACCATTTCCTGAAGGCAATCCTTTCCAGCTCTCTCCCTGGCTTGCTCAGTGTGCTGCTAGAAAACTCACTCAAGAATGTTTACCTCATACTTATCCAAAACCTAGCTTTTTTTTCTTCTTTTACTTTAGGCTGCTGCTTCTGTCATCTTCTGAGTCACTGAGTAAAGAGCTTCTTTTCTTTTGTGTTACCTTAAATTTATTCTAAGGATGTAATAATATATTTTTCTGTCTTTTAGGTGTTCATTTTTTAAACTGTATACAAATTAGCTGTCATACATATACTATAAATCTTTTGCTCTTTCCTAGAGCACCTAAAAAGTACTTACATGAAAACAAAGAAAAATTCCATTGTTCTGGAATGCTCTTTCTTTATTTATGTCATGGTTGCATGCTGTATTTTACAGATTTTTTTAGGATAAAATTGCTGCTATAAAGTACTCACAGTTGTTTTATTTGGGCTAGATTTATCATACATTTATCAATATCCTTTTTTTTTTTTGAATTAAAGCAAGATACTGGCAGTGAATAAGCAGTGTAAGAGCTCAGGGGACATCTGTACATTTTTTGAAATGAAAGTAGTGACAGATAAAGAATAATTTTAATGGTAATCAGGATGGACTCACTATGATCCAGGTAGCAAGCTGCAGTACAGAGAAAACCTGCAGACTGTAGGCACTGTAGATGTCAGGACGGGAAAGCAATTACTCAGTTTCATTATCTTTCTCTTGCTTTTATCTGGAGTAAAGCAGAAGAGTGATGGAGTTTAGTTTGAGTAAAAGTCTGCCATTGAGTGTCATTACTAATTTGAAGTAGGGTTAGAAGGGATGGTGACATTTTGGTGAATACACAGACCGTTTTAACCATAACCACACAGACTATATTTTAACCATAACATGTTTACTTGAACAGAATTGCTGTTAAATCAGACCACGTGTTCTGAAGTATCACAGAGCAAAAAGTACGTGATTTGTTTGGGATCTAGATCATGCTTGCTTCCCAAACCTTTTTCTTTGCTAGGTGCTGCTCTCCACAGTGGCATATTTCTGCTAAAGGTAAATATTAGAGTCTGTTTAGAGAACATAAGGTGGACATATGGCATTGACAGCATCTCAGAAAGATGGTGATATTCAAACGTGAGAATCTCTTCTCAGTGAAGTTGATACGTGTATGTCATGCTGATATCAGTGCACTTGACTTCATCCTGACTTTCTATAGGCATCCAAACACACTGGATTCCTTCTTGGGACTGTGAGGCGAACCTCATGGTCTTAAAAAGAGAGTTATTATTAGAAACAGGAGGACATTTTGAACCCCCCTTACAACTGTCTCTGCTTCAGTTGTCCCAGTTAATGTATTTGTCCTCATGCCCATCTGTGTAGGTGAAGAATTATTTAATGCATTTAATCTCACTGTTTTAATCATTTCTTCTTCACTTTAGAATCCATATTGATGCCACTTAGTGAAGAAAAAGGGGTGCCAGTGAAGCTGACCCAAGCACTGTAAGGTTGTATTTGTCAAGTGCCGTGGTTACTATTTGCCACCTTTTTATGCCAATAGTGCTGTGTAATACTGCTCATGTCCAGAGAGCTGTCTTCCTGTGATCTGATGTGCCTGCTAGAGTGAAAAATCACTGAAGTAAATGTCACTTTTTAAAATAAAAATTTCTACCAAAGAAATGAAATCAAATAAGTGAAATCTGGTCCTGAAATAAGTATGCTACTTTGTAGTGGAGAATAGCACGTATTGAAAGATACCTTGAAGAGAGTACAGGAATAAAAAAATGATTGACAACAAAGAAACTAAATAAGGCTTTGACTTAGACTTTGATCTTAGACTTATTTGTTTTGTAAATTAACTCTGTTGTGTAGGCTGATTTTTTGGGGTAGAGAGCCACCGAAGACTGTAACACAAAATAAAAAGCGAGGGTGGAAGAGGGAGGGATCTCTACAGATATTTCTCCGTTTTTCCCCCTCTCCATTCCCTCGCAAATATAAAGGGGTGGCATCATTTGCGCAGCATCCTGGCAAGGAGATCACCTTGTCTTCTTCCACGGCACTTCAGGGATCCACCACGGGAGGGAGTGCAAGAGCAGCGCGATCTGCACCGTCTTCTCTGGGAAGGGCTGAAAGGAGGGAAAGCCCTTGTTTCCCTGCCCAGCGGCGTTAGAGCGGAGGGGAGGAGGGAGAGAGCTGGGGACCTGGATTTTTCAGCACTTGACATTCAGTTGCCCATCAGATAGGCACTCAAAAGGGAAAAATCTCAAGTGGAAAAATTCTTCATAGAAACTATTGAAAGGTAGAATGCAGTTCTCTAAAGTGTCTTTAATAACATGGCTTGCCTTGACGTTAATTAACCCTTTGCGTTTGTAAGAGCTCAGAGCCGGATGGTGTGGACAAGAGGGAATATATGGCCTAACATATGAGCTGCTCTTGGCCGTGGAACACCAGGAGGGGTTCAGTCTGCAGAAAGCATATGGCCTGTAATTCCTTTGCATGCATCCATACTGTTTCTTTTCACAGAATTCGTTACATGGATTCTGGTGAGCAAGACAAAACAAAGTGAACAACTTACTTTTCACACTGTATTTAATGGGATTGTATTTCAGACTATGTCCTCCTGGGAAGGCAGTTTTCAAATATGCCAAATTTTTGATAGATTTCAGCCTAAGTGGATTTAGTTGCAAATCTGAACTTTGAACAGGAGGCTTTATCTTTCCATCATGTTTCCTCCTTGAAATGTTCCATAAATTCCATTTCTGAGAAAAAGGGAAAGTCCATTTCTGAGAAAAAGGGAAAGATTTTTTGAAAAAAGGGTCCATTTGGTAAATTGCTCTTCTGTTTTAATTTTTCCTTTTCCAGGTGCTGAATGACTTCAAGAGCTAAAGTTCTGTCATTGCTTTGTGATGGACTTCCATCAATTTGCAATAAAATTACAAGGCAATACTCATGCAAAGATAATTGATTTCATTCTGAAGGAAAAATGGCAAAAAGTAGAGCTCAAATCTCTACTTATCTGCAATTAGTGCAGCAATTTTCTCCAGTGCAAAATAGGTATCAGATATTGCTCTTATGACGTATCAGTGTTTACATTCATTAGATGCAAGACCAGGAGAGATGTATGGCAATAAGAGAGTTGGAGTATTTCCTACTAGATAGCAAAGCCAGATCTGACACCAAGACTCAATGGCTGACAGAGATTGCTTTATGCATCTTCGTGGCTGGTGACAAATTCACAGAAACTCAGTAGACACAGCCCTGCTGGTTTGATAGAGTGACTGGTGAGATAATCACAGATTCACAATACATGTAGTACTGAGGTGAAACCAAAGAAAAGAGCTAGCTGCAACCCTGCTGGTAGGAGAAAGCCCAGAGGACCTGGAAGCTGATGTCCTTTGGGACTTGTAGTTGTGACTGGGCTCCCTCTGGCCTCTGCAGATTTTTCTCCAATATTCTTCTTCTCCATATAGTTGATCTTTCCTTAGTACATCTTTTTCCCCAGTGCTTGCATATGCCTTTTCTGTGTAAAGACTGTAAGCTCTTAAGGTTTGTACAGTGTTTTGGGCAAAAGAACCTCCTTCCTGGTTAGCCTTCTTGGTCTACTATCATTATCAAATTCAGTAATAAACAAGTGTAAATCATGAATGACGCTTGCAGGGGAGGCTGAACACAAATAATGGATGATATACAAATAGTAGAGTTCATCAGGCAGTTGTGGCTGCAGTCTGGTTTTTTACATCCTCTGCATAGCATCCAAGCTGGCTGTTCTGTATAGACTTTCATATATAAATATATATATATATATATATATAAAATCGAAGGAATTATTTCAACACTACAGGAAGCAATTAGCAAAATTGTCTATTCCCTGGCCTTGTCATGCTGCTGGTAAAAGGGCTTTGCACAGTGCAGAGGGCCAAGTGTCATCTGGTTGGTATTTCCTGACTTATGAGAGCTTAGGGTTTCAACCTTATCATTGCACTAAAGCTGGGATTGTCAGGCTGTGGTATGTGTTTCCTTTCATACTGCAAAACTCTTTTCTCCCCTAAAGAAAAAAGAGACCTGAATCAATGCAGCCTGTTCTTTCCTGCAAAGAATAATGGGAACGTTTGGATGCCTCTTCCCAGTTTTTCACATAGGTCAGCATGGAGCTTGAAGCTTCTCTAACCAGTGCCCTTCTCTACCTTTTCTTGAAGGAGAGAAGAAGGTGGGTCTGGATGCAAGATGCTTCCTTCTTGTGAAAGAACTGAGAGCTGTTCTCACTGTTACATTCCCCATCTCTTGAATATATTCTTTTTTTCTATAGCAGCAGCACCAAGAACCCTTTGGGAAACCTGGCCCAAAGGTTCTCTTGACAAACTCAAAGAGGTGCCAAGCATTATCAAGAAGCACAGATCTTCTTCCTGTAGGCTTCCTGGGGCTTCAAAATGTTATCCATCAGGTGCAATAAATTCCCTAGATTGCCATCTTCTATCTTAAGACTACTCATGTCAGTCATATATGTCTATGCAGGGGTAGACTCTATGAAAAGCTTTTCTTCCTTTTATTTTCCAACAAAGCCCCCATAAGAGCTTAAAGTTCTTTTGGGCTTAATAACCAGAATATGAGATTTTTTCCCCCTGAACTTTAGGTAAGTTGATATGATCACTTTTATCTGCTATTCTTTTATGTGTTTTGCTCTAAAACAGGAAATGATGCATAGGAGTTTCACATTAGTTTTCATTTGACAAGATTTCTAAATTGTTAGGTTTTTACTTAACAACTTTTTTGTGTTGGAGATGCTGCAGGACAGCTGCGTTTGTTAGTTGATGAATTTGTGTTATCTCAAGACTGAAAAGAACAAGAAGAACACCATTTCCCTTCAAATCTTAGGTCACTTCAGGAACTGCCACAGGCAATATTTGGTCTTATTTTAGTAGCTCTCTTGATTGTCATCCTAAACAATGAGAAGAGAATAGAGAGAGCTTTTACTGTCGGAATTGCTTATTATGACAGGAGCAATCAAAAAGTCACACAGTATCTCTACTTGTTACAAAAGTAAATTATTTCTTTAAAACTGCTGTCCTGCCTTCTCAGCACACCTGAGGGTGAGGAAACTCCCAGGTGAGATTCATTTTACAAGCATGTCAGGAAATCACAGTCTTTTCATACAAGTAAGAAGCAACCAGAAATGTCCAATGAAATTAGGAGGTTAGGAATAGGACTAATCACTTGTAAAAACTATTTCCACCTGACAGCAATTAAAGCAGTGTCAGAAACGCAATGAAATTCCCTCCAGGGATCTTCATAAAACTGAGTTAAACATTAGAATGAGTGTTCATGATTGATGGAAAAGTTTGAGAGAAATGACAAGTCTATCAAAGCTGAAGGGGGTCACAGTTCATGTTCTGCAGCTATTTTGTGGTATGCAGGATGTCTCTCAGGAAGAGCCCCGCAGCTATCTGCTGTCAACAGCACCAAAGCAGGTGTGCGAGTGTGTCTGAGAGAGGAAGAACTACATGCTTTCTCTTTCTCATACCTGATGTTTCTCGCTTGAATATAGGTCAACATCTTTTAAAACGTTTTGATTATTTTTTAATGTTTCTCATTTTGCTAGAAAACCACTGTTTAATGGAGTGAGATTTAGAAGTTGTTGTCAAAGTATAATTGGAGATGATTACTTAATTTCCTATCAGTTTCTCTGTGACTCTGAAATGGCCTGAGGGCTTCATATGTCATATGTGCACATTCTGTGTCCTGCATTGATTAAAAAGGGGTGTGATGCACGCCAGGTGTCTGCAAGGCAAAGTAGCATGGATGCGGGGAAATGAGATGGTTTGCCCCCCCTAGTACACTGTTTTGAGAAATCAGAAATGATTCTGCCTCACCATGCTTCAGTCCTTGATAAATAGGGTTATCGCGACTGCAGCTTCTGTCTTGGCCCTCTGGAATATCAGTTTGCTTTTATGCACCCTCATGTGACTTGGACAGCAGAAATGCCTGAGACAGAGACTCAGCTGAAGGGGAGATCTGTAGTCATGTCATGTGTGTCATGGATATAGGAGGCTGCAGGTTCAGCTGTACGTAGGTGCCAGAGTGTTTGTACAATGGCAATTCTAATATTCCAGAGTCTTTATAATGGGTGTGTCCAGCTTTCTCCACAACATCCTCCTGAGTCCAGTGGGAGTTTGAGCAAGGTGAATTTGGGCATGTCTCTGTCCTCTTGGGTCTGGAAAAAGAAACTATCTGTTCTCTTGAAAGTAAATAAGAAGAATAAACTTGACTGTGAGTCTACTCCATAAGGGCAGGAGTGTGCAGAGAAGCTTGGATATAATGGAAGCACCTGAAACTGATGTTGTCAATGAGCACGTTTGCATATGTAAGCCTTGGAGACGTGATGAAATCTGTTAGTCTGTATGTGTCTGGGTGGTGAGACTGTTCATAACAGAAACACCTTGGCAGCTTTTTGTACATATAGATAGAAGTTGATCAACAGGATACCACAGGGCATATACTGTATAGAGTACATCTCTTCCTAGTCTATACTGCTACCAGATGCTACTTCACCATTACTTTCTTGAGTTAACCCTGTCATCATATTCGTCCTTACATATCATTGGAAAACGCATGTGATTACAGAACTCAAAGGACTTAAAGTTCTGCTGAAATAGCCATCAATCTGTGGAATTAAACTTGTTAAAATCCTATCTTTCACTATACAGGGCAAATATAGCTCACTTTCTTAATAGGAGGTTGATAAGTTGGAGCTAAATCCCAAAGCTACTATTTTAAGACTACCAGTCAAATTTTTATTTTATTTTATTTTATTTATTTTTTTTGGTGAAAATGATTTTTTCGATCTTGGCTGCAAAAGGGAGAATCTCTTCATAGACACAGCCATTCTTAAATGACATGCTCTATGAAGGCTCCAAAGACTTCTGGAAGCCAAAGATTGGCTGAAAGATACCTGAACATGGTGGAAGCACTGGCTCAGGTGAAATAGAGGTGGAAGAACTTGGAAAAGACACTAATCAAAGTCAACAGAATTAGAAGCTGTACTCATGCCAAAAATGAATGAAGAAAAAAGTTTGTGTCTCAATATTTTTTCTCTTTCTCCCCCCCAAAAACAGTGGATTTGTTTCAAAATAAAATGGGTTATAAATAAAATGGGCTGTAAATAACATGGACATATTTTTATTAAATTCTTTTCTTGTAAACAAGCTATAAGGCAATCTCAAAAGGATTCATATTACATCAGTCACATTGACTATCTGCACATACAACTCTTGCTAAATTAGAGCTATGTATGTGTATGGTTCATCAACACAATCATTAAGAAAAGCTCATAGAAGTGGGAGTGCTAAGATATCTGTTATTCATTCTGACTGCATTATATAGGCAAGCCCATTCAGTGTGCATTGATTTCACAATACACTTTGTTTTCCAAGCTCATACCTCTCAATCAGTCCTGCTGTCCCTCATGGCCTGAAATCCTGCCTGAGCTTGATTGAGTATATCAGGTGAGGCTCCTGCTGCTTACCTGCTGCTACCATAGTTGAGAAGCTCCCATGTTGTCCAGAAATGTTTACTCGTTGTGTTAGAACTCCTACAGATGGCGTATGAAAGCGTGGAACATGGAAGTTTGTGTTTTCAGCAGGCAGCCTCTATCTTAGCAACTGTATGATGCATGAAACAAGTTAATACTGTATTTCAGTTAAATGTGGCCAGTACTCCCCCATGTCCATTAACCCAAAGCTGTGAATGGTGCTATGAGAAGAAGGGCTGGTCTTTCAGTGTGCAGGTCACTTCTGTTGTCGCAGCACACTGATCAAAGTTTAAGCCTTTTGTAGCTCAGAGATCTGTGCTGCTTACTGTTTTGCTTTCTCAAATAGCTGTTGACTATATGCTGTCTCTCAGATAGACTTTTTTCTTCATCGTGTTTTTTATGTCAAAGGTAAACACCATTGTATTATTGCTATTTAATTTTCCAGATTGCATTAGGATCTGTGCCATGGGAATCCATTTAACTGTTATGGTATTGTTCAAATACACTATAGCTTGAACTGAACACTTGGCAGGTTTAGTTCGATGGCCTGTGAGTCCAGATGTTATCCTTCTTCTATGCATCACCTAATAAAATACATATCCAGTACTTGTTACCCTGGGGATAATTTATCAGCAGCACTCAACTTCATTATAGACCCTTGTCTTACCCTGCTGAGAGTGGCTGATCTGTCTGGTGAAGTGCAGTCCCACTGTATGTAGTAGGGTGTTTAGGAATTTGTCTGGATACCCCCTCCTCCTAGAAAATATATATTAGGGATTGGGAGCTAGTCCTGAAACTCTGATAAAGGCCAGATTGGTGACAGTGTGCCTACAATATCTCTCAGAACTAGAGGAGACCAGCTAGTTCAAAAAAATTTGAGCAAATATTTCTGCTTTATTCCTAGGTGACTAGCAAATCACTGCTGTGTTTCTGACTGATGGCCTAGTTCGTTAGGAGCCATTGGAAACTGAGTTGGGGAAAACTATGATTTCCTCACCTAGTCAAAGAGCATTTGTGAAAGGCCAAAAGTGGTATCAGCTATAAGATGGGTTGAAAAAATAGAAATAGAAGAGTTACTTATATCCAAAGATAGGTACATATATATTTGAAAGATCAAAAAAGAAAAGCACAAAAGAAGAAGGCTTTAGTCAGTATCCCATACAAGATAAGCATCTACCTCCTGGCAACCTAGAGAAAATGCTCCCCTTTTTGCCCCAGTAATGTACCTCCATTTACTGATTCCTCTGTTTGTTTGTTTGTTTGTTTTTTGGTTTGTTTAGTTTTTAACTACTTTCCTCATTTATGAATAGATGGCTTCTCATCTGAGATTTAAAAAAATTGTTATCAATAACAAAACAAGTGAAATCTTTGGTACCCAATCTGATTAGCTGAATGACTAAATGTTTTCTTTCATGATAAGAATTATGAAAGCAAAGCTACAAGTGATTAAAAATGATGTTAGCATAAAGAGAGAAGGAACAAGAAATGTGGCCATTTTTTGCAAGTTTTTTAAAGAGCAATTTGCCTATGAAATGTTGCATTTTTTGAGAGAACATTTCTTAACAAATATCTCTTCTTTTTTAAAGTTGTCTGTAAACTTTGTAGATTTTATTGAAATCCTGTGTTTATAATGCTAATGTTTTTAAAGAGATTTAGAAGCAGTCACTGTATTGTATTCTAGAGATATGTAGTAATGCAAAAGAATTTTGTTTCCTAAAAGAGCTAGCAGAAGACAAAAATGCAGGAAAACTAGCAATTTTTTAGTAGAAGGGGTCTTTAATTGGAAGGAGCTTCTAGCAGCTGGAGTATTTCATGTGCAGTGTAACATAAATGCATTTACACGTTACTATAGTTATAGTTTTGTGGTGTATCAGTAACATGATATCTGCTAAACAGCAAATAAAAGTTTCATAAACTGATTCTACTTCTGTGAACCTTTTCTAACCTGAAAGATATTCTGCAAAATTAGCAAACTCTTCAGCTTCTCAGACTTAGCTCCTTGTTAATGATCACACCATCTTATTTCAATATTGAAGACAACACTCACTGTTACCTTTTTTCTCTTGAGAATTACTTTTCTTCTCTTGAGAATTTCTTTTATGATTTTTAATATGATAATATCCATTTCTGATGAAAGATTTGATGTGCATCAACAATGTGGCTTATTTAAAAAACTGTGTACTAAAACTATAGCTTTAATAAAAAGTAGCAAAAACAACCAAGGATTTTGCAGATTTTACAGAATACTTTTCAGCCTTGACATAGCTTATAAAACCAGACTCTATTCAGGAAACACTTGAAGACATAATGAGTACTGTTTAATTGTCATGCAAATGAAGGAAAATCTCCTAGGTACATCTGAAATATGGGCAAAATTGATATTTGAATTTTGAATCATTATTGACAAGAGACTGAGATAAGACAGGTCAAGTTGTTGTTACTTTTGCTAAATTTGTTTCTGACCAGGCATATTAAATTGTTCACAGACAGCTGCAGATTTACCCTTGCAGAAACAGGAAAAAAAAAAGCCTTATCCAAACATGCTTTTGAATAATCCCAAGCTATTTAATTTATGTATTTTTAAAGGTATCTTTGGTGTTATATAGAAAATTGCTTCTTTTTCAGTGGACAAGCACTGTTCCTTTACATTTATATCACTTGCATGATCTTAGTGTCACAGTGACCTTATCCATATAAAAATCTTTAGTGTCAAAATAGTCCAATAGTCTTCTCCAATTACCCTAATTACCCAATGTCAAAACATCCCTGTAACCCAGTCTAAACATATTTGAATCCAACAAATTAGCACATGTAAGACTTTTTTCTCATATTATTCAATTAAAAATGAACTCCCCTTCCTCAGTCCAAAGCAAATCATTACACATCCCTCCCAGGGGACCAATTCCTTTCTACTGGAACCGCTACGAATGCCTCTTAATATGGTAAAAAAATGTAATGTAAAAGGCAAGAAGTCTATACTAGAGTGTCAGGTGCTGCAATGACCAGGGAGTGGGAACAGTGGGGGCTCTCTGTGGGCAGGTAGAGCCTGTCCACCCCGAAGTCAGGAGCAGGGCAGGCATGGGGGCCTGGGGCTGCCCCAGCCCTAGGCATCAGGCACCTCTCTGGGTATGGACTGGTCTTAAGGTGGGAAGTCACCTATAATTTGGGGTCTGAGTCTGAATGAGCAGAGCCTATGGTGAAGATGGAATGTGGCAGGAGCTGTGGATTAGGTAGAGGCCAAGCAGCAAGGTTGTAGCTGTAAAGCAGGTCCCATAGGTGGAGAAAACCCCAGCTGGGTTGTCCCCTCTCCAGCAATGCATGGGGGCCTCTCTGCAGGGACACCAGGGAAGAGGGGCTGCCTATGGACTGTGCTTTCTCTTCACTGACCCTAAGCCCAGACATCCAAACCTTTATGAAGGGCATGGTCTCAGGACCTGTACATGGAGATCCAACATTATGTTTAAGTGCTAAAATTCAAAATACATCCTGAAAAAAATCTGAATAATCTGTGAAGTGGTACTTCTGGTGGAAAATCCTAGCAACCAGATTTTTGGTCTGGGAAAGGTTACAGAAACCAACTTAAGGCAAGCACAGGCCAAGCTTTTGTTTCCAGTTTTACTGGACAGGAACTGCGTTGGTTGGTGGCTGCATAAGAGCCCTAGTAAACCACCTCTGCATTCTAGTTGATGTTGTGTAGCATTGTCCCTTGTATAGAACAGCTTATACAGCTTTAAATTGCTATGAAATACACAGGCAATAGAGACAATTAACCTCTGATTTGATCACATATGCTATGCTGAAGTTGCTTTGCTGTTTGTGAATGAAGACTTTTCCCTTGGAGAAGGAGAATTAAAAAAAGAAGCTAGCCCAATACAAAACCTAAGGGTCTCATCATCCCCTAAGTCATGAAAAGACTGAATGGAGAATCTGGGGAAAACTATAGAAAAATGCAGCTCTCTGAATAGAGTACTGTTTCAGGCAGACTGTGGAAGCAATGTGTGTCCTGCAGTCTTACAGCTAATCACTCGGTATGTCTAGGGAACACTAGGCTTTGTAGGTTCCCACATCATATTGACTATTTTTTGCAAGACATCAGTAACCAGACTGTTAGCAACTCATGACATGACAGCGAGCATGTAGATAAAGTTCCCCCATCCACAATCTCCTCAGGCGTGAGGAGCAAGCTATTACAAGAAATTAATAAATTATTTTCCATGTTGCTTTCCCTGCTTTCCATGCCATATAAACCGGGATGTGTAAGTAAACCTCGTGGGAGCATGAGTAGGCTGCCAGAGACAGAAGCTGCAGAGGCATATGTCTATGTGCATGCCTGTGTACAAGTGAAGGAAGCAGGATGGGTGTTTTATAACTTTTTCTCCACTGCACAACTAAGTATTGATCAAACACTCCTGATTGTAGGAGACCACATAGCTCACTGTAACTATGTTATCATGGCACAGTGCCCAAGCTACTATGGCTTTCAGAGCCCTGCAGCATTGAGTAACCATACCCACCTGCATCAACACTAATGTGGCAGTACAGTTCTTCACCAGGCAGGGCAGGGATGCCATAGATTACCAAACTTGTAAGTGTCAGACACATTTTTCACTGTTTTCAAATTTCAGAAGACTAAACTGAGTTAGGAAGTTGCAGGTAACTAACAGACATGTGGCTTGCGTTCAAATGTTCAGACCAGAAATGCCTTAATGAAATCAGTTTCTATTATATTACGAGGTCTAGTCAAAAATAGCTTTAGACCACAAGAACTGATCTCATGTTGACAAAAGATCAAATGTCATGCCTGGTGTTTGCAGTTATGAAACTAAAGGCACTTGCCAGCATCAGCTTTTCTGAGACAACAAGAAAACTCTGAAAAACATTTTCTCCTTACTGAAGAAAGAAAAAAAAGAAAGAAGTCTTAATTTCTCATTTCTTGCTGTAACAGAAATGATATTTTTACTTTATTGTATCAGGATTTTTTTCTGAACTTTAGGAGAAACCTGTACTCCGAAAGCACTTGCAAATTAATTTATTTTACTGTTATATCTGATCATAAGTGTGGACACTAAACCAAACTCACTTACAGGATTTGGAGATGATTTTCCATTCATAGTTAATACCTTTGACCAACTTGAATGAATAAAATGATAGGAAGAATTTTAGAGTCTTATAATTTTCTTGGAAATTTCAATTACTAACTACTTGGTTTTGGGGCAGAAGGCTTGTCTGACTTCCTTTGATGTCTTTGTTCAGGATAGGCATTAGCTCATGAAATAATTAAAATTTTATACAGGAACAACTTATTAAGAGTACATGTGGGGGAAAAATTGCATCAGTAGGTCCTATCTGCCATCACAATAAATGTGTTAACCTTGAGTAATCTATTCAGTTACTCACTGAGATTCTCTTTAAGTAGTGGAGATTTTGTCACCTCATTGCAGTAGTTTTGTTTTTTGACATAATGTAGTTAGAGGTATACATTTTACCAACATAAACTTCAGGGTAGCACATCAAATGGAGTGATGATATGGATTTAATGGGGGAAAGGAGGAATAAAACCTATTTTCCATTTTGCACCAGTTCTATTTAATGGAGATATTTTGCAGCTGGGCATTTAGCTAGCTCTCTCCCTGGCTCTTTTATAGCTGGTGGTGTCAGGGAATCTGATATGTTAGACTGGGAAGGGTCTGAGTGAGCTGTTGGTGGAGCTGAGGTGTAGGAAAGGGTCTAGACTATCAGTGCCTGTTTGCCTAAATACTGTGTGGGGTATTGGCTCTCAGCTGGTGTTTTTCACAGTGCTGCTTCTGACAACAGACTGGGATTTCTCAGGTAGACTTTTAATGAGTTGTTTCTCTGTGAATGACAGGTTACCTCTGCTAAGGGGGCAGCTTCTTATGGTGCCAACAACAGTGTGTAATGCTTGCTACCTAAACCATCAAGGCAATACTAGATATGTTCCGGTTTGAACTAAGTGTTTGGGCTAGACATGAAATCTAGTAGAGAGACCATCCCTAATGAGGGCTCTTCTTGAGGTGACTTCAAAATAATTCTTTCCCTAATGGGAAAGGAGCACGAGCTCTCCCTCTGCTCACCACAGCTGAAAGCACCCTGGGTACTACAGCACTGAATAGTAGTTTCTGTTCCTTCCATATTATTAGGCCTTTTGTAGGTGTGGTCTATAATCTGTTGCACAACACTGATGAACCATAATTTAGGAAACAGTTTAATTCATCAGGGAGGGAATCCTGAGGGTCAAAAAAGACTTTGTGTTTTTATAGTGCAGGAGCCTTGAAAATTTACATCGATATCCTGTCTGAGAATTAAACTCTTCTCATGATACCAGCCAGTGTCTTTCTGTCCCCTTACTGTGCAGAAGTCTCCCTGAGGGGAATGTCCATTTTGGTAGGCTCAGTCTCTTCTTTGCTTCTGTTACTATACAAGCATTGAGTAGCTATTTAAGCAGTGACATCTCAGAGGGAGCAGCTCACTTTGCAGTACCACTGAAGTAGCCTCCACACCCAGTCCAGTTCACATCTAGTGTCTTCAGAGTAAAGATCTGTGGGTCTATTTGTGAGGTAGGACTCTCAAATATGAGATTGTGAACTGTGAGACTCCTAAAAGTGCTGCTGTGGAGTGGTTTGTGTACCCCTTTTATGGCAGCAGTGGTGTCAAGGATCCTGGTGAACTGTGTTGTTGATCTATTTTAACCTGGTGGAGGGAGCTGTTGTAATCCTGCTTGTGGGACATGGAGGAGACGTGAATTCATTGGAAAGAAGAATTGAGAAACATCCCATCTTCCCAGGCACTTCCAAACTAAGTGCTTCTGTCAAGCTGTTTTTGCCTAGAGGCAGCAGAAACCTGTAGCTGTTTGGCAGGAACAACTGAGGATTTCTCCAGAGGAAATTGAAATCCTTCAACCTTGACTTTTTGGTTAGAATTATTCTGAAGGTAAAGCTCTTCTGCCCATGTAGTCCTCCCTCAGGGGGAACAGTGGGCGGGAGGAGAGGATTTATTAGGCAGGTTGTGTCACTCAATTTGAGCAACCACCAGGAAAATCTTACATGGTGGTGAACTCTTACATGAACTGAATTTTAGGTTGGATTTGATGCCAGCTAGCATGCCATAACATAAGCGTGGTGCTCAGAGCTCTGTGGTTGCTCTCAGAAAAAGTAATTTTCCTGCAGTAGCTCTGTGTATGATTCATTCCACAAGTTCATGGTTGGAGAACCAAATGTTACCCCCATTTCTGGAGGTGGTGGGAAGGGGAGCATGTGAAGAATGTTGAAAAGTTGTTCTCTAAACCACATAAGAGAAACAGTGGAAAAAGGAAGAGTTACTTCTCAAGCCATTATATGCCCTATGTATGTTTCTGTGAGTTCACTCAAAATTGCTGTGGACACACTGCCAATATTCTTAACTTACGGTACTGCTGTGTATCTAAGTTACACAGCCTTTGTTGAATACTGCAGAATCCTGCATCAGTGAATTTGCAGCACATCTCCCAAAAGGAACTGTGGGGAATTCTGCTGAATGCCAGCCTCACACACACCTCAAGCCCTCCACCTTCTATTTTACTGTTGTAATAAAAGCTATTGGGATATGTACATTAGACAGCATGAGGAAAATTTTTCCTTACTATAGCAATGAATCCTTATTCAAATGCAAGTTGTTGCAGAGTTGCAACTTGGAAGAGCTTGACCTGTAGTTTTTACATAGGGGAACGCAGTGATGGATCAGTGACATCTGCCATTTATTTTGTTTTGTGTGAGATACTGCTGTATTTAGTGATGTTAAACAGCATTCCTCAGTGACTCTTGATGTGCCCATATTATTCAGCTAGTAGTGAAGCTGTTCAGTTACAAGAGTGAATCTAAAATAATTAAACACCGTAGAAGATCCTGTATGAAATGGTGGCTTTCATTATAAGAAAAAATTTAAAATATTCTAAGGTATCTGCAGATGAAGCTCGCATCTTTCCCAAAAGGAAAAGACAGATGACACTTACCAGTCTGTGCTCACTTCAGGATTGAGAGAATAAACCCTACTGAAGGTTGTATTACAAATAGGTCCTTGCAAGAGTTCATCAGCTCCATTTTTTTGTCTCTCATCCAACTGGCTTCTGAAACCATGAAGAGCTTACCTGTTTGAGAAGAAAAACACCATAGTTAGCAACACTTTACTGACTCCTGTAAACTGGATTGAGTTTACTAGTTTAGAAAAACTAAGATTGTAACCTTGGAGCTTTTCAATTAATAGAATCTAAAAGGGATAAAACACAGCATAAAGAAATAAATTGTTTCTTAGTCTGCTAGGAAAATTCCTGAAGCTGAATATTTTCACACAAAGTCTATTACCTGCACTATAACACATCAATTGAAATGCTGTAATAGAGTTTAAGTAATTTTCAGGTTTCCTGGATAGGCTTACAGTTAATGAAAATTCCAGGTGCTGCCTGGATCTTAGAAATAACAAGTTGCAAAATAAAGGCAAAAAGGATTTTATTATGAGTTGTTAGAAGTTCAGCCAAATATATATGAAGATGTCTTTCTGTGCTGAATCTACGGATCAGAGAAGATTTCAATCTCAGAGTGAAATGATGCATAATTTATTGTGTTCGGGTCTGGTTTTCTGCAAGTGTACTGTGTCTTGCTAGGGCTTTTCCCTTGTAAATACAACAGTTAGCCACTGGGCAAAAAACCTTGGACTCTTATCTTACCTGGTAACTTTCAGGTCTTGGTCTCATAAGGAAGTGTCTTCGATTTACCATGCTGAAAAAGGGATGTTTGTTTTACTTTTATTTGTCCCAATTAATATGGTCCATAAATGTACTGATCAATCTAGCTAATGATTTACTCTTTAGGGAGTCAAATGAGCTTAAAACATAAACTGCAAATCTGTCTAACCTGTAACCTGTAGGTAGGTATATTTCTATTGAGACAATATGTGTGGGGAAGGTTATCAACTTACTAGAGGAAAATAATAATTAGAGGAAAAAATGCTCTGGACTCAAGCATTTTAAGTACAGCTAATCTAAATTGTATAACTTGCAAGAAAAAGACATAGCTGTGTATGCTGATGGTAGTTTACAATCACTTCTTACAGAGTCCAAAAACCAAAATTAAAAGACAAGATGAAATTAGTCACTTACTTGGAAAAATAATTTCAAGTGTATTAAAACATTTTACTTGCACGAGTTATCTTGTTTATTGACAAATAGCCAAAAAAATATTTAGATAGAGTTGGGTCTTCCAAGTATAACAGGTAGCTGTGGTGTATAAAACTCTTCTCCGCTCACATGGGTAACACACACGGACTATTCCACTTCTCAGTTGTGTTTTTGCAGATGGCACAATGACTGTGTGGAAAAATTGTTTTGTACCCATCAGACACAGACATAACTGGGACTCCATTTCCCTGGTCCTCTGAGCCACAATAAAAGACCACAGAAATTTTCATTCAGCCAGTTACCGTTAGTGTGTGAACTCGTCACTGTAGCTTTATTCACACAAAAGCAGTTGAGTCTCCTGTCTGTGTCAGAGAGAAGAATGTTTGCAGACATGCTTGGGTTTTCATAATGAATGCTTATCACCCTTAAATGTAGAAAGAAAATTTCAAGCAGCCAGAGATCAGAAAAATCAAAATCAACTACTTCCTGAAGCCTGTATTTTGTCTGTGTATATTCTCTTAAGATATAGCTGGGCTGATAAAGGGACAGCTGGGCTGACAGAGGATCACTTGGTATTTTTGGAAACAGTTGACATTTTCCCACTTATTTCAGTATTGACCTGAACCTTTTAATTAAGCAATAAGTGTCACTTGCCGCTGTGGATCAAATATAGGTGAATTTTCCCACTCCTGTCTAATGGAAAAAAAGTTGCTTCCTACTTTCTAGCTACAAGATTGAAGAAAGATACTAATAATTCTGTTTACTGAACTTTACCCACTCTTTGGGTAAAACAATAACCCCCGTCCTTGTTGCCATATATTCTTTAATGGGACTGAATCTCAGCATACTGTCAGTGAAATAATATAATTTGTTTCTATAAATCTGACTTTGTATGTTTTTCTTGTATTTAACATAAGAATCACAGTATGACCAGTAGTAAGGCAAATCTCTCATGCACTACATTGGCAATGTGACCTTGACTCGGATACCCTTTAACTGAAATAGTTTTATTTCTAAATTTTTCCAGGCTTTGAGTTTTTCTGAGATACTCAAAAAGGCAGCTGTAGTGGGGTGTATTGTTTGTATAAAGAAAAGAAACAGTGCCCAATCCCACAAAACTACCAACAAACTTCTGATTTCACATGTAAGCTAATTCTGAACAGGCAGATAAGAATGAAGATATGCACATAAACCGACTTGCATCGAAAGTCCCCATTTAACCAAAACCACCAGTTTTCTCCTCTTGTGAAAGCATTGAGTTTGTTGCTACAGAAGCTGTGACAGGTGTTGCAATATGGATCACTCCGAGGCAGTGGAGTTAATTTATGGATGTTTGGAAACAAATACAGCTTTGGTAACTTTCTTTTGATGAATGGTGTCACTGTTGATGTGGAGACTCAAGAAATCACATTTTTGTTTACACATTTCATGCTCTGTGCTTAGATGACTGTAATAGGTATATTACTACTTGTTTTTAACCAAAATACAGTTTTGTCTTATCTGATGGTTCAGATGGGGTTGACAAAATCAGCTCATGTTCTTGTAAGTGATTCTGTTTTTCTGGCTGACATATGGCTAGAGATCTGCTTTGAAGGTTGCTGTTGTACCCCCAGACACTTGTTCCTTTTGTTATCCAAGTAAAATCTATGGAAACAGTGAAAGCAGTTGAGTGGGAGCAAGTAGGCAGGGTATTCTGACATTGGGAAAGATAAAATACTGATTAGTTGTGAAAAAGTTGTGTTGAGAATAAGGGTGGCATCTAGTAATGATAAGTACTAACATCTGGCATAGAATTTCAGTTTTGGATTTTTGTTCTTCAGTACTGCCTGATAAAGAAGATAATCTCAAGCTGTCTGACTATAGTACTTTGAAAACTTCAAATTACTGGGTTGTCATAACTTAGAGTGAAAGGAAAAATGAAGGCTTATTCTGCATATTCCCAATATTTCTGAATTGTCAACTTGGTTGGCAGCATATACCACCTCTGAGAGAAAACATCTGTGGCTGGAGTCAGTAGACCTTTAACTTCATTTGAAAGCACTTTCTCAAACTTGAAATTACTGGCCTAGGCTCTAGGAAAGAAACCTTTTTCCCACAACTGACTCATAGTTAACATATTTTGGCTTGGATACTGATTCTCAAGAGTGGGAAGATGATTTAATTTTATTACTGGGTTAATTACTTCTTATACAACCGTTTTCAGTATATACATTTAAAAAATGAACACTTCCAAATTCACAAAAATTAGGCTATTAGGGAAGTAAGTATTAAGCGTGAACATATTCATAACTGGGCCACTTCTATTTTCATTCATACTGGGGAGTATGTAAATCCATCTGATAAATAAGATTCAGCTTTTAAAAACAAAAGTAGTTTGTGTTTTCAATTTTTCTAACGTTATCTTCAAGTTATTTGTTCTTTGCCTTTGCTGGAAGTTAAGGCAGATCTCTTGAATAAGAAAGGTATTTTTTTTGTTTATTACTTCCTGTAAAGTTTTCTTGCCTTGCAAATATATTCAGACTGGGTGAGTTCTACTTTCTAATATATAAGCATTCAATGACTTGTCCTAATGGGATTACTGCTGCTAACGACATTAAAAAGAGTTCAATACCCCCCACAAATATCTAAGCAAGGAAACAGCTGAGGTTGATGGGTAATCTTCATAGAAACAGAGATATAACTTCAAGAAAAACTGGTTTTGGAACCATAAAAAAATTTTTCATGCTGGAAATTTTTGGGTTGTCTCATAAGTGTCCCTACAGCTTAACTTGAAGTGAGTTCTTCTAATGATCAGGTATTTGTTGATACAGTAAATTAATGTTCACATCTGAGTTATGGTCAATGGAATTTATAATTTCAATGGAACATCAAGTTGGCACTTGCCTGTTAATGTTTATTTTCTATGTTTCTGTTTTAGACCAGTACTCATTACTGTTCATGTTCCACAATTTAATTTACCAGTTGCCACAAAGCCTTTAAAATCCAAAGTAGGTGCCGATGTATTTGGCGTGATATATTAGCTAAAATTACAGCAAATTATGAATTGCTACAATTTATATAGACAAGAGTCTGAATCAAAATCTTGGATCTAAAACACACCAAACTTGAGGAGGATTTGGATTCAGTTCTAAACTCTGTGGTTTGGGTTTTTCTTTAATCACATGGTGTTACAAACATCTATTTCATGTTTCTAAACTCTCCCAGCTGTGTAGAGTATTTGCTTGAGCACATTGGACTTATTTTTGCACAGATGTAAATCAGGAGTAACTTTGCTAAAGTCAGTGAAACCGGTGCCAGTAGATGATGTGTAACGAAAGGTCTGTGCCGTTCGTATGATGTGTCTCTACGCTACTAATATAGAAATTACATGTATTTATTGCATCAACTTTGGGAAGAAACTGTCTGCAAGTCTTTGCATGTGCAAGAGCACAATGCAGATGTGCTAGCAAACACAAAACACAAATGGGTTGGAATGGCCGCTCTCTACAATGGACATTTGAGACCTTTTTTTTCAGGTAGTGCTCAGTGCCATTCCTGCATCCTCCTTGCTGTCTTTCTCCCACCTCACTAGTTTCTTCCAGGCTCTGCTACAACCAATCCATTCTCTTCACATGTTTTATAGCCATGTCCTGCTGCATCCTGTCAGATCACTGGATTTGCCATTGTGCTGTTTGCCTCTCATCTTTAAGGCTGTCACTCATCAGCTATTTGGAACTAACATTATACAAGCATTTGAGGTGAAGAGAATATAAGAGCTGGATCAAGTCTTGATTTTCACTCCAGTTTTCCCTATTGAATTACATAAAGGTTTCAACCGAACTTGAGCTGTAAAGAAACCTAAGCTTTTCTTTAGGTTGGACAGGGCTTGCAAAAGTCCTGTGTTTTTGTGTCTGTCATTCCCTATCCCTCTATCTTCATTATTCTTGCATGCATATCCAATTTCGGATTAAACTGTGGCTGTTCATGTGGTATTTCTTGTCCTGGCCAGAGATAGGAACTCGGGGAAGCATTGGTGAAAAATCCTCTTGTTGAGTGTTCCCCTGTAGATTTCCTGACTTACTTAATCTAATCTTTGTTTTTAGATTCACATTGCATGAAAATAAATTACCATTCCTTTACCTGTAGCTTTATTTGGACGCAATTGCTATTTTTCTGTTTCATCAAAGGAGGGGATGTGACTTACCTGTGCTAGTGAAAGTGGTCTGACTCGTATCATATTATGCCAGCAAGGAAAAGCTACCTTACAGATTTTTATTTTCCAAAGATGACATGTGGTCTCTCCACAGCTGCAATCCCCCTGGAGGAGGATGGTCAGACTTCTCATTGGGGGTTGTTCATTCTTGCTTCTTCTAGCCAAGAACAATATAAACCAGGGTCAATCAAGGGTAAGATCCATGCAGTTACCAGTTCAGTAATGCTTAGCACGAAAATATAATCCACTAAGGGAGCAAGAGAGAAAACAATGAGTTCCATAAAATGTCGCATTGCATATTCTATCAGATAGAAGAAACTGGTACTTTGGGCAAATAATAAATTAGGGTGCAGGAAGATGATTAGATCTACAAGCTCTTCTTCAGCGAAGTACTGGGTCTTGGCTAAGGAACATACAAATCCTGACACTTTCTTTTAAGTTGCCACTCAAGTTTGTAACTTTGAGGCAGGCAAAGACGAGCAATAATAGACTGCCTCCCCTTGAGAATAGCAGTATTTCAAAGCTTGCAAACTGTGTGAATCCTTGAATGAACAGTGAGGATCTTATTTTTGTGTACAAAAATACATGATTAGGTAAAGCCTTTTGAGAGCATAGGTAAATTTTGTAACAGTTGTCGGTTGTTCTTTCAACCTCTTAAAAGCAGCTCAAACATACATCATAGAAAAACCAAATCTGTTTTAGCACTCTTTTTTTGATATTCACAATACATTATGAATGATTTATCAGATGTGGATTGACACCACAATATAAGAAGGATATAAAGGTGTTAGAAAGTGTCCAAAGGAGGGCTGTGAAGATGGTGAAGGGCCTAGAGGGGAAACCATGCAAGGAGCATCTGAAGTCACTTGGTCTATTCAAGCCTGGAGAAGAGGAGATTTGAGGAGAGACCTCATAACAGTCTACAACTTCCTCAGGAGGGGAAGAAGAGAGGCACGCACTGATCTCTTCCCTGTGGTGACCAGTGACAGAACTCGAGGGAATGGCCTGAAGTTGTATTAGGGAGCTTTAGGTTGGATATTTGAAAAAGGTTCTTCACCCAGAGGGTGGATGAGACAGGCTTCCCAGGGAAGTGGTCACAGCATCAAGCCTGCTGTAAGTTACAGAAGCGTTTGGACAACACTCAGGCACATGGTGTGACTCTTGGGGATAGTCCTGTACAGGGCCAGGAGCTGGACTTGATGATCTTGCGTGTTTCTTCCAACTCAGGACATTCTAGGATTCTATAATATTCAAGCTGACAATCCATTTAAGCTGTGCCAGAACATAACTTTATATAAAATGTTCAGCTTATACATTACGCGTAAACAAAAGCAGAACAAAACTAGGAAAAACTCAAAGGTAAAAGTCAACCTACATGGTGGTTAGGGAAACTTGTACAACCCCAAAACTTTAAAGCTAGACACCTTTATAGTTAGAGAACAGTGTATATTCTCTCCCACTGACAACTGAGGCAGACCAAGTTTAAGTGTAAAGGCATAATCTTTGTTACTGAGAATAAAGTTTTCCCCAGACTTACTACTCACTCTCTGTCTACTGCAATTTTATATATACTTAACAGTAGATAACTTCTGGACTCCATCTCCCTTCTATTGTCCGCACCAGATCATCCCCTACTTTATCTGGAGTTCAAGATTCATCTTAAAACCTACATTTGTCCGTACTACTTCTGCAGGAATTGTTAGATATAGTCTTAAAATTTTCTAGTTAAATTTAGTCATACCATTTTTTTCTCTTTTTAAATAGTTTCTGTCACTTCCAGTGCTTCTCTTAATATTTTTTGTGTGTGACATTACTATTGCCAAAGAACAAGATCTTTGTTGGGTTCTTGTTCAGGATTATGTCAGCTGTGCTGAGAGATCTCAGAATATCTCTTGGTTGACATGATTTTTAGATCTAGAAATGGGAAGAAAGAAGAATATTTAGTAATGGGAAGCAACAATTTAAGAAGCTATGTATGCAACACATCTACCATATGAAAAAATACTGCATTTGTCTATTTTTTCTTTGGGTGTTCTGTGCACATGAAAACGTGATATTATGTTTCACTTCCATCTGTACAAGACTATTATGCTTTTGAGCTAGAGAGAAAGAAATTGTGTGATAAATGGAACTTGCTCTTTGGATTTGCCTTTTCTGAAAGGCTGGGACTGGAACATTGTTGCAAGAAGCAAAGCTTTGACTGGACTAACTTAAGCAATAAGAGTGAGCTGTTCTTTATCATATTAATTACAGTTGACTCATGTCATTTCACCTCCCAAAACCAATGATGGTTGGTTAAGATTATATCCAAACCAGTCATAAGTTACCAATGAATCAGTAACAGGGTATTTTGGGCTGGTATACAAAAACATGTCTTGCTCCATATTTAGTTAGCTTGGATCCTCTTGTGGTTCAACAATATTTTACAGAAACAAAACATTTTCAACTTCAAGCAGAGTCCAGTTTCCTTAATAAAACTTTTAGTGCAAGGAGAGCAAAGAATCTAGTCAATTTACAGCTTCATTCCTTTAAGAGCAGCTAACAGACGTACATCTTGCCTACTCTGTGTCAAGACTTTCCACTGTCATTTATTTTGATTATCTAATAGCTGTTTTGATATTAAAAGCATGGTGTGCAGCAGATGAATCATGATATCAGCTCCTTGTCGTGCTAATAGTTTCTGCTTTTCCAACTGTGAACAAAAAAGACTGAAGTGTTAAGGTATGGAAACCTTATTAAGAAACATATCCTTCTTGATTGGAATATTTTCTATTTTTCTCAGGTAAGTTTGCAACTTGGTTGAAATATTGCTGTGGAGAAACATTACGGTACAGCTTTTAAAAAATTAGTGGTAAGGAAAAATATTTAGATAAACCTTGAAAAATACACCTCTGCCTTAACAGTGTTGGTTTGCTGTAGAAATATTAATGTATCATATCTATTCTGTGTTTTCATGGATATATTAACAGTGATGTCATTGTTTCTATATGTCTGACAGCTACGTAAAGAAGTATCTGGAAACTGAGGTGCTCCTAAAGCTAAAAATTCCATAACTAAATAAAACACTATGCTAAGCTGACATAGAAAATACAAGTAATCAATGCTCTGCAATAAATAAGCCCAAGTGAACTAAAGTGAAAGTCAAGTTTGTGGCCTCATTTAGAGCCTGATTTTGTGACTTTGGCATTTATTTAATGTTTTGCTCTTATTGCATTTGTCATTTGTGGTTTAGGAAATGCTTTACAAAGCATTTAGGAAATGCTTTACAAAGTCTGTGATTCAGTCAGTTCATTGCAGGTAGAAAGAGTAGTGTCCTGACTACAAATATTGCCTTGATTTTTAGGAAGACATGGCTATTTTGAAAAGGAGCATTGCAGTTATATACCTCTTACAACTGAATGTATTATTGTTCTCCTCTACTCTTCTAGACTCAGAAGTGGAGGAGAACTGTGTGAGTACATTGAATTCAGGACTTGCCCTGAAAGAGCTAAAAAATCAATCAGTACCATGCTGTCGGGAGAACTAATAGTGTGCTGAGCCAAGACAGCTCAACCCATGCTTTTTCCTTGGAACATCATCCTAGATTGCATTAAAAATGACCTTCAGTGAAGATTTTTTTTTAATGGAAACAAAAAAGGTCATAATTTAGTTTACAAAACATCCTCAAATGTTTTTAACAGGAAAATCCACATACCAGTTTTGAAGGATTCATACCATTTCTCTTGCTGGGTTCTTGCTTTGTTAACGAATTGGGCCTATTTCAGCCATGACTAAATCTTATGTAGGAAAGAACATTTGGAAGGATGACATATGTGGTTAAAAAAACAGGAATGAGTTTCTGGAGTCCTGTGTTTAGTTCCCAGCATTGCCACAGACTTCCTCTGTGACTTTGAACAAGCCACCACATCTCTGTGACTAAATTCACTGTCTGTAAATTGATGCTAGTAGAATTTCTCTCTTTTAATGGCAAGTTGTGAGGAGAACATATATTTGGGTATCAACTGCAGCTGCAGAGGACTTAGATTTTTAACTTTCTAAAACATGTGAATCCAAAAGAATTATTTAAAGGTGTAGCCAGTTTCTATGGGTTGTTTTGATAATGGGAAAATGCCACAGAGTATTTGGAGTTGTTTGCATCAGCAGTCTGTGGTACTTTGGCACCTCTTCCTGTCAGACGGCTTCACAGCACAACATACTTTCCTACCTGTGAACCTGAGTCCTAGCCAGTGATAATAAACCTATGACAGATGTGTCAGTCAGCTAATAACGCTGCTCTGAATACATTGTGGGTGGAGCTGTGGTGTAGACTGCAGTAGTGATGGACCTCAGGGAACTTTAATTTAACAGAGGGGCCTGGCCCTCAAGTGCTGTAAGAGGTGACTAGGGATACAAGCCTAGTGGATGACATCCAACAGGTCAAGTGACAGACCGTGCAATGACAGAAGGATAACTTAGTCCAGGTATCAAAAGCAATCTGTTCTAGGTCTGATACGGGACAGATTTTTTTATGTCCCCAAGCCTACATCTTAAAGAGAAGAAGACCTCTCCAGTACTAAATATGGGCACACCGAATTCGCATAAAACTTTTGCTCTCCTGTTTTCTGAACAGTTAAACAGTGAGTTACATTTGCCAAGGTGTCTGAAAAATACCCTTGTTTGTCTATTCCAAGCCATATTCGTGGCTGAATATATTTGCACTGACATTTGTCATACTTATCCAGATTGTTTTTTAATGTGGTCAAGCACTGTTCGCAGAGAGCATCAGTAGACTGTGGTGGGCAGCTTGTAATTCTCCTTAGGTTGCTGGCCAGACTCTCCCTACAAAGAGGGGTGGGGAATGACAATTGCCCTCAATCCGGTCACCTAATGTTCTTTTTCCTCAGGCAACAACACAAAGGGAGATAAAAATGCATCTGCTGTGGAATATATTCTTCTTCCTCTCTGTGAGGCAGTGGACAGGGAGAAAAGATTAAACTTTTTGTAAAATAGCTTCACAGTTTCTTTTCTTCCTCCCATGTCAGTGAAACTTGGACTGGGTAGTCTTTCAGGACATATTTAAAAGCCAGCTGGTGTGGAAGGCAAAGAACAGCAAGGAACATGTGTTCTGCTACAAAGAAAGAAGAAGCCACTTAAAATGTGACACAGAACTTGGAAAAATTCTGGTTTATTCTTGTAAATTGTCTGGTTTGGATCATGGTTTGTTGACCCCTTCTATCCACTACTAGATAAACACAGAATTTTTTTTTCAGATTCAAGGGTTTTTTGTTTTGAAAAAGTCCTCATAATAATTAGAATTAAATGGCTTCCTAATGGCTTTTTTCCCTTGGAAAACAATGGTTTAAATTAAAGGAAAACTGTTTTTGCTCAACATACAAACAAACATACAAGAGTTCCATAAAACCCCAAATTTGGGAGGAAATAGAACTGCCAGTGGTTTGAGAAAACCACTTACCAGTTCTTATGTCCCTATGGAAAGTGTTTTTTTCTCATTAGACTAGCTTGTTAAACCCTTATATATTCCAAATATGTACTATTTAACTTTTTGCTTTTAGCATGATTCCTCTTTTTAAAGATGACAGTATTTAAAGCTAGCAACATGTTGTTTTAAGATCAACAGTTTCACAAGAGCAAAATCTGCCTCCCAGACTCAGCTGCCTGCCTTCCTTCCCAGATACTTTGTTCTGAAGGAGCTGATGGCAGTGATAAATGTAAGAGAGTTAGAGCTCTGTAGTTATTGTCAGCAAGTTAGCTTTATGGCTTGGGGATTAGACCTTTGATGTCTTATCGAGTTTCTGCACTGCGTGAATCAGTTGCTTACTTGATTTAAATTCTAAAAAGAAATGCTCTGTTGTGATATTGTCTCATACTGTGTCTTCGTCATTTGAGATGCCCTCTGTGTTCTTTAGCTCCCTAGGAAGAGAAGGCAGCAAGCCATATGGAGGGTGGCCAGTTGCTTGCCAATCGTGATAGGCATTAAATAGAGTTGCACAGAAACTCAGCCTGTTTAGCTGAACCTTTCTGTCCCCCACAAAGGGAGATTGTACCCTAGAAGTCTGCAACACAACGTCCAGTACTGTTTAACTTTAGCTTTTGAGGGGGTCCCCCTATTCCTTTAATAAACTATTTCCTTTTCACTGAGGTAAGTGGTTCTTATGAAGTTTTCTTTTTGACATCCCCCAGTGCAGCTGGACTGATGTGGAGAGCTGGTAGCTGCTTCAGCAGGTGGTGGTGGGAGATCAGAGGTGAGCTGGAAAGGAAGTCCCCCTTTCACGATTCCAGGGATAGGAATTTTACCCTGGAGATGACCGTTTCAGACCATCTAGAAGCTCATATTCAGGGTTTTGCATGTCCTATGTACTGGTTGAGGAGGTTTCTGGCCTTTGTTGCAGAGGTTCAACCTAATGCTTTTTGGTTTGAGTTATAGATCATTGCCTTTAGTTTTACTGTTTTAAGCTACCTCAGACACTTTAAAGGGTGTGTGCTGATATCCTTTAATCCTAAAATAAACCTCTCAATATAGAAATGTTGATCTGATTTAGATTTTTTTTGCATTTTAAAATAGTTTTTCAACATTTTGGAAGCCAAAATATTTTTCAAATAAGCAGTCTTTGAACTACATTAAAAAGTAAATATGTCTATTTTCCCAAATTGTAGCTGAGGTTATAAAAGACACCAACCAGACAGATTAGCTGTGTGTAAGGAAACTAGCTAACAAGATGGTTGTGCTAGTCCACTTGTATTCTGAAAGATGGGTCAGTACTTATGAAAAGCTTAAGTAAACTAGAGGATAATTCAATACATAGACAATGCATCCCACTGTTTCTCTGTTTATTTTCTCCCTGTGTGACTTCTGGCAACTGAGAAGAAACACTATAAATGACAGCAACCCGCCAAAGAAAAGATTATGAATAACAATACCACAAGAATAAAGGGCATAAAGTTACCAGTGACTTGGGAAAAATGCAGAACACTGGACTCATGACACACTTAGCAACTAGGGGGCTACAGTACATGCAGAGCAGAATACCTTCAGATTAGAAACCCTTTCGAGTTTCAATTTAAATTTATGCAAGTTTGTCTTGTTTCTGGTAACCAAAAGTGTGTATATCTGTAGGTGTTTGGCTCTGCTGAACCACTGTACTTTGCTGGTAATACTCCAAAACCGAGAGAAGTAATGTCACTGGACACTGACAAAATAAAATGGCTGAGATCTGTCTAGTTAGCAGTGGTGCACACCTTGTTGCTTTCAGCACTGTACTAAGACTGTCTTGTTTTCCATCCCAATCTACAGTTCAATTTTCAGGCAATGCATACCCTTAGTTTAGATACTGTTTAACTTTTTTGATGTTGTAAAATGAAAGAAACCAGCTTTTTATGTTAACCTGGAGTTCAAAATTATTATAATAAATATCACATGAAGATTTTTATTTAATCCCTGAAAAATCAGATAAACTGTTCTTTTGAAAGAAAAAAAATGCAGTCTATTTGCGCTGTGGTGCACTTTTATTACTCCTGAATATCTACAGTATTAAATATGTTGGCTGTTTTTTTCTACTGTGACCACACTAGGCTCTGTTTGCAAAAATAAGCGATTTCATGAAATATGGAGGAGCCCTCATCTTCGAGGGGAATGAATGTAGTCAGATAAAGGGTGTTTTAGTGTCACTGATGGTCTTTGTCATGTTTTGAAAATTAAGACTATTACTTTATTTTTAGTTATATGGGGTCAATGCCAACAAGTTGTTCATACATTTTTTCCAGTGCTCAGACATTGCAGCTTCTGGCATGACTCATTTCAAGTGAGTGCTTTGTGCTTGCAAAGACTATATGGTAGAAGCAGTCAAATGAATCAGTGAAAGGTTCTTCTGAAAGGGTAATTCACCAGGGCTGAGTGCTACTAAATAGGACCCAAACCTACTTCTATTGCTGTCTGTGTATTTACCTCAGTAGAGATGGAACCAGATCCTAGAATTGAGCTACGCAAGGGAATAGCCCTTCAAGAGATAGGATGTACTACCTTTAAGTTTCTTTTTAAGACAAAAGGAGAGAAAAAACAGTAGATTTTGACTGCTTGTTCTTGTAGCATTTTCTGGCATTTACATGTAATAAATTGATGTCCATCCTGTGTCACAGTTTGCTTCGATCTTAGCTCAGTCCTTCCTAGTTTACATGGCTGAACAACTTAGAAGTTTTGCCTTTTTTAGTAATTTGTGAAGCAGCAGTAAAAAGAAATGATGGATGTGCTGGCATTCATTCTCCTCCATCCCTCCATCAATACAGCAAAGTAGAGGTCACTAAAAAAACACCTGTTAAAGCAATAAACATTTAAAAAATAACACGCCAAAGCAAAACATATCAATCAAAGCACAACTCTGTTTAATAATTTTCTGTGCTGGTCATAACAAGAGGAGACTGTAGTTTTGGCAGTGAGGCTCCAAAAGCTCTGCAGCACTCTAGGGCACTAAGTAAAGCACAACACTGTTCTAATTGATAGGTAGGTAACTAGAAGCTGACTTTGAGTACTGATCCATTAGTGATTAAAAAAAATAAAAAACACCACTACATCAGGAACAACAAACTCAAACCCCACCTTTCCACTTAGTGAAACTGCATACTCTAGTTGCTGATTTCAACCATCCTTGTTAAAGTTTATAGGGAAAGAGGTCTGATATCGTAAGTTACACATGAAAAGTTACATGAATATAATGAGGCAAAGGTGGTGGTGGGGGATGTCTGTTCAAAGGTTTAACAGGGTCCTTTTCAATAAAACAGTGTCTCAGAAGGTACTTAAGGAAGCTTAACCTTAATGGTGATGTCTTGTATGTCTGTAAAAAGGAAGTCCCAATTTGAAGTAGGCAGGTCTGAGTTTGTCATGAAACAGTCATGAAGGACTGTTTTGCTTCAGTGGGACAGCACAAGATGAACTAATCTGTTAAAGATAGGTTAAATACAGCAGTTATACAGAGTTGTCATTTTGAAGGTATCTGCTGGTACCATTGTAAATAACAACAAGGATAAGGAGAACTTAGGTTTTCCATACCATTCAGTGCTAGGGCTGAATGCTTTCCTATGGCATTGGGATGAGAGTGGAGTTTGTTCTGTAAATGTACCTTGAAATCAGAATATGCTGGGTTTGAAGGGACTCATCAGGACCACCTTCTACTTCATTCTTAGGGAGAAGAGTGATGAAATAACTATTGAAAAAATTAGTGGTGTTTTAATGAAGCAGACTAACCAAGACAAGACTAGCTGATTTGGGTGCTCTCTAAGGCAGACTATAACTTGTGGATATTTAAGCATCATTGCCTTTGTTTGAAATACACATGGGAATATGACTTTGCATGTTAGAGCCTACATGTGTGGATATATATATACACAGTGGTATGTGTGTATATATATATATACACACATACATATGTATTATTATTGTCTAACTCATTTTCCCATTGTAGATAAGCCTGGAGGGAACAAAATATTCCTAGCTTGGAGGTTTCCACATCTGCCTTTCAAGCCGCTCTCAGACAGAAACAGCATGGCTACATAAATCGTTATAAATCAGCACATTTTTCAACAACAAAAAGCTCTTAGCACAGAGCCACTTCAGAACACACTGCTCCATAGTTTGTTCGCAGACCTCCCATGCCAGCAGCAGGGAAGTCAGACTGTTGTATTCAACAGCTCACAGTAACCAGATGCAGAATAAAGAAATTGCCTTTCAAAGCTATAGTCTTCACTAGGCTTTTCAGAGCCAAACAGTGATGTCTAACATCCATCTTTTCTCTTCTGCTTATTTTTCAGGCCTTTTTGGCCTTCAGCACTCCAAGATGAAGTGTTAGTCTCCTGTTTTGCAAGCAGTCTTGAATTTCATTTTATATTCTGAAACAGTAGTTTTAACTTCATCAGAGGGACACTCTCCATATATAAGGGGTCCACAAAAAGTAACAAATTAAAAACCTGTTGTCACTGTGCTTAAATACCTAGCGTCAGTAAAGGATATATAGGTTAAGGAAAATTGAAGGAGTCTATGAACTGAAGAAAGGTTGAAAACCTCTGAAGAACTGTCCAAATCCATGAACCTTAAGGTCTGTCTTCTTCCTAGTGTACAGACTTCGAACTGGTCCCACAGAAGAGGATGGAGTTTCTATCCACAGACAGAAAAAGCAGTTTCTTGGTCTTTAGCTTTAGTAAGAGAACTTAGATTAGGGCAAAGAAAAATAGGTTTAGCATAGTTATGAGTTATGCTTTGTGTGCAGCCTGTTTGTATTAAGGATATCCCTAAAGAACTGCAAGAATTAGAGGCAAACTGGCCTGAATTAAAAAAAAAAAATATTAAAAAAAAAGAAGTTGGGGAACACTGCCCTACCTTGCTCAGATTAATCAGACAATAACCTGTGACCAAAGACAATCCACAGCTGTACATTATATTGTGAAATGTAGAATAGAACATTACTGCTTTAAAGGCTTTGAGCCAGATTCGATAACTAATCTCTACCCCCTCAGCCTAAGTGCATCTGTCGTCAGCTTTTCTTCCAATGGAGAGAGACATCAATGCTCCCCATGATCAGACTGTAAGACTGGTCTTGACTCTTCTTCTTTCTTTGACTAGTGGTTTAGCCTGTAGATGTATCCAGTTTTTTGCTCTCTAGCCAAGCACCTTTTTTCTTTCAGTACACCACCGTCTGCTTAGGTGGAAGAAGAGTTTCTCTGCGCTACACAGTGTGGATTCACAGAGTTGTGCATTTCCAATGCACAAATGTGGATATGTCTCAGGTTTATCTGAAGACCTTTTCTGTCCTAGCAATGATGTAGCTGCAGGATGTAGACCAGAGGGAATGGCACTGAATCCCTGCATAAAAGCGGATAGTGTAAGGTAAAGAGGAGATAAGTGTTATGCCATAGCAGTGAATAAACTTATATATGCATATTATCTTGGTAAATAGTTTAATATCACAGTAAGAAAATGATTGAATATCTACTCTTGAGGTACTGGAAAAACTTGCTCATTGACTGCAACACGTTGCTTGTGGTTGAAGAAATAAGCTGTCCACAGCCCAGATGTGGGACCAGTGATAAAAACAAAACTGAAAGATAAACCAAGCAGAAGACAGAGCAAAAATGGAGCATAAATGTTTTCCTCCACTTTAAGCAAGGTTTCAGATATCCGCTACTTCATATTCTGAACTTCAGTAACAGAGGGATGAAAGATCACTGGGGCCATTGGTGATATAGGGAGGCATGTTTCAACCAGTATTGAGTCTTTGGGGAGTGAGACACTGAAGGAAAATACTGAGATTCCATGATGCCTGACACATATGAAAGTAAATAATATTTCATCAATGCTTATACCTGTCAAGTGGGTACACATATCTAATTATTTTAGTTTTATTAATGAGGTAAACTAAATAATCAAAAATTTTTCTGATACGGTCCCATTTTCATTCTTCTCAGAAATACTACATAAGAATATAAAGCACTGCCAAGTAGAGAATAGGAAGCCCTTTGGAAGTTGTGTATTGTCAAGTATAGTGCTTTGGAAAGGCTAAAATAAATGTTATTAAAATGTAAAGCAGACGATAAGTTAAAGCAACTAGAGTTAAGGAGTCATTCCTGTTGATCTGTGGTATAATTTGTAGTCAAAACCAATCTTTTGAAACTGGACTAGGCTGGTTTCTGTGTTATTAGAGCAAAAACACACCTCTGTTAGAGTGGTTTGCTTTTTAATAGGATTTAACCATAATTGTCCAGTTTGTACTTCTAATTCAAAATAGTTCCACCTTGGTCGACTATTGTTGGCTTAATTTCAGTTGCTACCAGCATTCAACAGAAGTGCTTCTTTAAGCTTGTCTTTCAGTGAATCACGTTTGTACCATAACAGATTTATTTGTTAAATGAATTCAAAGACAGAATTAGGTGAACCAGTATTGAAGGTGAGTCACTTTCTGGTCTGTACTGAACCATCTTTCTCTCTAAACTGTCTTGTTTTGATCTAAGGGAATATTTTCACTGGAAACTACAGCTCTAAGATGTTCATCAGTATGATCCCAGTTTTCATGTCACTGACTCTGCTTGTTCCTGTTTAAACAAATAGCAAATCTCATGAGAAATTTCATAGCCCTTGCTTGTTTCAGCATTAGTTTTGATGTATTTGTTGATTCCTTTGGTTATGTGAGCAAGCAATACTGATTTGCACTTTTATCGTCTTATACTGCTGTAGTAAAGATGATAAGAAGTAATTTCCAAGTGTCAATCACGTACTTTCTATCTGTTTCTTTTTCTAAGTACATTTGCTAGTCTCTCTTGCATGTTATCGTTCCTCACAGTTGCTTGCCTTTTTGTCCTTCCTGCTCTTAAATCCCGCAGTTACATTAGGTTGATGGAAATTGTTTAAATGTATAACCCAAATTCTCCAGTGAGGTTTGGCTAACCAGCAAGTTATTCAAGTGGTTTTGTCTCCCGGGTATGTCTTCATCTTCTGCTTTTCCAGGTTGCTTGAATATCCTTGAACCTATAATTTGCCCTAATCTCCTCTAAGGCTTTGAAATAATAAAATACTTAAATAAAACTCTTTGGATAAATGCCCTTTAAAATATAGCTTTATCTGTGAACTATCATGCTCTCAAGGGAGTGGACTTTGTTCCTCAGATGATTAAGGGGATTTTCTGTCCAGTGTGTTACTGTGTTTTGTCCACCATGATCAGACATATCCATCTTAACTCCTGCAGCAGCTCAAAACAGAACAGATGAGGAAACTCTGGGAGAAAAATGCTACAGAGACTAGGCTGTTGTGGTATGTGATTTTTTTTCTGCTGCCTGAGTTTGGTTCCCCGGTCTACTACATGATTTTCTGTGGGTCACAAAGCCTTCCTGTGCTTTTGAAAAATAATTCTCTGCTCAACAGGGATGTTACTGAGGATAAATTAAGGGTGGCAAAGTGCCTAGCCGCTACAGAGGGGTAGTCGTATACATACAGAAAGGCTCTACTCAGATCCTGACTTCATAAAACAGAAAGAGGGAGATCACTTGACTTGCCATCACCAAATCCACCGAGGAAATCCAAGGCAAAGCAGAGGACTGGATCCAATTTTTCTGCCAGGGGCCCCATGTGGTCCTTTTTTTGTTGAAAAGTCCTTTTTGTAGTCCTAGCTAGGCCTAAACCTGGAGTCCTCCAGATGCCTCCCAGGCAAGAATGAGAGGCTTGGAGGATCTCACCAGGGCTCCCACACTGCAGCTCATAAGGGCACCCACGCAGACCCTGGAGACCAACATGATTTGTAGGTTGTTGAGAGTCATGGGTGCCTGTCTTTACTGTTGCTCATTTTGTGGGTAAAGGAAGATGACTTTAGTTTTTCTCCCTTCCCGTGCTGCTCAGCTAATTATTAATTTCTGTCAGCAAAAAGGATCTGCAAAATAACACCAAAATATGGGGAGAAGGAGCATCTATCCTTCACTTTTGGAACCCTGTAGCTAAATTCTGTGAAGAAAGATTTGGGGTTTGTGTGTAATTTGTGAGTAATTTGCTTCTGAAGCTAATTATTCTTAAAAATGAAAAGTTGCTGAAAAACATTGGGAAAAGGAAGCTTCCTTTTTTATCTTAGTGTACCACTAAAATATAAAAATTCTGGTAAAAATCCAGAATGACTATTATTTTAAGGGGATACCTTTGAGATAATCTCTCCATTTGGGGCATGCTCTCCAGAAAGACATCTGTATTTTCTCATGTTAAGTGATAGGAAATGCAAATAGACCATGGCTTAAATATGAAGAGTATGGAGATTTATAACTCTCATTATACATCTTTTGTGTGTAATAAAATTCAGGAAAACTACATAGCAATTTTTTTTACTATTTTTTTAGCCCAGTTACTGCTCTTTGTCCTCCTTTTTTTTTTTTTCTTGAAATTTTCCACCTACTTGTCTTAGTTTCTTATCTGAAGTTCAAAATTTTCTGTGTCTGAGGTTTATGATGATGAAGTAGCACCAATGAAAACAGTGCTTCAGCTAGATGAAGACCTTTTCTTGGGCGACTTTTAAGGCTCAGGAGAATGATTGCCTCCTGGTAGCTATATGTCATACTTGTTCAGAAAAAGCAAAAGGATAGAGAGATTCATCTGAGGACTTCCTTGAGTTCACCTTCTTCCTAATCCCTGCTTTTCAAGAGCTCAGAAGATAAAGTACTGTCTTTGCTTTTGTCTGTCTTTGTGTTTGGCTGGCACATAATGGCATCAGAACCAATTAGTTCTTCTGGCAGCATATTTCAGGGTGAGGAGCTCCTGCTTTTCACGGTGCCAAGGATGATACCAAACTCACAAGCCTTGTCTGCAGTCTTGGGGGTGGAGAAATGAACAGTTAGTCTTGGTTCAATGTGGCTTTTAGGCAGAACTAAAAAGAAGAGCATTGAAATTCACAATGAGAATATGTATGTTAAATCTTATTTGAGTCTTAGAACAGACTTTTCAGGTTTTTATTGTAGAATAGTTAATACATATCTAATAAAGTAGACAAGTTTCCATTGCTGTCTCATTTTTGTTGTGAAGAATGTTTCTGCCATAACCATTTTTGTTGTTGTTGTTGTTATGAGCTTAATACTGATGGAAGGAGATTCAGAGACTTCCTAATTGTGATACTGCATTTCATGTATGTTATGGAAATGTTGCAGTAACTGCCATTTCAAAGCAGCAGACTAAAAAGGCAGAGCTTTCTTTTCAGTTTTGGGTAATATTTGTGTCTTCCCTGGGGAAGGAAATCACAGAACAGTTTTCACATGGGAATAGCATTCCTACAGCATTAATTTTTTATTTTTCTAGTTTTTGAGAGTGGACCAAGATAAAGACAGAGAATGCAGCCTGGACTGCGCAGGTTCCCCTCAGAAATCACTCTGTGCATCTGATGGAAGAACTTTTCTGTCCCGGTGCGAATTTCAACGAGCAAAATGCAAAGATCCTCAGCTGGAAATAGCCTACCGAGGCAATTGTAAAGGTGAGGAAATCAAAGTTTCTCTTGATCATAATGAAAAATAATAGACGCTAAAATTGTTTTTTGGAAATATCCGTGTATTGAAGACTAGGAGTGTTGGACTTGAAGATTTTTCTAAAACAAGTAGGTTGAAATCCACCATGTTATTTCTATAACACTACGCTATGTAAAGATAAATTAATCTTGAGTCTTCATCAAAATTATGACGCCCACACCCATTTATACTATAGTTAGTTACTGTTAAGAAAACTGCATGGTTAGGTCCTTGTTCTGAAGGACCATATTACCAGCAAGCTCAGAGAAACTCTTAAGATTGTTATCTTGCAAGGTTTCGGCACTTTGGTATTTTGAGTTAGAGATAGTCAAATTAAGTCTTGCATTTCCAGACTACAATCCTTTAGAGGGGGGTGGTGGTGAGGGGGTTTCAATTAAAAGAAGGAGAAAAAAAAAGCTTTGTAATGCACAGAGCTCTCGCAGGCCATTCCTACATTCCTATCATCCATTCTTTTACTTCTGATCTCTGTTTAGAGAAATTGTATGACACGCAAACCTACAAAATATCCGTTGTCAAATCATTTCACTTTTAGAGTAGCGTGGTGCTAGAGAATGCATTTCTTTACTGAAGTGTAAGGTGATTCCCACCGCAATGATCTTCTTTCTAAAATGTAATAATAGCAGTGATCATAAAGATTTACTTTCCCTTTCTCTCTGTCTAAAGAGAGGGGCAGGGTGTGGACGTAGGGGCTGGGGGGAGGAAAACCCCAGAGACCACACCAATTCAACCTGTAGGAGGCAATTTTCCACATCATCTCTCTCCATTAGCTCCAGAAAACCTCTGAAGCATCAAGACTGCTTCAAAGAGACATTCTGTCTCATCTTCTGCCTAGATGAAATAGTATCCTCATTCTTCAGCCCTTTCATAGTAAACCATTGTATTACCTGATGGATCTATTTACTTTGGTGAACAAGGATAACATAATGAAGCTACCTGAGCCAAAGCTTTTATTACACTCATGAATGACAGAGAGAATTATTGTGCACTTTGTATTTGTTCATTTTATACATTAGAGAATTATACATCTTTATGGAAATTAGTTTTGAGAGTTTTTCTTTATTTTTTTTATACCATATTGAAAATATCATCTGCAAGAATTTTTTTTCATAAAGATGTGAATTGCTCTACTAAATGTGTCCTCAGTGGTGCAGTCAAATTTTTCCGCAGTCAGTAACTGCAGTTTGGAGAACTGCTCTTTTGCTGTTTATTATTAATGAATAGAGTGCCAGTACAATTGTAGAACTTGAATTAGACACCATAGGCAGTGCATTGTTAATAGCAAATACTCATTGTGTTCTCCTCAATCAAATATTTTTAATCTTACAATTAAATTAATACAAACATCCCCCTAATGTTTAAATATTTTTCCTTTGCATGGTAATAGACACATATTTGCCAATAATATACTTGGTCAATATCAGTAAGAGACTGGTTTTCTTTTAATTCTACATTTTCATGGTATTTCTTATTCAGTCAAAGCAGTCTTAAATTTCGAAGTGACCAATATCTTTATTCCTACCCATGGCTGCAATCATCAGAAGTATTTCAAGCTGTAAAAACAAGTTTTAGAGAAGAGAAAGATGATTTGTTGGCCAAGCTGCAGTTTCAGTTTTAGCATTACTAGAGCTACTTCTGATAGTCTCATCAAAGATTCTGAAAAAGCTAAATCCTCAGATTAAGACGTCTTTTGAGCCAGTTACATTTGAGTGGTGAAATTTGTTGTTGCAGGTGATGCTTGATGAAAAAGCAGAGGGCTGTTTTAGTAGAGCTAATCAAAAAGTGATGATTTCATTTCAGAACAACTTTCAAGGTTTCAGAGTTTGCTTTCATTCCATGTTGGAATGGAAGCAGATGCTGCTGAAAGTGTTCATCTGTCCCCCTAAAAAAACAGACACCCACCCTTAGTCCCCAATAAAGCATTGGTTTTGAAGCAGATTTCGAGGTTACTAGTGCAGGAAAAAGGGAAAGAAACACGCATTTGCATGAGTAAGTTCTGAAGGGAGAAAAGAGATTATTCCTGGTATAGGTCTCATAACTTTAAAACCATGTCTGATATTCATCCGATATTGTTCAGAAAAGGCAGAAAAGGCAGTCTTAAATCTGTATCTGTCTCCTCCTTTCTTCTTTTGAGGTAAAAATCATTATTAAGCTCACAAAAATCTTCTCTGAAAATTAAATATTTCCAGGTTCCATTTTAATTAGTTGAAAATATGGTGTCTAGCTCTTTGTTTGGTTCAGTCTATTCAAAAGAAATCTCAAGACCTTGACAGTTTATGTTGACAACCTTTTGTAATAATTTTGAGTCCATCATTTCTTGTTTATATATACAGAACTGTGGTTTGTTTTTATATCCATAAGGAAGTTTGAACAGGCACCAGACTGGTGTCTGCTTTCTCTGTTTCTTTTTTCCCTAGAAAGCCAAATTTAGATTGACTCTTTCTCCTCTTTCTCACCTGTTCTCAACATTTTTCTCATCTGTTTGGTTTTGATTACTTAAATACCAAAATCACAAAGGGATAGTTTGCTTTATGTGTGCTTGCTTTCCCCTCTAATTCAAGTTTCATTCACAGTAAGAGTGCTCAGCCCAGGTAATTCTTCAGCATTGCAAAGGAAACAATTTTAACATCCTAGACCTTAAAAGATCACAATAAACTGGTAGCATTTAAACCATTTTCCCCCTTGCACTTCTGTTTTAGTTCCTGATGTCTATAGCAGAGATCAAAACAGTTTAAACAAACCTGAAAATGAATGAACTGTGAAACCTTCCACTCAGTTCTGAAAAACTCACCTTTGACAAAAAAAGCATCAAAATAGACTGTTCTGATAGTGTTTTTTTCTGCAGACATTAGTTTAGTAATTTTTTTTTTTAACTCCACTTCCAGGCAATGCTGGAATCCATTGGTAAGCTTGAAAATGCTATAAGAAGTTAAAATCTTATAAAATTTCTAGCTTGCTTTTGCAGTTTCCAAGGTCTCAAAAAATCTGTGTACACTGTAGATGACTATACACATTTTTGGATACTTTTCCAAAAAAAATCTTAACTCTGAAGTTCTGGAGTTTTGCCACTTGCTCGACACAGACGTTTACTGTGCAACAAGATTATGAATCTAAAAAATAAATGTATGTTGACAGCTGAGAAATACTATTTGTGTTAGGTGGACTGTGAAAATATCACCTGTGATGGGGGTCAACTACATGCACACACAAATGCTTCACAGTCCAAATCTGGACCAGCATAGCCAAGGAAACAAAACATACAAGAAGTGGAAAAGCAATATGATTGCTATTAAACTGCTCATAAAAACACAGGCACTATGTCTAACAAATTAATTAAAAAGTGCAAGAACACAGTAGAAGCACCCACACATGTAAGGTGGTAGAGTGCTCACTGTTGCGCTTTGAGACCTGGCCAGGTAGTGCTTTCCCGAGGACTGTATCTGTCTGGCTCAGCAAAAAGATGGGTGAAGGACTGTTACCAGCAGACAGCATGCACAGAGGTGCCTTCTTTCAGGGACTTCAGACTGTTCAGCCTGAGAACTGAGCCTAGGTGCTCTTTACTGGACTCTCCTGATGCATGCCAGGGAGGATTTATTCCTATGAGTAATATAAACTCAGGGAAGAGTTCTTTAGCACTCATCCTTATTCCTACCACTACAGCTGGTGAGGATGGGACTGGAGGGCTCTGAATGTCACAAAAGGAAGGCTTTGTAACCTATAGAATAAATCCTTTGATATTCTTTGTTAGTGCATGCAAAAAGTACATCTTGAAGTTCCTTAGTCTTGAAAATAGGACCAACCATGCAGAAGTGTCATGTCTACAAAAAAACCCCAAATGATGCAGTTGGCCCTTATGAGTAGGAAGTGTTGACCATCAATATGTTCTTCCGTAGGGCCAGTAGCTGGGGGGATTTTACATGATTTGGAACATAGTATGGATTACTCCAAAAGGCTGTGCTTGTATTGAAACTGGAATGGACAAAACATCAGCTATAATCGTCTTCCCTAGCAGGCAGGGGAAAGGCGTTGTTAAGTGAAGATCTGCTTCTTTATTTTACAAAACAAAGCTGAATATGTCACAAATTGCTATAGATAAGACTACTTGAAACAAGTAGTTTGGTCTTTTTCATTGTGCATTTGTACAAGGATTTGGGATTTTTTCCCCTCTTTTTCTTTGTTAACTGTTCAAAATAACTCTGTAAAATTTGCTTATATCACTGTAGGAATTTTCTATTGTTATGAAAATTTTGCATTATCTCTACAAAAGAAAAAGAGAGAATGCTTCAACTGAAAATGACAATGTAGGAGCTTTACAGAGTGATATTTAATTTCTGAGGGGTTTGGAATTTAGCCTGGCTGACACTCAGAGTATGTATTCAGTATTTGCAGAGGTGGCCCCAACAGTGACTTACAGCTCTGTGGGTACACTAAGGAAAGCCATCATACAGAGTAGTGTCATTGTTATTCTATAACTATGTAGATCCCCTTTCTGCATTGGAAACCTCAGATAGCTCATGTGTAGTTTAATTCATTTATAGTATGTTAAAGAGCCTCACTGTTTAAAAATGCTGTACTTTTATGGGCTATCATAATGAAAGGTACTATCTACAATCTCGCAGTTCACATAAAGAACTGAAACACATCAAAATATGAGTGAGATTTCTCATAAAATAGGTATTTTACTATTTGTTTTCCTAAAATAAAAAAATGCTCAGCATTTGTTTCTTTAAAGTAGGGCTTTCAGAAATAGTGAGAAGTTTAACCCATTTGAATTATGGGTACAATGATTTGATGAATGGATTAAGAACATGCTTAAACAAATTGAAATTATCTGAATTAGGGTACCTTTCTGTCCTTGGACAAACATGCTGATACGATTTTCCATTTGTGAAGAGAAAGGAGGCATTGCTGGGCAGTAGTTGTTTTGAGCTCACAAATTAAGCTTGGTCCCATAATTCATGAATCCAAGCATAATTTGGGAAAACATTACTGTTGCCTTTTAGCTAAAGAACTGGGTTGTAAACTCTGGACATGGCTTCCGAGTGCACACCTTATCTAGTATTCCCATGGAGTCTGCCATCCAGCTCAGGTTTACCTGTGAGCCAGCCAGGTGTGAGCTTGGCATTTGCTTGCAGCACCTGAGAATGTCCCTTAGCTCAGTGTGTGGGCAGGGACATTGTCTTGGCCAGTGCACTTGCTGCCTGGAAGGCGGCCTTATGGGTTGTGTTTAGGAGGCAGAATATGCTCCCAGGATGTTTCGTCTGGAGAGAGAAAAATGTAATGAGCAGGTTTGGTTCTTTTTCCAGCTGAAATGAGTGACAGTTGGACTGGGCCAAGGTGTCATTCTAAAACATAATCCTGAACACACTGAGATCTTGCGCAGTCTGCAGATTGAAAGCAGAACATGTCTTCATATCTTCTCACCTCTCCTTTTTCTCCTCTCCCTTTTCTTTTTGTTCTCATAGTTTATGAGGAAAAAAAAACAAAAGTCATGCAGTTTTTTTCATTATTTTGGAAAAAAAAGTATTGAAAAGAGAATGTATTGAGAAGTGGTACTGGCTTTGGTTTTTTTTTTTTAAATAAACCATATGGGGGGAAATTGATTATAGGGCAGATTTTTGTCTTAAAATGCTTTTATCTAGGAGCTGTCTCCTCATTTTTCAGGCATATTTTCTCACTGTAGACACTGTGTTTAGTATGCATGAAGACTGCAAGTTTCCAGACTGTGATGCTGGCAATCATGAGAGAAACACTTGTCAGCTGCAACATCATTTTGGTTTTGAGTCTTCATTTAAATCATGTGTCAAGCTGTTACATACACATCAAGCTACTGTACTAAAATTGTTGAGAAACAAAATATTTGACAACTCAGTGAATAAAGTTAAAATTTATGTTTCTCTGAAAGCAAGTGGAATTTAAAATACTCAATTTTTCTGGATAATATTTCACCGAGCACAATTTGCTAAGTAAGGCATATAAGAACATTCTTGGGCACAAGAAATGTAGCTTGTTAGAATCAAATATGCACTACTACAATTGTAAGAAAGGAATCTTTTTGTTTTGTTTTGTGAAATTTTCATTTCTGCTCATGTATTTTCCATTTAAGTTTCAGATAACATAAAAAGGAACTTCTTAAAAGAAGTGAAGTAGAAAGTGCTAAAAAACCAATACTGCACTGAAGATTAGGAACCACCAACAGTTGCAAGCCTTCTCAGGCTTTCAGTAAAAGAATTAGTAAGCTGGCTCATAAGACTTCTCTAAGCTATTAGCAAATCTCTGCTCTGCTCTGCTCAGAAAGTGTGGTGTAGCCTTTGGTACGCAAAAAATCAGAAAGCTGTAACTTTAGTTTCTCTTGCAAGCATTTGATTCAGTTCTAGTCAGACTGTATCTCTCCAAATGTGACTGAGAGAAAACTGAGAGAAATAGTGTGCCAAGAGGAAATCCAGCACAGCATTCCTTATTTTATCTTAGAGCTTAGCTATCTAAATTGCTGTGTGGCTGCAAAATGCGGGGGGAAAAAAAAGAAAAAAAAAGAAAACAACAAAGAAACCTCACACTGCTTGGGTCTGTTAGATGCCAATAGAGGAGAGTTTAGGCTAAGATTGCTCTGCTGTTTTGTTCGAATCCAGAAAGCAGTAATAAAAATAAATAGTGAAGTAGTTGGCCAACCCTTGTCACGAAGCAGCAAGTCTTTGTTTTATGGCTCTGTCAGGCTAAATGTCTGTGCTGACATCCTTTCCAACCCAAGAGACTAATATCTCTGCATCTTTAAAACTGACACTTTCACCATTTATCTATCACTAGAGGCTACAGCTATTTATCTGCTTTGTTTTTAAACATGATCAGTTCTGCAGAATATACACTGACCTGGGAAATTATTGTGTTGTGAGTAGTGTATGCCGTATAAACCAAATGGTGTCTTGTGTTCTGAATTAAACTTCTTTGTGCTAAATTAACTACAAATTAAGACCATTTGACTTATGTCACATCGCTACAAGTTAGCAAAAGGGTATAGCAGTGGGAAAGAAGCACAAAAGTAGAAGTGAATTCTGTTTCATTGTTAGGACAATTCTGTAAAGTGCTCAGGTGGACAGCTAACTTTAAACAGCTTGTTGCACTTCATGTTTCAAAGTTTAAGGACAAGTAAGTGTATAAAGGTGTTCTGGCGTAATCGAGGTGCAACAAGGGAAACCTACAGAGAAATAGGGAGAAGCTTGTGGATTATGTCTGTCTATACAAGGTCTGCTTGTTCACGTCAATGTGACTTTAGAAAAGCTTTCTCTTTAGCGTAAGAACTTCTGAGTGTCTGTAGAAAGCTGTCAAGGGAACTTTTTCTTCAAATGAATAAGTTAACCAGTTTATATGTAATTTTTACAAAGTAGTAAATATTTCTTATCTATTCAGCAGAATATTTCATCTATAATAAAATACTAAACTGTGAAGTGCATTTTATGCATAAATACATAGCAAGGTCATGTCACACACTTTGCTCTTTGAAAGCAAACAAAGTTTGCTCCATGAATTGAGACTGAGAAAGGTACTTTTATTCTTACTGAGATACATAGCAAACCAAGAAATACCAGATGAACTAAATTGAAATTTTTGCAGGAGATTTATCTATTCTTTTGGCAAGCTGTTTATTTTCCCAGAGACAATCTGGGTTAGATCTCCCTGTAGAGCCCCAAAATTGCTGTAAATTCAGTAGTATCGAATGTCACTTTTGAGATGGTGCTTACACTTTGATGAGTTTGTGTCATTGTTTTAAAGATAAACTTCTACTTTGCAGTAATAAACTTCTCTCTGTATGATATATTATTCAAGGATTAGCCAGCAGAGTTGAATTTGATGGATGTTTTTTCCCCGAAGCTCAGTGTTTTTGGTGCTGTACTGTTGGAAATACTACCAATAAAATGAGATTGGTTCCAAGTCAGTCTGGTGCTATTTGTGAGATTAATTCTGTTTCCAAAATTTCCTATTGACTTCAGTGCTATCTTGGGAAGATTCTGCAGTAATGTACCAACATTCACTTCACTTCATAGGTGAAAGTCTTCCCCGTTGCATATAGAATCTTAGCACAAAATTAAGATGTCTTTATATTTTGCTTGTGCTTTCTCTTCAGTGGTCTCCCCTGGAAGCCAAAATTGTCACCAGGGCAATTCAGAAAGACCTGCCCAAACAGCTATAACTCTGTACCCTCCTCAGCTCTGTGTATTTCTGTCCACTCCCATACAACTATTTTTGTCTTCGGTTATACACCCCAAGATTTGTTTGTCTTATCAAACCTTTGGCTGCCTTTGCAGTCCTGGTGCTAAGTCACAGAGGGTACAATCATCACATTAACCAGCATACTGTGCTTCAATGCATTGAGCTTTGTACCAACCAGTCTGACAGGTAATACTGTCCCGGAGAACTGATTTAAGGTAAAATTCTTGCTCAATTTCTATGCCATGAGAGGTTTTTTTTTGTTTATTTTGGTTTTTTGTTTGTTCGGTTTTGTTTTGTTTTGTTTTGTTTTTTTTCCCCCATTCCCCACAAGGTTCTGGGATGTAAAAACCCATTTACCTGGATTTTAGAGGATAAAGTCTCACTGAGTTGCCATAATTCCAAATTACAGCTGGACATACATATCTTCAAAATTAGTTCTTCACATTGTATGACTATAAGGAACTAAGGCCTCATTTCAGCCAGCTTTTAACAGGTCTTAGAACTTAATGGTCTTTTCACAAGTTCATGGACCAGATTCCAGCTTGAGCCTACTAGCTCCCTTATTTAATACTTTAGCTAGGGAGTGAAATAAAGTGGGAATTCTAGTAACAGATTCAAGGCCCTTATTTTTCCACTAGACAGTTCCAAAGATTTAAACAAAAACAGATTTAAAAAAAAATACGTTTATAGCATTGCACAGTGCTTGTCAACCTTCCAGCACCTTGCAGCCTTGGAGTTCCCTCTACTCACAGGTTCTTACCAGAGGGACATTGCTCACCTCAAAAGAGTTTAGCCTGGTTTGGTAACGGTCCATGATGAAAAATCAAAATCTGTGGGCTGATTAATCAGCACAGAGGTACCAGGTAAATCCTACCATTTTTCATTCTAAGTCTTCATTTTAAAATAATCAGGGTCCATCCTGATCTGAATGATTCCTGTTCTAGATAAAGAGCGAAGTTGAATTCATATGTGAGAGAGTTTCCTGGTATCCCCTTAGATGTATATATATATGTATATTTATTTATTTATTTATATAAATCCCATTCTGACAAACCATATAAACCTACACTCATCCTACTAATTTGAGATTTATGTGAGTCATCTTCATTAGTTAGACTACTGCAAGGTGCTCAGAGGGGCCTGTAGACAAGAATTATCTGGGTGCCCTCAAACGACTTTGCACAACAAATCCCAGATTTGGCTTTGCTGAATGGTCACGAGCAATGGCCATGTGAAAGGTTTGTTTCCCTATGTGTGTTAAGAGCTACAAGATTTCCCTACAGCTATCTCTTTTCTGGTATTTTGATGTGAGCTTATGTTTCAGCTTTTCTCCCAGTCATGTCACAAATTTATTTTCCTCATCCTTTTTCAACTCTTATTTATATAACTGTCTAGTCCTTAAACATCTTGAATTCTTTTTCTTTGGAAAAATTGTCTGTAATTATACAGTAGATTTTGAAGATATTGCAACCAGGACACAGAGGCAGATGCTCAGATGGTGTAATCTTAAAAATTTGTTACAAAAAATATTATAACTTCTTTTGTCTTCAGTGATTTATTTTATTTGGAAGGGATTTAGCTCCTCTGAATTAATAATTTAATTGGTTATTAATATTTTGAGTATCAATGTTTTTTATGTCTTCTTTTTATCTTAATCACCCTATTACATTTCCTCTATCAGGTTTGGGCCTCATTTCTGTGCCATAGTTATTCTCCTGTGGTAATATCTTGGTAAAATAAAAAATGGAACTGGAAATAATATTTTGACTTTACACAGTTTCAGATGCTTGATAAGAGAATTTCCTCATGGGTTTTTTTTCGGCATACTGAAGTATAGTAATGCCCAACAGCTTTAAAATGTTTCCATGGTTATAAAATACAAAGTAAGACTTCAAATGTGAATTTTATATTCCAATAAATTTGGTAATTGTTGATTTTAAAGCATATTAGATCATCCATGAATAGGAGGCCTTTAGAGCATCGGGCTGTTTAGGAACAAGTTTGTGGACAGTTTTGGAGAACTTCTCTTTCTCCTTGGCATGTTTTCATGATAATTCAAATGTTGGAGATAATTTACAACCCTGCTGGTACTGTACCAGAGACCTTATGTGATGGAATTTATATCACTTTTCCTTTTAGACATTTAAACCACATGTCATTCTAGAAAAACGAGGACAGAGGTCCAACAAAGGAGTGATTTATTTTCAGTTAAAATACTAGCTACATTAAAACCACATGTTATTAAGTACTGTATAACCAAACCATGCTCAGAAGAAGGCTTATGACACCAAACCTTGCATAAAAAGTTTCTTTTTTTTTTTTTTACCCAAAAAACTTCGGCAGTGAACACATTAAAAGACTTTACCTGAGCTGCACAGTACGTTGGCTGTACTTTTCCCCTGATGAAACAAGCTATTAAAGTACCAGAGTACAAGTTAATTCAGTTCCTCGTTATTTTTCTTTCTCACATTTCTGGATGCTTGAAGTTTTCTGATCATTTTAGGTATCATTGCATCTCTGTAAGCATCCCTCCTGAAAGAGCATTATACAATTAAGATTGCTAAAACTGAAATATAGTTTTTCATTTTTTCAAAATTAAACAATTTGTATTTTGGGTGTATTAGCAGCATGAACTCTCTAATGCTCCTGTGAGAAGAGTAAAGTAATGCACAGAAGTAAAGCACATGAATCCGAGACCAGGAGGGAATTAGGAAGATTAGAATTAAGGGGCCCCAATTTTGTTTTCAAAATGTAAATGCTGAGGACCAGTTTCTGTCCTCATTATGCTACACTTCCACACCAGATTGCCTATGACTTGAAGGGATTTTTTAATGCTAATGTTACCAGGTGAGTTGTCAAAAGCTAGTAGAGATGACCAGTGAAGGATTTATCCTGTAAAAAACATCTCTGCTGTTCCAACAAGTTTCTGTGCTGGTTCTGCGACTGTACGTCTGGATCATACTGGCACAGAGAGGGTGTTTGGGGGATGAGAATTTAGCTGGCTCAGCTGTGTGCTCCTGGGAATGCCAAAACCCTGTCAAGTGTTGTTGCCTCACTGTTCAGATTCTTTTCAATGTGCATCTTGCATAGACTAGAAAGCCTGTCCCTGTGCTTTCAAAGAACTTCATAAGCATTAACGAATCACCCCAATACTCCTGTCTCACAGATATTCACTGGATAGTTTCTGTCAAACAGTCTTTAAACAAAACAAGGATCAGAAGCAGCAAATTTCTCTGCTTGTATGTTTGAGATCATTCTAATTTGGATGTTACAGTCACATCTTGAAATCATTAATACTACCTTAAGCTCACTTACTATTCTCATTTTTCCTGAAATTGCTTAGCTCAAGCAATTTTGCATCAGCAGTTCTGATTCTGCGTCAGCAACATGCTAAAATTTGTAGTGTCTTTAAACATAAAAAAGATACAAAAGCTTATGTTATGTGTCTTTTTCAGCCCTTGGCTGCCTAATTGAAATAAAGTACATGTAATAGACAATATAATTTATTAGACAATAGAAACCCCACTGAATTAAATCTGGCTTGTTTGCTAACTTGTCTTGGGTGGACACCAGTACCAGGTAATGAAGGAAATGGTGCAAGAAATCACATAGTGGACTAAAAAGGACCATGTGTTAGACTTGACTTGAGCCATGTTTAAATCATCAAATTTTAGCAAATTATAAATTAATCATGTCCAAAATTATTATTGAATCACCATCCCAAAAAGTCCCTGTGCTGTACAGTATAATTTATTTTTTTTTTGCCAGTTTGGTAGGGACATCTGTAGTCATAGCTGAGGTTGCTGCCTAACTGTAGTAAGCAGTGTGTAAATTCTCAGTAGGAAGTACAAGGAAGCTATTCTCTTGCTGCCTCCTTTGCCTTTCCTGAAGCACCAGAAAACTGGTGCTGCCATCAGCTCTGAAAGAATATTGTGCAATGGGTGCAATGTGGCAGCTATTGCTGTGTTAAATTGAGAGGAGAAACCCTGTTTGGGTTTCTGCTCTTTGGCAGCATTTAGAACTGAAAGGTTATATCTCTAAACATCTCTCCATTTTGTTTCCCAGTTATGGATTACTGTCCAGAAATTATTATCCTTCACTGGTTTTCTTCCCTAAAAACAATGCAAGTGTTGGTACATTTTCCCTGATTAAAATTCTGTTTCTCTTTACATGAATCTCTTAGCCCTCTTCCTTTTTCAGAATATAGATTCTTTCACAATATAGATTCTTTTCTTCATATTGCATCATTCAACTGACTTGTCTTTTTCTTTTCTTTAGATGTTTCCAGATGTGTGGCTGAGAGGAAGTATACCCAGGAACAAGCTCGTAAAGAATTTCAACAAGTGTTTATCCCAGAATGCAATGATGATGGCACATATAGTCAGGTTGAAAATTTTTCATTTAGTATCTTGCACGGCTATAAAGTCAGAATATGTGTGTTTGAAAAGGGTAAAGAAGAGACAAATGCAATGATGAGAAATGTAATTTCAATTTAAATGTAATTTGTGCTAACACTGACATCAAAAAAATTGAAGGAAAATCCATGTTATGTGCAGAGTCCTTGTTCTTTTTTTCAGAGTTGGCCAGCAAAAGAGCCAAACATTACTATTGTTTGTGTAATACCTTCCCTGTTTTTCTAGGATGAGGCAACTGAGTCATTCTTGCAGCCCCCTGAATACAGATTAGATGGGAAAATACTTGGAATTTCTGATCTGTTCCTGATTTGAACCAGAAATCTTGCGACCAGAGTACACGTCTTAGTGCTAAAGCATGAATCATACAAGATTCTTCCCTATTCTCAACTGAATTTCTTTCCAAGCACATGTTCTGAGACTAATTTACTTAGCTTAGATCATGGAATTCAGAAGGGACACAGTTAGAAGCTTAGCCTATGATACATAGTCCAGTTAAGATCACCTTCTGCCACCTCTGTACTGCATTTCAGTTGTGGATTTGTGCAGAAGACGGTGAGGGAAGTGATGTTGGCCCTTAGGAAATATAATGCAATTGATTTCTAAGTGGAATTCCAAGAGTTTCCTTTCTGACAGCTTGAGACATGAATAATGCTGGCAGAAGCACTCTGTCATGCTCCTTCAGTGGGTGGAACAATATGTTCTTTATGTGGAAAAAACCTCAAGATTGCTTGTTTCAGGAACAGTTTTTGTGTCCCTTGAGAAACTTCCTTGTGAGGTCTTTATAACACCTGCACCTCACTGATTTAAGATAGGGTGTAAACAACCACATATTTCAATAGTTTTCTCTTCAATTTGATTCTGAAGGACCTACCACACTTTGCTTGAAATATGCTGTATGCTAAAAAATCATATATGGGACTGAGATTAGGTCCAATTTGGTTTCCTGTTTTAGGTTCTGTCAATATAGTTTGCTGGATTAGTCTTTTGTACTCACGTGTGTGATTGCTGTGGGATATCTGACGAGCTGCACGTGGTTCATGTTGTTTCTGACAGGTTCAGTGCCATAGTTACACTGGATACTGCTGGTGTGTCACTCCCAATGGTCGTCCTATCAGTGGTACTGCTGTGGCCCACAAAACTCCCCGCTGCCCAGGTAAATCTTGTTTGGCTGGCCAGGATATGACAGTGTGTCATGAATAGCAGAGTTTATCTGTACCATCTTACTAGACTTAAGGAAAAGAATTCTTCATTGGAAGAGCGGTTAAGCACAGAAACAGGTGCTGGTGAATGGCCCATCCCTAGTGGCAAAATTCAGCTGGATGAGGCTCTGAGAAAGTTGGTCTGGCTTTTCATGTAGACCTGCATGAAATCTAAGGTCACCGTCACCCTAAACCTCCCTATGATTTTGACATCCCTCTACTTTATTTGTACTTTAATCTAGCTATTGAAGGGTTTTTCTGCAGTGGTTATTTGTACCATATTTATGTGTCCATATATGAAATCATGCAACTGACTTATGGATATAGTACTTTACGTTGAAACTCTCTTGCACATAAATTCATTGCCAAAAAATTTCAGAGGAATTTGCCTTTTTCAGATATTTAGAGTACAGGAAAAAAACCCATGCCAACAAATAATATAGAGTGGGAATATGTGTTTGTAGCAAAGCCCAGTGAAAGAACTCCTACAACAGATTCCATGAATGACCAAATCCAGAGGAGAAATTAGAACAATAACAAAAAAAAAGCATTAAGAACATAATGAAATCACTGTCTTATGAATGCATAATGAAAGCACTGCCTTGAGTGCTGCCTTTTGTCTTTCCTCAGGACAATTAACAGGTTTAGTCTTTTAGGGATTTGTTTCTGACCCTATTTCATTAAAATTGAAAATAAATATAAATCCCAAGAGTATGAACAGTTGTCAGAATTGCTGTTGAACTCTCTTGAGATTGACAGAATTGCACAAAAATAACTCTACAAATATTTGCTCTCTATCTATTGCATTACTGTTTGTGCTGCAGCACCATTCTCTGTCAGAAGGCCAGAGAAATAGCTTTAAAATGTCAATCCTGTAATGAGAATGGCATTGAAAAAGAGAGTGGATTGAGGCCTTTGAGGGAATTCATTTGGCTTGATCTACTTCAATCATTCATTGAGGTTTTTAATGAATAGGTGGAGGAAGGTAGAGACCATTGAGAAAGTTTCAATAAAGTTTATAAAATGTTAATTTCACTTTTAAGGTCTTTCTTGTTTAAATGACTTGCTGAATCTTCCGTGCATTTTGCCTGAAAGAATACTCTTCAGAATATTCCTTTTGATCCAGTCTGAAAAGTCACTGTGGAATGATAGTCAATTGTGAAAAATAATATAAAATATTCAGAAACCTTAAAATAGAGGTAAATGCACATTCATTTTAGTGTAATTATTGCTTATGACTGGTTTGCATCTTCAGAAGACCCATGGATATGTCTTCTTTAGTTGTGGATGCCCCAATCCTGGAAATGTTCAAGGCCAGGTTGGATGGGGCTCCAAGCAACCTGCTGTAATGGAAGGCATCCCTGCCCATGGCAGGGAGGCTGGAAAGAAATAAGCTTTAAAGTCTCTTCTAAACTATTCTATAATTCTTTGATTCTATAGCTAGGGTAAAGCTTTTGTGCTTCAATGTAATTTTGAGTAGAGGTGCTTTTACATTCCCATAGCCAGGGCTTTCTGAAAGCAGGCTTTCATTGCTTACTCTGCAAAATCCATTTGTAACTTCCTTCCTTCTTGTCCTTTCACTGACATCAGTGAAAAAAGGGCTATGCTGATGCTGAAAGTTCAATAAATAGTTGTTTTTCAGATGTTTCATAACACATACCGCTATTTTTGGCTCAAAATGTTGTTGAGTTACAATACTTTCACTTTTTCTATTTGTACCTGATATTATTGAGGAGAAGCTGCAGTGTAGTTCCAATCTAATTAATAGATTAATATGAGAATTATTCTATCTCTACATTTTACAGAAATGCAAGGTGAAGGTCATAGTAGCACTCAAATTGAATTTAGTAGCTCAGAGATAAATAAAGTGCTCCAGGGCCCAGGTGAGTATGCAGAGTCTGATTTTGCTCCATGGAAGACTGTGGGTAATTTTTCAGTTGTTATGACACCCTGTGGGATTACCTCTGCAAATTTCCTCCCCTTCTTGTATCAGTGTTTTACTGTTCACTACTTCTCCTTTGTCCCTCAGGAAAGAAGTCCAGCTACAGCAGAGTTTGGAAGTAAGACTTGAAATGCTAGGGGATTTTGCAGTGGTATTGGCTAAGAAATCAGTTTTGAGAGATCTGGAAAAACCTTCTCATTCAGCAGAGAAGACAGCTACAGATTTTCTCAGAAAGAACCTTATTATGGTATAATAAGGCAAAACTTTGTTCTTATATCGCAGAATGAAAGTCTGATACACAATTGCACCCTTCTCCCATTTCCCTCTATATATTCAAAATTGCCATCTGTTTAGGATAAGGAATTTTCAGGTTTTTTTCCCCCAAGAATGTTGATGTTTTCCAGATCACCACTGATTCCCGTTCCTGTATTTAGTACGACTATGCACAGGAATTACGATCAAAACTTCAGTGGTTCAACTGAAGTTAAGTAGATGAACTCCTGTTTTAACTAGTATTTTAGGAATGCCATTTCTTCTAATACTGTTGTCCCTAGTCAGTCCAACACACTGCGTCATTTCTAGTCTTGATGAAGGAATTGCCTTGCTATTTTTGATGTTGCAGGCAGACCTCCTGCAATGGTGGCATCCTGACACCAGTATGTTTCTGCATTTTCACATGCTTCCATGTATTCTGTAGGCTTGATGCTATAGTTATTTTAAAAACTTTTATGCAAATATTTCAATTTACATGCACCATACCTTTTTCTCCTGGGATTACTTTTGCCACCTCTACCCTTAAGAGGAGAATGTGTACAGACATTCAAGATGTTTTTGTAATTATTTTGTCATTGGTAATGTGCTACCATGGAATGTGGGAAAATTCCTTATTTTAATGAAAATGTTCAGTTAATTTTCGGTTCTAGGTTAGTTCTTCAGTAACTTCAGATAAGGTTCAAATATACATCCAATCAACTGTGCTATTCCTAAATTATGGGATAATTTTTGCCTTTCATTTTCTCCCAGTGGAACTACCTTTGACTTTGGTGAATACTCAGAAATAAGAAAGAAGAGCATGACAGCCTGTAAGAGTTTGGATTTTAATAGAGGAAATTTGCAGCAGAATTAGGTTGGGCAGTTAAGACTTTGGTTTACTAGTTCCATCTCTTATCCATGCTTCACATTTACGGTGTGATACCAGATATGTGAAGCAGTCTCTACATTTCTCTAACTGCTAATATTGGTTAGCTGCATAATGTGATGGTTCCTAAAATTTGCTCAAGTCTGAAAAGTATCATGTATATTTTTTATGCATCAACAATAGCTGAACGAGCCATTTTTTGCTCATTGGTTTGTTTTGGTTGCTCTTATTTAAGCTGTCTTTTCTGCTAGAGACAAAATATGTGGAAGGATGAAAGTCATAAGCAGCATTAAAAAATGAAGGACTCTTCAACTGTTTTATGTGAATCTTTGCTTTAATTACATCTTTACCCGAAAGAGGCTCTTCTTCCATACTTTCCAGTTTTTCCCACACCAACACTTGGTACTGCTAAGACGCACATGATAAATCTCAGAATGCCATTCTACTCCATGGAAATAATCTTCACTATTGCAGGAGCAATGGGGAGAAGGAGAGTAAATCAAACACATTCCCATGACAGCATTTAAAAGAAAGCTCCTTAAAAATGATGAATGTCCCCTAGTACTTTCACTAAAGAACACCAGACATAAAAAAAGACATTTTTACAACTCTCCATCTCTGTTATCAGCACTTCAGGGAACTACAGAAATTCCATAGTCACTGAGTCCTGGGAAATGGGGCAGAAGTTGAGAAGCAGGTGTTAAATTATCATTGGAAAATACAGCGTTTGCCTATTGTTGGGGTTTTATGCCTTATTAACTATTTTGAACTTCTGCCAGTGAGATTGCAGAGGTATGGAGACATGTTTATTTCCCTGTAAAGAAGTTTTGCTACCTTTTGATTATGACATAATCATGTTTTATGGCCTGAATTTCCCTTTAGAAATTCAGAACTCTTCCAGCCTGTATAGTATTATGATCAGACAATATGATGAAAACAAATATATTTGGGAAGGGAATGAACTTTTAAAATATACAGTATATTGTTTTTGTTAGCTGGAGAAAAATATCCATCCTTGGATCATTCTTTCCCCATACACAGTACTTTGTCTATACATACACATTCAGACACACCTATAGATGAGATAAAAGATAGCATGGGAAGTTTACTTACCTTGATATCTTCATTCAATTATCACATATCAAATATTCCTTGGTAGGAGATCAGAAATCATTATCTAAACCAGAGAATAATAGACTTTCACCTTCTCTTTTAAAGCCCAGTCTTGTATGCTCAGAACAATTGAAAATAGATATGCTAAAATCACAAACCACAAAACTCATATCATGTTCCCTGGAAGGGAATTGTGCCTCAGAAGCTGGTAGAGTGAAACTGGGTGGAACTGTGGGGTTTGCAATAACCTAAGGCATGAATATGTCTTCTTTTTAAAAAGGAAATTAAATTAATCATGGTCATAAATGGATAGATGGCTAAGCAAATTGCAAGCTAGAATGGTACTAAATTCTTCATTAAAGTAATGCTGCTGAATCTAATACCTCTCCTTACCCTCTCCCATTCCATAACATATTTATTTATGTGGTGATTTGGTTGCTTACAGTGTACTGAAAACTTGGAAGCCAATTGCATAGCCCAACTTTTAGAAATTGCCTTTGTTTCTTGCCTTGCGGCAAATGTGAGGATTTGTCAAGAGTATTGAAGATATAATTTCCTAAAAACTTGCAAATGCAACTTCTTATCACCACTGAAGCTAGAAGTATTTCTACCATAAATATATTCAGAAAATGATTAAAAAAAGATAAAAATGCAATAACTCCTCCTTACCTTGGAGACAACAAGAACTGTTTATGCTGCATAAATTGAAAATTTCAGGTGAAACTATGTGAAGGGCACGTTTCTCTTTGTAGGAAATTCTGTGAATATTTTTGTTAACTTCCTAAGACTGTTAAAAAAATGTTAGCCCAGTAAACCTAATTTTCTTAGCATTAAACTAATTTTTTAATGAAATTAGATTCACTATGACAAAGTTAGTCTTTGTAAATGCCACTGTCTTCCCCATTTATCAATTTTCCATGAAAATTTAGGGTAAAAAACTGCAAGCCCAGAAAAAAGAACTTAATTCTCCCTGACTGTACATGAATATCACATAGTCATTCTCACCGTTTCACATATAGAGGGACAAACCTGAATGTATCTGGAAAGATTTCTCTCCTTTTGGTTTAAGATGTGGAATACTATGTATGTTTCACCAATGTGTTAAATTACTTAGGCATGAACTGAATTTAAAGTTCAACTTACACTAGTAGTTCTGAATGTACATAGAGAGACAACGCTGGTGCCAAACTGGGGCTTTACTTGACATGCTGTTTTTGGTGCAGGGGGGTATTAGTGGCATTCATCACACGTATTCCCCCCTGCTGAGACCTCATTTCTAGTCAACAAACTAAAAAATAGTTTAAATGCTTTAGTGTGGGTGAGAATCGGGCCTAAAATCTCTGGATTTGAAAGAAAATTATAATTACAAGCCTGTGAATCAAAACGAAATTCAGATACTACAGAGTTAATTGTAGCTGAATGAAATTTGAGGAAAGATTGGATCACTGGTATTTAGTGCAATTAGAAAAACCTGTAATTTTGTATGTAGTACTTCCGAAAACTGGAACATCTTATTTGAATTCAAGCTGAACCTTTTATCAAATGCAAGCCAAGCACCAAAAAACTCAGATCTACTGGCTTCAGCACAAATGGAAAAATCTGCCTCTTCTTCAGAGTAAATAATATGGATTAGTATTGCAATCTCTTCTGAGCAAACTATCCCAAACACCTTTGGATATAATTCCTACAAGACAGCAATTTTATTTTTCCTGCCTGAGTTGATACTGATGCATCCCTAAGTATATTGAATTTCTGGTGACCCAAAGATAATATAATAAAAATACACTATTGACACAAAAGGAAACACGTCTAAACAAGAATATTTTTGATATGGTGAATCCTTCAGAAGGTAATACCAGCTTGGCTGCATTGCCAGTATTCTTTTATAGAGGCTTTAAAATCATCAGAGCAGATTTGTGACTTTAGGCATCTACCCTCTGGCAGATTCCTTGTCTAAATTTCCTGCTGAAGTAACCATTGGTTCAGCATTGTAGGCAAAGCCTGTGATTTAGTGGGTTCTCTTGTTTAAATTGTCCTTTTAGAACAGATTTATTGTGCTACAAGGTTTGGGGTTTCTTTTACTTTGTTTTAAACACAGTGAACGTAATTATTTCAAAGGGAATAAATTAGGAAAATTAAGGCAACCAAATTATTTCACACACATACAAACATGTGCCAGATGTGTGTTGGGGTCTTTTATTGTTTCATTAAAGCAGGTGTATGTAAGAAGAGACTATGTGTTAAGAATTTATAGACTTCATGCTTTTTAAATTTTGATTACTCCACGTGGGCTCTTCAGAGAGAAAAATACCACTTTTAAAGGTGATTTTTAATGTAACAGAGACAAATAAATTGTTAAAAAGTGTCTAGGAGTTAGAATCATAAAAACAGGTGTAATAATGACACATAAGCCAGAAATAAGGAAATATTTCCGTTTTAAAACCTAAAGCCTCCTGAAAAAAACTACTAAGAAAACTAGTAGAGTCTCCATTTTTTGATGACCTGAAAACAAGACTGGATTCTTGGTTGGAGTCCAGGCTGGTAGAATAAGCTGTTAAAACCCATCTCTTCTAATCTTCTTGACTCCCTTCTCACATCTGCTGTCTCTTTTCCTAAGGGCCACAGCTCTGGGGATGTGCCTGAAAACAGTTCAGGTTCAAACTCAGAATAAGGTGCTGTGTTTCTGCCGCCCCAGCAAACACATGTACTTACCCGCATCAGCATAGGATTTCCACAAGGCTTTGTTTAAGGTGTTTAAAGCAGAAAGTGGCAGTTTTTAATCTGAGCCAGGGCTGGGCTAGAGGCTGAAGAAGCCCCTCAGAGCAGCTGAGGTGTGTGGTCAAGACTTTAAGGGAGCATAAGGGGGTGGTTCTGGGGTGATGCTTCTTACTGCAGAACCTGTCCTTGCTGGGGCAGTGGGGAAGGGAAATGGTGACTCTGCAGCATGTGAGCATGTTCTTGCACTTGTCTATGTAGTGTTTAACATTATCTCTTTTTCAAGTCCTGTGGTGGCCAAGAAGTAGAGTCTGACAGTGTATGGATCGTACACAAATGTAGAAGTCAGGCAAAGCTAAAACCTCTGGTTTGCAAGGGAAGAATTTGCTGAAATTTATTGCTGTAATATACAAAAATGAATCATTAGATCTGAATTGTATTTCTTAGATAACATACTAAAAGAAAAAGTAATATTTTTCGATTAATTCCCTTTTCCAATTGCAGGTTCAGTGAGTGAGAAGCTGCCACAACGAGAAGGTGCAGGCAAAACAGGTAAATATCTTAGTTGGCTGTTAAACAAAAACTAAAATAGCTTTTGGGTAAACTACTGTGATTTTCCATAGATCTAAATCATCACATATTTGTAATGTATTATAACTGCACATACAGTATATATACATGCATACATGTTATTCATTTTACTTTTGCATTGTAGAAATTTAGTAAACTTATGAGTATAAACATATATATATATGCATGTATTTATATATATACATAGGCACTATATTTTTCTAGTTTCAGTCCTACAGAATTTTCACTTCTGTACTGTTTGGAAGGTAGCTTTCCTTCCCATAGCTGTACTCTGAAATATTTTCCCATACTGTTTTCTTGTTCTGGAGGAGAGATTATTCTGTCTGTTTCATAAAGATAACATTCTGCAGTATCAAAATCTTGGGAAACGGAGTCCTCAGTGTATTTCCATATCAATTGATGCTTGAGTCATCTTGTACCCAACACTTTGTTCTAAATTGCGATTAATTCATCTGATGTCTTGTCTTTATGGCCATATAATTGTTGTTGTTAGATACAGATCATGGCGTATATCTTGTTGGAAGAACAAAATCTGAGATGCATCTAACATAGCTGGTAGATTTAAATGAGGGAACTGTCTATGCTTTAAACAAAATTAAAGCTTACACTCTCCAAACACTTGAAACAATTTTAAATACTGAATAGTTCTGTCAGTTACACTGCATAAATTAATTTTAAAGAAGCTACTCATTTTTGTTCTAATGTTTATGCTTACAGGAGCTTTTGCAGTATTGCAATATACCCAACATTTAAATAAACTATAGTGCTGTTAGGTTAAAAAAATGAGTACTTCTTTAAAGGCTAATAATTACAAAATGCTGGAAATTGTTCCTTCATGTATTTCCAGACACACTGTGGATTCCAGTACCCTTAGGCTACCTATTTACTTTAGGTCAGAACTTTCATTTTCAGCTTTGAACTGAATGAACTATTCCATGTATAAAACTTATCTGGAATCCTTTATTTTTGTTTGTGGCCGTGATAGCTGAGTTCTGAACCCTGAATGAACAGTCACAGAACAAGGAAATGAACACAATTTATCAACTGTCCCTTCTCATCACATATGTTTGTGTCTCAAGTGACACGACTGCATTTTACTCATGCCCTGTTTTTATTGTCCAGCACAAGCCTGCAGCACAAAGGGCCTCTGACCGGGTTCCCAGGTGGTCCCTGGTTCTTCTTAAATACTGCTGTCTTCTTCTCTCCACCCTTCTTCCACTGCCTTATGCTTTAAATAAAGTCATGTTGTCAGAGACATCTCAAACTCTGTAGAGACCAGGATCATCTGTTTACCTGTGCTTCAGCTTCACAATCAGTGTAGTAAAACATATTTTGTAGCTCAGCTTGCAAGGGTATAAATAACCATGAAACTCTCTGCTTATCTTTCCTCTGCATGTTCCGGTGGACTAACCAGGGGTGCCTCTGTGGGAGTACCTGCCCATATTGTAGCCCAGCAAACTTAGGCAGGTTCACAGTGTTTTCACTGCTCCCGAAGACATGCTCCAGACCTCCAAGGTGTGGTCTGGAGAACTCTACTCAAGACACTGAATAGTCTTAACGTGACAGTCTCATGTACCAAAATGTCTCATAGATATGGACCTGGCGAGCCACATCTGTTGCAGTTGTGCACCTTGCTTTCTCTGGGTATTCCAATACTAAAGAAAATTTCCAGCTGCAGATATTAGAGCTCAGGAGCTTTCTTTGCATGTTTGTAAATTTAAACATTAAACTGAACAGAAATGAAACTTAAAAGCTAATTCCTCAAGTATCTCCTCTGGCTCCACAATTCTCTCCTCTATCCAAGGAAAATATTCAGACTCTCTGAAAAGCATTGGTGTCAGAGTTGGGACCACATCCCTCTTTTCTGATTCTTTGCTGACTGCAGGACTATGTTCTTGGTAACTGAACGCCGACAGCAAACAGAATTTAATCAGGTTTCTGTTTGAATGTATGCATATATGGACTGGTATGCTTGTGAAAGCCAGGAAGGCCTATGCAATTAGTCTGTGAGATCTCTAGTTCATATAAATCATGAAATATCTGTTGAGTTAAAAAAAAAATAAAATTGATAAACTGTTTTAAATACTCCTTGAACAAAGTTCAGGAAGCCAGTTTTGATTGGCCTGATAATAGCTGAAGTTGCACATTATGTCTAAATTTCAGGTAATAACATAAGACCAAATGTGTCACAAACTGAAATTGTGTACCAAAAGGCGATTTGAAAAATGTCATTTAAATGCAGGTCTGAGTTTCTGGCTTGGCTCTTGGTAATATCTACCTACCATAAATTACCCTTTGGAATTCTGGGTTTTCTGAATCACATACTGATTGATGATCTAAATATATGTCTTGATTTTCAGTACACTAGGATACTCGATGGCCTTTCTGAAATTAATCAATGGTCTTATTCCACCACCCAGAGGACACCACAAAAATGCCAGCAAAACTACTGAGAAGTGTCAGTCTCTTATGGTATTGGAGCAAAGAACCCTGCCATTGTGTGGACATGAAGAATGAGCTCTCTTAAAAGAAATCTTTTTATGCCTTGGTTAAATCATTTTACACTGAAAATAAGTTCTTGTTGCTGCTGCTTTGGTTTTGTGAGAAACATGGAGGTCACTATTCCTTGGATGGAAATTCAGTTTTACCTGCTATCAATATTTACTTGGTATCTATATTTGCTGTGTACTAGGCTGTGACCTCTAGAGGTGAAGGTCAGAGTGCCCCCAAATCCTCTGAATGATTTGCATAAGGACAACACAGATTTAAGAAAACAGAAATGCAGACAACAAAGAGAACAGTAGGCTCTTCTGAATTGCAGTAGCAAGAAATGGAAAGAGATAGTGTGTTAGCCTTAAAGCTGCTACTCTCTTTTACCCTGGTAAGGCTATATGATAGAAGAAGCTTCTCAGTTGCCTTTGATTCTACCTTCTATGAAAATGACAGGAAAACAACCTCGTAACTATTTTGGTCCAAGATCCAATTGTGAACTTGCAAGAAATAGTAATAAAATCTTTGCATATACTGTTTACCTTAGTCTTGGAGTTAGCTTCATGTTACAGGAAACAGTAATGACTGGAAAATCTGTACTAGCATGGCCTCCTGAGTCATATTGACTCAATATTGACAATAATTTTAAATAGCAATAACATAATAAGGTAAAGATGGATCTTTGGTACTGTTCTTCCTAGTAAATGTTAATTTAAATATTTTTTTTGTTGAATTTTTCTTTTCCAGCACTATGTCCACTGTGTTTTACTGACCTTATGATTTCTCACATCTTCTTGTAATTTTTGTAATTTTTCCTCCCTCTTTTCTTGCAGTAATTGTTGGTAGTGGATGGATGGAGAAGGATGACCAGAGGATAACGGTTGTGCAAACAATAGTCTGGTTATATAATCTGTGAACCTTACTTATAAAATCTGCAAATCCTGCTTATAGAATCTGCTTGACTCTTAAAATAGATCCTTCTGTGCTAAAAAAACCTTTTATTTTAAGGCATCCAGTGGTTTGCAGCCACTCATTCTCCCCAGACTGTTTTTGCTTTCACAGGTTTTACTTATTCTGTACATTTATCTAATTACTTCTTTATAAATGGTGATTTATCACTAAAATCTATAGGTATCAATGTGCAGTATTAGAAATTAAGAATTACACTCCAGAGAGCAACTTGATCACGTCATGCATCATGAAAGACCCTGCAATAAATTCATCCACAACCTAAAAACCCATCATTTTGTAAAATGGATTCTGTATATGTAATAAATCTATGCTGTGTAGTGCCTATAAAAAATGTTTAAATTATTGTTTATTTACTGGCCGGGGCTATGTGCAAATCATTATTATCAATCATATATGTACACTTATTTAGCTTACTCTCATAATTGTAGTCTCCTTGCAAATCTTTTCCATTCTGAATTCAGATGATGCCTCAGCTCCTGCACTGGAGACACAGCCTCAAGGTGATGAAGAAGGTGAGTAAACTTAGCAGTGTGGTACTAAACTATGTAATTAGGGACTATATTCCACAATATCAAATGCTACCTTAAGAGTATTTACAATTGCTGGGTTAGTTGCAAGAAATTGCAAGCATCTGTACCTTGTTCAGGAACAGCAAAGACAACAAGCACAATAGAATATTTACTTACAACAGTGAATTTTGTGGGATTGATTTGAGATAACACTTTAGCTGTGGAGACCAGCATCAGCAAATTTAGTTGTCACTACTGAGGGCGGATACAGGTTTTAAACTTGAGCCAAAGTGCAGGTTAAAACTGTATGTTCAAATAAAGAAATTAAAGGGTAAATTCTACTCTCAACATATTGCCTAGTAGTATTACTGTTAAGGTTGATGTTTTGTCAGGCTTACTTGCCTCTTCAGAATTTTGGTGCTCAGTAAATGTAAAGCTCAAGGCCTAAATGCAATAATAGTTTTATGTTATGGCTGCCTTGCGACGCTCTGCAAATCTTGCAGAATCTGAATTTATTATATATTTTGGGTCCACACTAGGAGATTTTTATTCTGATTAACATAATTTTAGTCTACAATTTTTCTTTCAACCTTTTGTACAAATAGGATAAGGAAGGGACTATTCATGCCTTTGTATGTATAAAAGTTTTGACTGTCCTAATACAAACCAGTGTACCTTTTCTTTTAGACCTAAGTAGCTATAAAATTAGCCACTTATTTAGTTGCTAGCCTTTAAGAAATGTTAACATTTATAAGTTATTTTCTATTGCCTTTTTTTTCTAGATATAGCTTCTCGTTATCCTACACTGTGGACTGAACAAGTAAAGAGTAGACAAAACAAAACCAATAAAAGCTCAGGTAAGAAACTTATGTTGCCCTTACTTTGTAAAGCTCCTGTGAAGACACTCTCATTGTAGGATAGTGACTTAATGATTTGCGTGATGATGACTTAGTAAGCATTATAACTTCTTTTTAGAGAGGAGTGTTTTTGTCCAGACTTTATTTGCCTAAAATGATACTAGTCCACTAAAGTCTCTGGCTTACATCTATTTGCACCTGTTAGTGGGTTTGACATTTAATTTTTGCATCCTCTTTAGTTCCCTGTCTCTTTGTTATCTCCTTTTTTTTGGATGATGTGTAGTAAGAAGGTGTTTGTAAAATGACAGTGTGGGTTACATTTGTTTGGCAGTAAATCTTAGGAGGCAAACTGGAAAAAAACAAACTCCATCAGAAACCAGTTGCCAGCAAACAGGACTTGGAATGACAGTGCTATCAGCTTTTTGCTACATCAGTCACCTGTTATTTACAGACGGATCATCAGCTTAGAGTGAATTACTGATGTTGCTTTTTAAAAATAATTGTTGAATTCTGGTTTTACTTATTTTCACCACTCTTCATAATTGAGCTTTGTAGACCTGGACTAGGAATGTCAGGTGAACGTCCTAAGACCGAAGTCTCTATAATATTCAGATGCATTCAGTACTTTGGTGGATTATAAATTTTGATGCCTTCATCACTGTTTCTTCCTTTCAGTGGGATAAACTTTAGAGAATCTTCCTTGTCTCTTTTTCTCTTGAAAAATATTGAGTTTGAAAAGAAACATTAATGATGCAGGCTAATATTCAGTAAATCACCCAAAACCATGCTTGAAATCCAGTAGAAATTTAAGTTATGCTTTACACTAAGTACCACACTGAAGTATTTTACTGAATTGAGGCCTAAAAGGATTTAAAAAAAGACAAACAGTCATCATAAGAAAGAAAGCAAGGCATATCCTTACTAAGACATTTACAGATTCCTTTATAAGCGCTATTTTTAACATGAGAGCAATAATTATTAATACTTGTTCCTCTCTTTGATTCTTCAGAAGGTACTTAAAAGAAGGTACTTAAACACAGTGTCGACAACAGTTTGAAGCAAATACTTTTCATGCTGGAGATTTGTTCTGTCATTTCTTTTGCCAGAGTAAGCAAGAATAGAATTCTTTTGGGATTTCTGTTGTGTAAAATTCATGCATAGAAATTAGTCACTTTTAGGAGTGTTTAATTTTTACAGTGCTAGAGACTTGATCTAAAGCAAGACTTCTAGATGCAGCTGCTGGAAGCCAAATCTTCAAAACACACACACACAAAATAAAAGTTGGGTTTATTTCTGGGAACTTGTTACCTCCAGTCCATCTAAAGATATATTCACAAAAGGAGACAAACCAGAAGCACAGTTTATCTGTCTTATGACTGCTAGCCCATGGTGCATTAGCATCAAAAGCATCGTGTTGGACTTGCTAACAGGACTTGCTCACAACTGTAGTGCCGTACCTAGATTAGCAGAAATAAGAGACACTATGTAGCCAAACTTGCTGTAATTTGTGAGTGTACCTGATGTGCCAGAAGAGACTACTGCACTCTCTGCTGTATCTTCTCTTGTATGTGTAAAATGACTTAATCAATCTACGTGCTAAAAACATTGTTTTCAACAGTTGTGGTAGACAGTATCTCTCTTCCAGACTCCCAGGTATAATGTGTGTCAGTGACCGTATATTTACAAGTAGTTTTTGCTGGCTGAACAGCACTGATATTCAGTAAACATGTTTTTAAGGTCTTCAAAAAGCCAAGATTTTTCCTTTATTACCTCTCAGAGTTGTGCCAAGGGTTTTGGGAACATCCATAGGGAATGAACTCTGGACTGTTATGTGTACATAACAGGAAAGACTTTGTCACTGAATCCAGTGGATTGTAAACTAACTACCTTCCCACTTCCAAGCTTCAATATAAAGGATAAATATAGATGTCTTCTTTATTCAGTTTGCTTAGCAAACTCTGATTCAGGCTTGGTCATAAAAACACCAGAAAGCTTATTGAAAAGTGTTTGTCCGAGTAAAATGAGTAGAATTTTTGTCTGCATAGGAACTGTGTTTATAAGACAAAAAAATGAAGCCAAATTTAGTTATAATAGGCTACATTTTCTTTTGTTGTTTTGTAGTATCCCAAGTGCTTTCAAAGAAATTCTTGGGCTACAAATAACACTATCACCTAGCCCTGCCTATAGAACATAACTTTAACTAAAAAAGCAAACCCTAACAATTTCAAGCAGGCTACAAATATCCTACTTAAAAGCTGTCTCTTTTAGTCTGTGTTGCTTTTTTTTCTCTAGTTTTTACCTGAATATATGATCTAGTATGTCATGATCAATATATCATGGTCACAAAAAAACTTCTCTTGACCCGAGAAAGTTTTTTGTGAGCTAAATATCACAGATGAATACATTAAATTTATTGTACCCATCCTGAAGTGGTTTGCTTTTGCTACACTACAAATGACCTGCCAGTTACAAGTAGCCAGTAAAATCAGCATAAGTTTTCAGGCTTTCGAAAACAGAAAGTAATGGCTCAGGAAATTCTAGTTTATATTAGTTATCCAGTGCATTCATTTGATTAAATCAGCCTAAATTAATTTAACTTGGAGTAATGGCATTTGCAAGATTTACATATGCAAGTCAAGGAATTAGTGTATTATATATCCATTTTTTATAATGACTTCCTAGTGTGTATTCTTTTTGTTGGCTCAGAGAAATAAGCCTTTGCTGCTCACTAAAGGCACTTGTGGAGTGGTATTTAATCTATTAGTTTTTGAGGACAAAATGTCACTCCTGGCAAAAACCCCATCAACTTTGGGTCATGGTACAATAACTCTGTTTAAAGTGGTTTATCTCCATTTTTGCTCTTTTTGTACATTGAAGATGATTTTCAGAATACTTTTTCTTTCCATAATTAGGAAAAAGTATGCACCTCATTGCTAAAATAATGTAGTTTTTGCTGAGATTATGTTTTATACATATGCATTAGTGCCTTTGCAAATATTTTGTGAATATCCCCACACTCCTCATTTCTTTCTCCTTTTCACAGAAAATATTGTGGATTGGTCACATCAGATTGACACAAACAAGAATTATAGGAACAGCTATCACAAATAAACAGAAAACATTGAATATGGGAGTATATGGGTTCCAATTAAGGCATTAAAAGGTAGCAGCCTACACGCTGCTGGCTTTATGTGTATTCAGTGTCTGAACTCCTGTTGTAGAGGAGATGTAACCAGTGTGGTCAGTGTAGCCTAGAGAGCCACCCACCAGGTCGTAACAGCATTGTAAAGCTAACTAGATAACTGGACCTCTCTAAGTATGGTGACTAGTTTAGCTCCCTAGCCGATATAAAGGTGTCTATGCTTTAGATGAACTTATTCACACACTGGTATCACTTGAAAATCCAGATGCTATTCTTTCAGAGCTTTAGTATTTTGTAAAGACCAGAGGACAGAAAGTTTTTTGCCTTGAAGAAACTGGATATTTTGGACTATGTTCTTAGCAATTGCCAGTTTCTGAGGCTTCAAAGCTCGGTGCAACTTGAATGTGTATGGAGAAGACAGTGCAGATACTTTCCCATTACCTAACAGGGAAAGTGCTGTTCCCTGAGGAGAACTCAGGTTGGACTGTAGAACTCTTAGGTTTTCCTTGCTACATCTTCTCTATCAGCAGTATATATACCTGTGGGATTCTTGGGAACTAAGTGTGACTTTTTCAGAGGATGTATGCCATTTTTTGAGTTTGAATATAGGCAAAGAAAGTGTAGTTTAATCCTTTTCACAATTCCCAGTGAAGCTTCAGATTAATTTTCTTAGCTTGAATTTAAGAGCCATTATTTTCTGTCTGTTGTGGAAGCACTTCCATGAAAATAAATAAGGTGAGTTTAACTGTTAATATTTCTAATGTTCAAAAAGATTCTTAAAGTGCGAGTAATTTCTAAGTAGAATCTGTACACCAAAGAACAAATCATACTTAGCGTAAAATTTCATTAATTTTGCAAATACAGGATACAAAAAGTCATCCATAATCTGAAATATACTTACATAGGTGCTTAAGGACTTTAGAGATTCTGGTGATAATGTAATTCAAGATAAAGAAACAGAGTTGAATAATGTATTATTGGCTAAGACAAGGTACAGTTGCATCTATTTATTATTCAGTTCTATTCTCTTATTGTTAACACTTTAGTATTCTGTTTCCTTAAAAATTTAATAGTGTGTCATTCTTAGCACTAATGATTCATATGTTCATTGATCACATATTTATTGATTGTATATTTAATGAGCATTATAAAGCGATTGCAAAATCGGTATTTGTTTTGTGGATAATCTAGTATGAGCAGCAAAATAGAAGAGAGGAAGAAATTGTTGCATTTCTTCGTAGTTTACTGTACTTGATTGGATTCATGTGTTAAATTTTAAATACATTAAATGAGTGGGGAGAAACTGAATGTCCCTGTCAGTCAAGAGCAGAACTCCCAGACCATGTTTGAACCATTCATACTCTGACTACATGCTACTATCACCTGATAGATCACATTTCATCTGGATCAGGCATAGACACGTGACACAGTGTTTGTGCAAGCTTCATGCTTTCTGCTATCTTTATGCTTGTGTGCTTTAAGCACATGCTAGAGGGCAAGCCATACATGATCCAACACAAAATAAGGTTGACTCAGAGGAAAACCTGGTCTGCCATTAAGACTTGTGAGGCAAGGTCAGGTTGTAAAAATTCTGAACACATCTATGCAAAGAGCAGTGGATTCAGAATTCAATGTCTCCTCAAACTATGGCTTTAGTGACTTCACAGATGCCCAAATTTCAGCCACTGGATCTGGATATTCTGGTAATGTAAAATCATCATCATTTTTACTTCAGCTGTGCACACATGGAAGGAACACTTAGCTTTTTGTTTAATTTTCTGACACAATGGATTGTTTGTTGCTGCCTTTTTAATACAAACTATCAGTTTCAGGGCTTTAAAAATCTGTTACAAGATTTTATCAATTAGTCCCAGTGAGCTTGATCCAACAGGAGTTTCATTCTCAAAATACCATCTGGGAAAACACTGACATGCACATACATTAATGTGGTATGGACTGCCTGCAAATGCAAACGAAAACAGTTGGTATAATGTCTACTGAGAATACCTTCTTAGTAGACTAAAATTGTGAAATTTAAAGTGATGTTGTAAATAACTATTATGTCTGTATGTATACCAAATAGCTGCTTGCATTTATCTGTCTGTATAGTCTGAATCTGTTGGCAAAACCTGCAAGTGAGACTGACTACTATGACAGAATGACATTCTGAGAGTTGAACACTGTTTTTTTGCCTTGTCATCTGACAACTTTAAAGCATTTGTACATAAGAGTTTTTCTCACATGGAAACTATGTTCGTTGTCAATGAGGTTTCTGTCTTGGTATCTTGCTATGTTTTGTTTCTCAGAGGCAACTGTTCCAGTGGGATCCCCATGCACAGATCATTCCCTGAAAGTTACCTTCTTATAAAGGACCAAGAAAAACCTTGTTCCATACTCCAAACTGAACCTGACTAACTTCCTCCTGCTGTGCCTATCCTGACAGAAGTCAGTCTTGGAGTTAAAAAAAAATCTTCATGAAAAAACCCAAACCCAACATCTTTCTTTCAAAGGAAATAAATGTAAGAGTTTGTGTGTCTGCCCAATTACATCAATTCTAATAGCCATTCCTTTCTGAGCATAGGAAAATTAATAACTTAGAGACAGAACACTGAGTAACAGCTCAGTGACTTTGTATTTATTCTCATTAATTGTTGCATTTTCCAGATGTTGCTTTTAGTATTGACTGAAGATAAACTACATGCAGTTGAAGTTGTGTGAGCTAGCAAGAAAAAAAATAAGATCCGACTGTGTGTTTCCACTTAAGTATTTATTACAAAATAGTTAGAAGTGTTCTTGAAGTATTTTGAATCAGGCTTATTTTGCAATGTGAAGATTTGAGATATGAAACCAGTTATAACAGAAGGAAATAAAAATGGATATCATATTTAACTGAGAAAAGAACACAGGCAAGAGGGGGAAGAAAATATTTTAAAAGCTTGTTGCCTCTCTGTTTCAGCAGGGTTTCCTAGGAAGTTGTGTGTTGGCCTGCAGAACCCTGGCTAATCTTCCGTTCTCAAATTTCATTGTATTTAGCATAAAAGGAGGGACAGGCAAGGAGAAGTCCTACTTGCTTTTGCATTAAGCATATATTGGACACTCAGAAATTGAGTTAAAATTAATATATAAAATATATTTGCATAGGAGAAGAGCCTGAGCAAAAGTGCTCCATTAGTTGCAAACCACTGATTTACCTAGGAAAACCAGAATTTTTTCCCTGTTATAACCTCATTTTAGCTGTAAAGACAGTGTTTCCTTCCAGCAATTAGTGAGGTGTGAGCCACACTCAAACATGGGATTTGCATTTCCAAACTTGTATTGTAAGGGCAGCCACTAGCTGTAGCTGGAGAAGTAGAAGTATGGTAATAAGCTGCTGAAATATATCCATCTCATGCCTTCATAGGGCCTAGTGTATCTGATATCATCATGGTCTAAAAGTTACAACAGACTACTGTAAATCTGTGATATTCTGGCATGGAGGTTTAATAATCCAGAGCACCTGAAACGGAATTGACTTGAACTCTAAAAACCTCAATTCCAGTCATGAAAGGAAAGAAGTATTGATTTTAAATGTCTTCAAACATATCAAATGGTTATTAAGTTCACACACGGGTTCTGTCAATGGGAACTCAGTCCATTACAGATGGGCAATCAGTCTCTACCAAATTTTAGATGAGTTCAAGTCTATATATTATTGCTGTGAACTTCATAACTTGGACTCATCTGCAGGTCAACTCTCTACACAAGAAAAGGCACTAGCATTTTTTCATGACATCTACAGCAAGTCTGAATGTTTTGTGATAACCACAGATCTGACTTTTGGGCCTTGTAAAATCCGCAGGTGCTGAAAGACATCAGCTGGTGATAGAACATTTGTTTTTTGGCCTGTTGCCTCAGCAACCTGTACATGGAAGTCAAAGAGAAAAGCATTATGAGGGAGTTTAGTAAGAAAAACTGATAAAGAAGAAGACTGGAAGCTTCCAGAACAACAGTCTTACGGCCTTCTCAGACTCTATGGGTTGGCTCTGCTTGCTAATTCACTAGATGTTCACTTTAGAGTTCATGAATGAGCTCAACTATTTGGACTGAATGATAATTTCTGATTTGTATTTTACTCTTAAACCAGTACTGTTAAGAAACTGCTGGGGAGGGAGATGTGTAAGGCACTGTCACAACTTATATCCGCTACAGTCTTATTTTTAAATATTTTGAAGAGTAGGAGGTAGTTCTCTTTCTTCTCTTTCATTTGTTGTTGTTTTCCTGGCAAGTACCACAATAGTTTCAGAGTAGAATTATTTTTGAATATTGGTGGCAGGATACCCCTTGGCAGCTGAAAAACTCCAGGTTTTGAAACTACTAATTCACACCATTAAGGCTAACCAGTAAATGGTTGACTTCGTGCCTAATAGAGAACTTTGTTTTACTTTTCAGCAGCAATTTTTGATAATATCCTATTCTTGATTTAGGTATTACGCAAAGAGAGAACAATACTCTTCACCCTCTTCACCTTCTTCACCTGTGAACAAAGTTACTCGTCATACTCTGGTTCTCTTTCTTTTCCTTGCCTTGCTTTGCTTTGCCTGTCCTAAATTGGGAAAAGAAAATTACTGTTTTCTTTCAGTTCTTTCAGCCTCTTCCAAGAAGGTAAAACTTTCCAGACCTCCTGACCTCCTGACAGTGCTTGTATATTATGATTCATTCTTAATTTGTAGGCTGCTGGATCATGCTTATTATAGAACTGTCCTATCTTTAATAATCCTTTTCACAAGAATTTCCATTTATCTTCATTTACTTTTACATATTAGTTCAAAACTTTTAGAAAGATCAAGCAGTGACATTTCCAGGTTTTTCCTTCCACTACAGGGGAAGATCCTCCCATCCTAAACCATTAAAAAATAGAGTTCTGTTTTACATCCAATTGATGTTCTTTATGCTCAGGATGTTCCAGGGTTTCATTAGACCCCCACTGTGGGGAAGAAAAAAAAATCTGTTTTATGCAAGGTTGATAATTTCTATTTTACTGCGTGTGTTAAAATTTGATGCCAAAAGATAGTAATCTTTCCTGACCATTTTTAATTACATCACATTACTTTCTGCAGCAAGTAAATGACATAAAAGTCCTCCTTGAAGTTCTTTCGTTTTCAGACATTCACTCCCCCACCTACCCGCAGCTTTCTATGGTTTGCCAGACATCAGATTGCATAATCAGAAAAGCATAAATAAGCTCCATAAATCCTAAGAGGGATGTCAACCTGTCTATATTTTAATGACAGATGTAAAAAAAAAAATCACATAAATCATATCAATGCACAGAAATATATTAGACTGGATCATATCTAATGCCATAATCTTTCTGGAAAATACATAAAACTTTCAGTCAAGACAGTCTGGATCTGGCTATGGCTATACTATGATTGTTGTGTGGTATATAGAAGATAGATCTTCCAATGAGGTAAACAGTAAGAGCTGCCAGACCTTCCATCATCATCCCAAAGAACTGATAGTTAGGAGAAAATGCCTGTGTTCCATGCAGAGATGCAGTTTTCTCTTCTTTAAGTCAAATAACTGATTGTGCACCCTTCCAATAATTAAGCAAGTAATGTTTGAAAAAGAAGCCAAAACCAGTTATGTGAACTGTGGAATTCTGCTGCTTGATCTGCACAAAAAATCTCTGACTGCTGTTAATGGAAATACAGACCATGAAAGGACCAGTGGTTACGTAACCTATTGCTTGGTAGATCAGCTTATGGCTAGTCACAGTGGCTTAAATTTGGAGGGAATTTTACTTGAATGATTTATCATGTATGACTTCCAGCATTCTTATTTGCCAAATAATATATCTCTGAACAGAATTCCTGAAGAGACTGACAGCTCATGCTACAGTTCATGCATTGCTTAATTATTTTAAAAAAAATTCTTGTCTTTTTCCTTAAATCTTGAAAAAATTTCCATGTCATGCAGAAACTTACAAGGCTTCATCATTAATTTTAGTGTTTTCCACTTGGTACAAAAGTAAGAGAAATTCAATTCCTACAGGCACTTACTTTTGTGCAATGAGTGTGCATTGGCCACCTGTCTGCAATGAAGCTCTTGCATCAGTCCAACTCTTTACAGCAGTATCTGCTTTTAGGAACTGCTAAGGTCCCAGGTTAATGCTGTCTTCCACGGATCCTTTACCCTTGCCTGCCTTTAATTCAATGCAGTGGGTTTTTTGTTTGTTTCCAGCGTAGAGTCTCCTTTCCATGAAAAGACACACTAAAAGTCATAATCAGAGCAAGGGAACTCGCTCTAGTCAAATTACATTGCTCAAGTACATAAACCCACTTTGAGATCTTTTCATCTGCAAGGTCTGTCTATACCTCAAGTACTGTACTATTACTGGCTTGCTTTTCATTTTCACCGCACTCTGTCCATCATGCTCTGTCGTGTCTCAAATCAGATTGTTACAGATAAATGCTAGACGTTACCTTTTTCCTGCACTCTGTACTGCCTAGGAATAACTGTTTAGGAGTAACATTGTTGTATTGTTACACTGCATAGTATTGTTGCCATAATTCTATGCTACTGGAAAAGAAGCAGTGATTTAAAAGACAGATCGCTGTTTTTCATTCAGCTATTTTTAATACCTGTTTTAGTTTAAAAACAGCAGGTCAAGTGTCTGCATTTAGCCACAAATAAAATTATGTTTAAATAAGATTAAGACTTTAAATTAAATTTCAGATCTTAAATTCTCTTGGTGTGTTGCAAAACACAAGAAAAAAGAGAGGACTAAGCTTAATATACCGAACTAGTTGAAAATGCAGCCTTCCATGGAACCATGAGATTTAATAGGGAACTTTTTAAAAAAAGTTAAGCATGTTCACTTAAAAAAAAAAGTATCTTCAAGACAAAAATTCAAAGAACAAAAGAGTAGTTCCTAAAGCTTAGTGGTTTTGGTTCAAAACTCAAAATCTTGATTGTTCACTGTAATGTCTTGTTGGATCAGTAATTTTGAAACCTCATTAGTTCCTTCTTTTTTGAGGACTGGGGTCCTTAACGTGACAGTACATGCAGGACATAAAGGGGTCCCCTTTCTATAAACTCGGAGATACTTCAGCCAGTTTGTAGGCATCTTGGATTTTGTGATTCTCTGTGAAGTTCAACACACAGAAACAGCTTGTTGTGGGGTTTTGTTTTATTCTCATTTAAAAAATCACCTTTTTATCAAAACCAAACACTTTGAATGAAAAAAGTCTTTTCATTTAAAGACTTGGTTTTCTGGCAAAGATAGTCACAAGGAAATTTTTCAATCAACTATATTATAGTCATAACAAGCTGTGAAAAAATTTGTATTTTTGCCACTTAAACTGTGTTACCTTGTCCCATTGTTTTCCAGTGAGATCTTAGTGTCATTTAAACTTACCACTTCTGTTCTTCAGTGAATAAAGATGACCTATGAAAGGACTTTTATTTCCTCTATTTGAATTAATGCTTAGGTGCAGTTTTTGTTGCACTTAAATGCATTATAAATACATAAATTTCTCAAATGTGAGTGACCTGTACTGCTCTTGAAATTTTTCCAGTGCACCCGATTAGACCAAGGCAGCAAACTGGTTGAGGTTAGGTCAGGAAACAGAGGAGTAAAAAGTCAAATTAAGGCCTCTAGTGCCCCTGAAAGTTGAGATAGTTTTAGCAAGAAAGATAGAAAATAGTTCAGAATTGCATTATCTGTTCAGGTTGAAACTGTAGGAAGGGTTGAGTGTCTTCCTCCGTCACTTGGCCAAATTTTCACATCTGTATTGACGTGAATTCTAAAAGATATAAGAGCTGACAAAGACTGATCCCGATGGTCATGTTTACTTGTGGTTTAGTTAATTCATCCACATACTCTGTTACCATGGAGAGTCTCAACAGAGTCAGGGGTGTGATTAGTTGCAGAAGCTCATGGCCAACACATTGTCGTATGCAGTTTACCCTTCTTTCAGGACAGCACTCTGCCCAGTTATTCTGCCTGGAAAGAAGGTAGGGACCCCTTCTGTTTGTTTACTTGCCTAACTGCTTTGGGAAGCAGATCTGTAAGTAAATTCTGATCTTGTTTCCTCTCTGACTTTCCCAAAACTCCCACCACCCAGCTAAAGTCAAACTATCAGAAGGTAATGAGAAAATTGTTAATCTCGTTGCTCTCCTGTTTGGCTGAATAAAGGTCCTTCAGCTTAAGTGACTTACAAATTTAGTGTTCTAGCAATTTCTAATCAGGTTTAAAAAGCAATCTAAGATCATTTTTAGGACATGATTTTTAGTTCCTATGAGCTGATGCAACAGAGAACCAGCAAAACCAAAAATAACGGTATAAATGTCAGTGGTTTGAAAGGTCAGTTCTCTCCATTTCCCTACCAACCTCTCTAGTACAAAACAGTGACTTCTAACATAGTAACACATCCTGTAGTTCATCCCTTTAACTAAACAATCCAATATAATAATAGCAAATGATTGTAGGAGAAGATAGTTTAGTTTCAGCAGACATGAAACCTCATTTCATTCAGATCAGTGCAAATAGGTTAACTCTGCTGCAGTTAGAAGGACAATGCCACTGGAAGTCTTATGAGGAGAGATGTGAATCCAGCCTGGAGGGTTTCTTTTAATTTTCATTTAATTTTCCCTTAAATGGGAACATTAGTGGTACGGCACCGATGATTGTGCCATTGCCTCTCTTGGAAGCACACTCATTTCTTAAGGTAGTAGTTATGTAGTTAGTAGGAATCAGTGATAATAGGACAGTCCACATCAATCCAGCTCCTATTGCATAGCTGGAATACTTTGATGAATGTGCTGTCAGCACAAGGGCTTCTCTACTCCACTTGTATTGCCAGCTGAAAAGCGGAACAAAGTATTTTCTCTTTATTAGTTTACATACAAGTTAATTGTCTCCAGATGATGTGTTTTGCACATTGAAACATATTTATATTCAGAAACATTGAATATTCATTAATACCTTCACACATGTCTGAGAATACGTCAGATAGCTAGTCATAGTGTTAGCTATGTCTAAGTAAGGATGTCAATACACTTGTCAAAATGAGCCTGTTTGACTTCAATTTGTGACTGTAGAACATCCCCTGTCCACAGAAAGGCAGGAGGAAAAATGCCGTACTTCAGATCTTTTTATTCCCCATATAATTAAGAACTTTTGTGAGTCAGAACTCTATATTTAAACTTAGTTTACCTTTTTTTTAATACATGCTTTTATTGGAGCCTTGTGCAATGTTATTATAGTCTCTGTTATTCATCCTTAATGTTGGTTGCACACACAGTCCATATTCTGTTTCCAGTCCTTTCTTTGCAGTCTTTCTCTTCTGTCAATAGCTGATCTTGACTGCATATTTTTCAGTTTTTTTCCTAGATATCATTCTTCAATCTCAAATGCTGATGGACTTTTCTTTGTAGTGCCGATTTCTCATCTCTCCTTTCTTACACCTTCTCTTTTTAATTATAACAACCAGAGGCATAAAGTGGAGGAAGCTTTATGAGGAGAATAATCAAGGAATAAAGGCTGTAGATCCTGCTATGACTTTGCAGGCTGCACTCTGAAAATACAGTGGCTCCAAACCCAAGCTGAGAGTTCTTAGGAGCATCCAGTTGAACAGTGCAATGAATAGGAGAGAGAGTTTGATTCCTAGATTGAGTAAGCTAGGAAAGGTGTCATGTCTTATCTGTGTGAGATTTCAGAGACCATTTCAGGGGTAATTTGTCTGGTTGTGGCATCCATACTGCAGAATACTGAAGGATACCAAAATGCAGGAGCAACTTGGTGTTTGATCCTAAAGATAGTAGAGTACCTTTTCAGTATTAATTCAGTGCTTTTCTAACTAAGAAGGTTTCCTTAGTCAAGGCTATAAGTTTTCTTTGTGGAAATTCATTTGAGTTTTTAAAATAAAACTTAATACAAGTGTCATAACACCAACGTTGTTGGTCTGATTGACCAGTGCTCAGTCTCTGTTTTGGTCTGTATTTTGTGCCCATATTATTTCCTCAAGATGTCATTGTGGAGACTTAAGCAACCTGCAAAGTATTGTATGTGAAAGTGCCTGATGTCAGCTAGTGGAGGGAGACAGCATGGTTTCACTGCTGGCATTCGGGGAAGCTAGCCAGAAACTCCAGGGCTCAACCCCCAACTCTGCTTCTGGGAGGGCTGTTGCAGTCTGGACAGGTCAATGCAAGCAGAACAAAAAGCTTCATCAGAGAGGTAGTTGACATAGTGTTTAGTAGAGGACTATGGAATACAATAATGAGCTTTACAGACTTATATATTACAGGAGGTGGAACTGAAGAAAAAGGTGTTGCACTGACCAGTTGAAATAGTTGCATTTTTCTAAATGAAAAGGCACAACCTAAACCCTTTTTATCAGTTTCGATTTTGCATGTAGACTTTTTATCTTTTGTTTTGTTCATTGGCCTCTGTGTTTTAGTCATGGAAATCCTGACACTGGATTAACACTCCTTTTCTTTGCAACTGATTGACAACTTCAAAGATTCCTCCCCTTCATTCTGCAAACTATACTTACCTTTGTGTGATTGTAAAGTACATATGTAGAACACAAACAAAAAGAGGATACCCATTACTTTGGTGCAAGGGAGAACATGTGTCTTCTCTTCTGTGTTATTTTTATCAAAATGAACACACATGTATGAGGCAAAATTATTGGTATTTCAAGGGTACTTGTTATGGGACTGTACTGCAGTTATTCTCAAATGTGACCCAAGGCAAGCAGGTTTGTAAATACAAAGGCTTTCCCACTCTTCTTTAGTCTGCATTTGCTCCTTATGACTGTTGAAAACAATTACAACTAAAGGCCCTTGTGGACTTCATTAATTATGCCAGTGGTTGATTGGTTTGTCACAGCAGGCTTTATAACAATAGGCAGATTTAATCGGCAACAGCTCTGGTTGCAATAGCTTCACAACCTCCTGGGACCATTGTGCACTGAGCTTCCTTTTGCATTATTTTCAAGTCATCAAACAACATTTAATCTTCCCAAATTAAAAAAACCCAAAGCATACAATGTATTATATGTAGAAACAATAACAGAACTGTCTTCACATAAGCGATAATAAGAATGTTTCCATATTAGGTGACTGAATGCCAACATTACCCTTTCCTGTGATGCTCATTTTCTGGTGAAGTTAAATATTTAGAATCTGTTTTATTTGAACAGTACTGACAAAACCAATATTTTGAATTTTCTCCCTTAGTTTTAGAGAGCTTCAAAATAAATAAGACCTGAGGTAGATGTACATGTCTGTGTGGGGAGACAAGATAGGAGAAGGTCTGAAAGGCAAACAAGCTAAGCAAACACCTTGAAAAAAAACCCTGTTCTTTACTCACACAATAGATTGTTGGGAAGTATTGGTGCAAGGCCTATTCCATTCATACAGGTCATTTGTGTGACATGTTAAACAATTAAAACTAATAATCTTCTGAAAACTTAAAGAAATCATGCCTTGTAAAGGATTAAGGATTGCTAGTCACACTTTAAAACTCTCATTTTACTTGTTCAAAAGTCTGAGTTTGCTACCATGCTTCATCTAAGAAGCCTTTACAATTGTTCTGAATATTCTTGGGACTGAGTTTTCTGCTGGTGATCCCTACTGTGTACAGTGAAATGGTTCCAGTTTACAGGAACAGAAATTTTGATCCGGAATTTTAATGATAGTGGGTCTTCATTCTTCAAAAGCACAGGGATGTTTCACTATCACACCATATTTAGCATTATCTATACTTCAGAGAACTACTTCTTTTTGAAAACAGAGACGAAAATGGAGTGGAATTGGCATTTTTATTTTTAGTTCAGATTGCACTTGTTTTTCTCCAAAGTTTGAAGGTAAAGCCAAGCCAATGATTTGACTTTGTTCTTGAAACCAAAGCATCGGCTGAGCTGTTTAACCATGGCAATATGAGAAAAGAGTAAAGTAAAGCTATATTAAAAGTTGTTGGAGCCAAAAGAATTAGTATTAGAATATTTTCACTGGTTTTTACTCTTCTTTGGCTCATCCGCTTTATTGCACACTAAACTTTGCCAAAATCAGTAAACAGACTTCTGTCTGATTCCTTTGCCTCTCCTGTTACGAATATTGACATCCCAAATGCTTCATAAATAGTGTGCTTTGGATATAATGTGCCAGGGAGCAAAGACCTGTACAACACTTTATCAAAGATGAGCCTTTGGATTTGTGCAGGGTTAAGCAATGCAATTCTCTTTTGACTAGGTTTCATGTTCATGTAGTTGAATCTCATACTGAGGACGAGAGTTAAGGCATTCTGGGAGCAGTGTGACTCAACAGATGATAGCACATTACCGAATCTGCTTATTGCTCTGTTAAAAGACTTTTCGTTGCACAACAAAATTCTTGTAATTAGAGACAGAAGCAACAATACACATACTCATTTTCCACCTGCTTCTTGCCTTCTCTTTGACAAGAAAAACAAGATCAAGCCAGTATAAAAGTGGCCAATTTTGATTGATCTGTAATAAATTAGCTTTTAAGTGTGTAACTATGTTCTTAGTATTACTACAATTTTTTAATGTTGAGATTGTTTAAACCACGTAGATTTTAAGGGTGAGAGGCAGTGATGGTAGCATAAACTTTTGCATTATGGCTATCAAAGTAACAGTCCTTGAAACACTAAGGAAAAAAGGAGGATTTCTGTTTCTGCAGCCTGTTAATCTCTGCATTCCTGCTCAGTGTCAGAGGGCCAAATCCTTACCATTCTGTAATGCCCATCCAGTCTGCTGTGAACTAGACAGTATACAATACTGACCATTTTGTAAGACACTCTGAGACACGTGAAAGAGAACTACCTAAATGCAAAATAACATCTTCTTATTTTTTTGAACATATCTGCACATTTTTTTAACCGTGCACCTCAGATCACATTCCCATAAAACAGTCAGAAGTCCTCCTGGCTCCTGCTGTCTTCTGCAGCTGTAGTCAGGGTTCTATCTGTAAGGTGGCTGGAAAAGAGTTGATACTTAGAAAATCAAGTGTATTTGGAGTACAGTCACCTCACGCAGGAGTTAAGCAATAAGGCTGGAAAACTCATGGTGCTAACACCATTAACATTGTGGGCCAGTGGCAGGAACAAGACAGAGGCTGCAGCCAGAGATGCCACCGTACACCTCTGAATACTTGACCCTAGGCATCCAAGTAATTTTCCTTTCAAAGTCATATCCATGCACTGATGTAAATATTTCAGTTTCCCAAATCGTGAAGAGAGACATCTTCTGTTTCACTTTGGGGAAGTGCTGCGTTGATAAACATCCCTGTAAGCTGGCTGGGTTATTTAAGTGTCAAATCATGAATTTAGGTACCTGTTGGCCCATTTTGTTTTTTTTTAATTTTTAGTAGAGCTATTCAAACAAATACTCTCAGCTAACCTGGCAAAGACTTTCATTTTCACAGCTCTGTGGAAAAAGTGAACTAGCTTTCTTTTCATTTCAAATCTTTCTTTAAAAATGAGAGATTTTTCCACTGGCAGGAGACTAACATTTGCTGGTCAACATACTCATAAAGCAAGAATGGTAGATTTGCGCAATTTTGTTTAATGAAGGAGCTTTCAGATTTCTATAACAAGCTGGCTAGCTAGCCACTGTGTTTGGGAAAAGTCAGTGATTTTCATTTGCTGTAATTTTGGGTGGTGGCTTTTTCGTTTGGTTGATTTTGCAGTTTGAACACAATGGTGCTGCTCTACTCTGGTAGAGTGAAGGCAGCCATATGTGGCAATAATAGGTACCGATATTTCTTCTTATGTAGGAAAATCAGATTTCATCCCATTTGGCAAATAACTGCTTTCAGATGTATCCTAACAGGATGGGACAATCTTTTGCACAGTATCCCTGCTGACTTTAGGGAAGTCAAGTTAACAAAGTCAATCCAGAGCACCCGCAGGTGATAATCCATGCTCTTTCCATTAATTGAACAAAAGGGGGATACGGGACCTCATCTGCTCAGAAGACCAGGTTTTTCACTCTCCTTATGAAGCCTGATGTCATTGACCAGTGATTGACCAGTTGTCTTTAAATGATTTTTATTTTGTGTAAAGGTCATATTTAAAGATCCATTGGAGGGGGTAGGGTGTAAACAGTCCTTGGATCATGTTTGGCACTTCACAAAGGCTTGCTGTCACTTTCACACACGGCTGTTAATGATTAACAAAAATATGCTGCTCTCCGTTCACTCCTCTCTCACATTTCATAGACAGTATTATAAAACGTTTGACTTGGGATGTTCAGGATACAAATTTTGTCTCTAATGCAAAATTTACCTTTGAAATAACATAGATCTATGACCTAATATATACTAACTTAATGTTTCTCTGTTACTTATCTACAGTAGTATTAAATGCTAATATTGTAACATTTTGAATCAGATTATATCATATTTGTAAATGAAGACTAATTTTTCTGTGAGTTTTCATCAAGTCAGTGGACAGATCTCACACTACTGTTTTATTCAATTTAAATAAGAATGGCAAAATATGTAATTATATTTTGTTTAAAAGAAGTAGCTAGTTTGATCCCTTAATCTGTTGAACGACCATGTGAGAACTTAGTGAGGAGAAAAAGGATCATAAATGAATAACTGAGTAATTTAAATCAGTTATAATTCTGAGAGAAGAGAAATTTGAGTACTTGCATAATATATCTCATCTCTTTAACCAAGAAGTTGGGCTAAAATAAGCAAATATGCAGCAAAGAAACAACAAAACAATGCTAAAATAGCATTTTTTTTGTGGCAAAACAGTTGGGGTTTTTTTACAGTATTGTGATTACAGTGTTTCTCACAGTATTCCTAGTATTTCAGATTCTAAGAAAATAAAGAATTACAGAGGTATGTGCAAAACCAGAAACTTAAAAAAAATTGCACTAATTGTATTCAGATTAAAGAGCAATTCATCCTATTCCATTTCAGACCTCTGTCTTACAGCCTCTCAAAATTTCTCCTGTTTTTAGAACCAGAATTTGTTTATTACAGAAATCTAGATTTGACATAGGGCTACCTGGTTACTCAAACCCAGGGTAAAAGTTGAGAAAATCTTGGTATATACTGGTAGATTAAATTGACTGTGATAATGTTCTTTTCAGGTAAAGCTAAATGGGAACTGGTGGTCTCTGTGTTTTGGATCTTTTTTTCGACAGGCTGAGTGCATTTCCAGATGGTTTTCCTTGTGTCCTGCAATATCTTTGCATATGAAACCACATAGATAAATGAGAGCATCTGTCTCTGTGTTTTCCTGCTTTGGTCAGTGGAGTAAAGTACATAAATTAATTATTAAGGCTGTGTTGAAGTTCTGAGCTTTTTGTTTAGCCACAATCATCTACCCAAGCTCCAAAAGTCCAAAATAGCGTACAGCTATACATCGAGAACTCTCTGAAAATGCACGTAAGGGGCCTGCAATATTTGGTTCCCACAAGTTTTTTTCACAAACAAGAAAAAATATGGGTAGGAATGTTGCCAGCTTTCCCCAGTCCTTGAGAACCCTCATGCTGATGCGCATCTGAACCTAATGTAAATCAAAACACATGGCGCCAGATGCGTATTAGTACTGTAATTTAGTCCTAGGTTTTGGTTGCCATTTAGATGTTGGGTCTAAGGTTGAGTGTTTATTAATATTACCTATATGCTTACAAGCAGGACTTGGTCCATGAAGAAGTATTAGGTTTAACTGGAAATATATATGCACGTGAATATATTCAGCTGAGATGACGTATTGTCCATTGAATTTAATGGGTATTTTTCCATGGATTTCTACTGAGGGAGGACTGGGCCACATAAATACCCCTTGTTTGATTCAGGTTAATGAATGGTCTTTATAAGAAACTAGTAGCATGAGCAAATTACTTCTTGCATTTTTTTGTAACATTGAGCTGCACTTGATTCCTGTCAGAGTCGAGCTTACTTGAAACTGTCAAGAGGGGGCAGGCAGACAAATTCTTGCAAGAACAAGTCTTAAGAAAGATTGGTGTTAGGTTTCCATACCCTGGCCATAAGTAACTGACAAAATAACTTTCTGTACACAAAGGGTAGGAAGTTAGTATCTTCAGCAGCATTATACCACCTCATCTATCTCTTCAGAGAAGGAATCTGTCATGCTAGAGAACATCTCAAGACCTGGAAAACCTGAAAGAATATGAAGCCATGGAATTACACCTCTCCTTCAGTAGAACAAAATAGTTTAGGGGTTTTTTGTTATTTTTATTAGCTGTGCTTATAGCAGGAACAGACATGATGGATTCTGGGTGATGAAATTGGTCAGCTGCAGGTAAAGAACCTTCTAGTTTACCTTGAAGGTGCATGTTTTTTGGAGTTAGGAATAACGGGACCACTTCTCTAATGGACCGTTTTGCCATTCAGTCAACATAAACTCCTCTGCAGGGAGAGCATACCTTGAATAGAAATTATCCCTCTTCCCACTGCCTTTCTAAAGGGAACGTTTTGGTCATATTTGGAAATACAATTTGGCTTAATCTAAGTGGAAATCCATACAATGAAACTTGAAGACTACGAAAACTAGTTAAAAATGTAAAAACATATTGTGATCCGTTTCCTTGGGGCATACTAACTTTACTGGTTCAAGGAGGGTTCATCCTAAGCAAATTAATCAAACTCTCATTCTCATGAGATGTGAGGGTTTTATGGCTGTCTTGGAGGGTTTTATGGCTGTCAATAGGATGACTATTTAGCCATACTAATTATGGTGGTATTGAAATTAACTAGCACAAAGCTTCTGTAAATCAGTATTTGAAGTGTTCTAAAGGAGTGCTTAAGTTAGGCTTCATTAATTAGGACAGAGAGATAACATTCTGACTAGCAGAAATTGTCATACAATTTAAGTCTCTGTATAGTGAAATTTGGGCATGATTATATTCTGTCTGTATATCCTCCTAGAAATGTGGTAGAACTGCAGTATTAACTGTCTGTAATGTTACACTCCATTCCTCTAGAACACACTTATCATTTTTTGAAGTATTTTTGTTCACAGGTTTCTCGTTACCTGATTTCTTTAGAAGACACTGAGCTTCAAGCCTTAATAAAAGATCCATTTACCCTGAAAAACAGGCTTTCTATATTGTTCTTTCATGGCCTATTTATCGTAATGAGAAAAAGAGGGAGAAGGAACCAACTGAAAACAGAATTTCTTGGAATGGATTCTGTTTGTCATATACACACTGTAGGGTTAAGGAAATTGTAAGGAAATGTTTGTATAGTGGCAGGAAATGTTAAAGTACCATACAGATGCCTTTATAATTTTCTGCAGATTTGACAAGTTGTTTCTGCAGAACACACTGAAATTTAGACATAAATACAGCGATTTATATTTACACAAAAAACGCCAACTCAAATCATTTGTAATCATGAAAGTCCACATTTTGGGAGAAGTTGTGATAAGACACAGCAGAAAAACTGCCAGAATTTCTGAAACAAGGGGCCAAAACATCTCCTATTACAAGACTAACAAGGTGATTATCATAACTTACATAACACAGCACTTGGTGTTTTAGATGTGCAACAGAAAAATGCACAGTTTCATATATTATTCAGGATGACTTTTCCAGAAAAGTCACTGCATTTCTCCTCTAGGATATTCCCTAGTAAACATTAATTAACAGTTTAGGTAGTCCATCAGAGATGAATAAATAGAGCCTTTCATAAATAAGGATCTACGGTGTTATTACTACTGAGGCATTTTTCTGTTCCTGTAAATGAACTCGATACATTGAAAGGCAGACTGTCTTCTTAGGAATAACTGACAAAAAGAACTGACCACATATTTTACACAAAATATGAAACTTATCCACAGAGTTTGTCATTAGCTGAAGTATGTTTCTCATTGACAGAAGATGCAGCATTTCAGCTGGTTGTTTGTAATGGACTATAAAGGAATCTTGAACCAGAACACCAAAAAAAGTATTTAGTAGTTAACCTTTCAAGTAAAAAGGGAAGAAACAGAATAGCACTGTGATATAGAAAGAGTAACATACATTATATCTTAAGTAGTTTTTTAAATTCACTCTTAGTAGTGAGCAAGAGTTTTATTTTTTCATTCAAAAATGGTGGTACAAAGGCTCTTGGTGTAAAACAGGGCAAAAAGATATACTTCATTACATGATCGAAATGTCTGTGTTGAATCACCAATGCTTATGAATTTAAATAAAATACAGTTTTGGGTAGAAAATGCAGAAATGTTTATTAACCTGAAATAAATTATCCCAACTGAGCTACAGTATGGCTGACTAACATGGTAGGCTATGCAGAAAGGATTTTTCAACCATTTCTAATTATTTTTTTCACTAAGATGCTTGGAAAACATTTTTTATTTTCCAGCAAGACAAAACCGAAGGAACTAAGTGAAATAACAATAGTGTAAGCACATTTCTTGAGAAGAAGAAGCTGGAGTGTCAGTGCTTTTCTGTTCCCAGAGGGAGTGTTATTGTAGTAATACATGCCATAGAAAGTCAATGTATTTTAATAAGTCAGGTACTTATGCTACTTTTATTGTGGCATAGATCTTTTTCCATACTGTTCACTTTATGAACTTCTGGCATCCATCTGTTATGGTTCCAGTTCATAGTTGTCATCAGATTGTTTGGACAAACTGTCAGGCATTTTCTAAGTTAATGACATTTATCACTGGTTCTCCTGGGAAATGAACATTTGTTGACCGTGACTCCTCTGACATTACAAAGACAATTATTTGCAGCGATATGGTAGTTCTTGTGATAAGGGCTCTTAGCATCACAGGACTACAATTGCATCTTTCCACTACTCCTGCTGTAAATAATTGAACGAAAAGTTTGAAAGGGAATAAATGGTTCCCTCAGAGAGGAAATTACACAGAGAACGAATATTCTGGTTCTGGCAGGCAGGATTATAGATAAGCACTTTAAAGCAGTTTTCTTTGAGGTAGGAACAGTGTTCTAGTGGGGAAAACAAACAAAGAAGTAGTAATGGTGGCACAAATGGTCATGTGAAAAGTGTACAAAACCATTAGACTTCAGAAATTGCTCTCTTGGGCAGTCACAAGGCACATTGCCTGGTAGCTGATCTGAAGCTAATTAGCCATTGCAGAAGGGAGAAAAATGATAAACTATTCTGCACTTTTGTTAGATAAAGTGAATGAACTGGGTTCAGCAGATTTGTAATAAGACTTAGTCATTTGGCTCATAGAGAACTGACAAGCCTGGTGTCCATCATATTAATTTATTTTTTTCTATTTTTTCAAAAATAATCTAGATTTTATCTGACAACTAATTTAGGCCTAATGAGAAGTTCCTTTTCTTGTTACAATTTCCCATCTGTAGGGGAAGGCTAAGAAATTAAAAGTTCCAAGAAGGTGAAAGTCCTTCCTTTTTATCTTTAAACTTTCCTTTGATTACTGTCACTGTCTGCTCTGTTTCCAGTCTCACTTGAAATGTTAAGTTCAACCAGTCTTCTGACTGTCCCTCCTAAAGCCATAAGTCACACTTGCAGCCCTCCTGTGACATGTTTCCCATAGTGCTTCGTTTCTGTACTTGTGAGATTTAAAACCAGACATAAGGGAGAAAAATCACCAGAATAAACCTGACTTAGTGCAAAAGATACAAATTTCTAGTTTGAGCAGCAGCTTGTGGAAAACCTTGCCTCAGCAAGTCCATCAGTAAAGACCATTTATGTAAGTCTATTACACTAGCTCCTAAATCACCAGAACTCAGGCGACTGGACTGGCCTGTGAGTCAGCATTGCAGTCCTCTGCTGCTTGTTTCAATCAGTAGAAATTAGAGCTTTAGGGAGTGTATCTTATGCTCACAGCTGAAACAGTCCATATCTGCTCCTGCACAGGGACTTTTCCATCACACCCTCTCCGTTCTGCTACATTTTATCTGCCTGGATGACCTGACTATGTAGTCTTTATACACCAATGTATTTTCTAAACAAAGCTGGAAGCATGAAAATGTATTGTACCTCTGGGTTTGGGAGAGATAATAATACCGGCACATCGAGATTGTGTTGCTGGTTACAAGGATGTACAACAAACGAAGGTCATAGTAGCTAATGGCATGGTTCCAAGGTTTATCAGTATGAAAGAGAAATTAATTTAGCAGAGTTTAAAGACAAGTAATGATTTCTTCCCTCTCACTGCAGTTACTTCACCCAGGTTGCTCCTTTTTACTTGATTATATACAAAATGCTAAAAGCGAACAACTAAGTTAAGTGATGTGTTTTCCAGGGTTGTCATACCTTGTTACTTGATAATCATCATAATCCAGACAATGAGAGAAAGATTTATTTTGGCTACTCTGAGACGATGTTGGTGACAGATTTCTAATTTGTGAAACCATAGCTATTTCTGCGAAGGTTTCAATGTGCAAATAATTATTTATTTACCTTTTTTAAAGGAGCATTTCTGTCCCCACTACACTGATTCTCTAAGTACAGTTTATTATCTAAACGCTGGCACTTTGAGTGCTGTTCAATCTCTGTTTATGCACTGGATCAACCAAGAAAAAACATGAAAAATCAATCAACTTATCTAAATGTCCTGTTCAAATATTATGTGAAACAAAAGAGGAAAAGAAGTCAGCCAAACATGTTTATCTGTGCCTTATAATCAAGTTAGCATATGCTAAATATGCTTAGCTTTTAAACCTTTTACATGTATTGGAACAAAACACACTGTTTTGTAAACCAGGACATTGTATAGATGGAATTATGTGCCATTTAAAATATGAACGTGTCTAACTTCCTATGACCTTTTCACCTGCAGCAGAAGTTTTACTGATTCTGGACATCTGAATTTGCAAAAAGCTAGCAAGGAGCAGTAGTATTCTGGATATAACTTGTGAATTTCTGTCAGCTGATGCCTACAATTTGCAAAGCATTTTCTGAACCCTGTGAATAAAAGTAAATGAGATTATACTAAAGCTGAAATTTGTTAAAATGTACTAGAAAATTCAGTCAGGATTCAACTTGTTCCTCTGTGGGTTCAACTGTGAAAAGTCAAGAAGCAAATCCTTTAACTGACATGAATGAAAAACAAATATTACCCACAGATTGTTTTTATTATTGTAACATTAAAATTACTTTTCTTTATCTGAAGAGAATATTGTATTGATTGAAATTCTAGTAACTTCAAATTTTCCTATGAGTAATTTGTGTGTTTGCAGAGTGCTTAACATTCTTGTTTTTCAAATACTTTGATTTTTTTTTCCTCACTGGATAGTTTGGGAATTATACAGAAGCTGTATTATTAACCATCTAAATTCACATAGTAAGAGACTGACTCTAAAATCCTTGGCGAAATAATGGCTTGACTAAATAGCCTGTCTCATTTATTATCTCTACATGGTCACACGTACCAGTTAAGTAATGAGCAAAAGTCCTCAGCAGAGGTGTTATTTTACTGATGTTATTTTACTGGTGTAAACTGACAGGTATTCTCAGGCCCTGTGGTTTCTGCTCTTTCACTGCTGCCTCATAGTTTCATATAAAGGCTGGGAATGTGTAGATACATAAGTTTTTTGCACTTTCAGAAAGATCTAGGACATACTGATAGTATGAGATAAAAATGTATTACTTTTTCTTGTGGGTCTTTTCTCTCCAGAGCAAATGATACACTGCCAGTACCAGAAACACCAGTAAAGAATGTGGAAGAATTTTCACTGTGTTAAGAGGTTGTTCCAAAACTGGAAAGAAAGAGCAGAATATAAAAATCTAAATGAACAATCCGTTTAAGGAATCCTAAGATGTTGGATTTTTACTGTTCCCTCTGAAAATAATCAGTAATTTAGGGACTGTGGAGTGGAGGAGGATTTTTTAAGGTCACAGAGAAAGTATTTGTTTATCCATAGATCAAGTATAGGAAATGGGGTGTTCAAGATATTATTAGGACTATAAAATGGAATAGCTGCATAAAAAAGGAAACTAAAGCTTCTCTACAGTATACAGCCTAAACAAACGTAGCTGGTATTTGAGCTGTAGCACGCCTCTTCAAGCACAATCCTTATATGCAATCAAAGATATAAAAACTGTTTGATAAATATAGTAGGCTCTTCCAGTCTAGCTTCTTCAGTACTTTTTCTTTTCTGTCCGAAAGCATCATCATGTGATCAAGAACTTCAGTCAGCCCTGGAGGAAGCTAAACAGCCCCAGAAAGACAATGTGTTCATTCCAGAGTGTGCTCAGGGCGGCCTCTACAAACCAGTGCAGTGCCATCCTTCCACAGGCTACTGCTGGTGTGTCCTGGTAGATACGGGACGTCCCATCCCTGGTACATCAACAAGGTAAGAGACTACACGTTCATTCTCAAAAGTTGCAATGAGAAGATGCCTTAGTGTCAATATACTAACATGTAGATTTCTGTTGCTGGTGGAATTATGTCATATGGGTTTTTTCCACTATAAAGTGAAATATTTTAAGAGATATCAAAAGTTAAGGGCAGATGGCCATGGACCCTTTCGCTGCAATGTCACAGGCAATGTTCTGTCCTAGTCATCTTCTTTACTTCTATTTTGTGCTGGGAAACCAAGACTTGGAGCAGATAATGAATAATCCCAGAGGAAATCTCGCACTCAGCCTGAATATAAAAGAGCCAAGTAAGATAGTCTATGACAGAAACTACTTCCAGCCTCTGAAATGTTCAGTTACTTTTCCAGCAACCTCTTCAACTATTTCGTATGACAGATTTTGATGGAACAACTGCTCAGGAACCCATAGAGAGGAAATATCATTTTAGTGTGTTATTAATAGAAGCTTGGAGTTCAGTCATCTCAGCTGAGCCAGATACATGATAAAGTGTTGTAAGCCACATAGAGCAGATGTAGGCAAGGCACATATCAGGTTCCAGAGGATGTTATTTAGGTTGGTTATTGTGGTTTGGCCCTTGTAGAAATGCTATAGATACTCATACAAAACTAGGAGGCAATATGGGTATCTTTTCAAGCTTAAGCAAAATCATTTTTTATCATTTATATAAGGTTTGTGAAAGAAACACACATTATAAGCCACTTGCTGTAAAATATTATATTACTGGGGAGGGTTTTTTCACATATTCTTCAAGTGCTGATTTACTGCTAGCTGTTTATACCACAGTCTAGACCATGACAATTACAATACCATCTGAAGTGGACTCAATGAGCTTAGATGTCTTTTCCAACCTTAAGTATTCTATAATGCTGTGACTTAAGTTACTGTTGATCTACTGTTTCTGACAAGTTGAAGTCCATAAACTGTCAAAACAAAATAGTCCAAATTTGCTCCTGAAACTGCAGGATGAGTACACATATTGTGTTAGGATCTAGAAATGTCCTCTAGAGATTCCAGAGGCTCTCTTTTATGCTCCTGCTCTGTTCTCCATCCCTAGGTTTGTTCACTGTTTCTTCCTTTGAGTGCTAATTCTTCTTTGAATTATAGTTTAAATAATTTTATTTCCTATTCCCTAATTTGAGTCCAAATCATCTTCTTGTGCTCATCAAGAAATGAGGCTTCCACTTTGGTTTTGGTTTTGTTGGGTTTTGTTTATTGATTGGCTTTTCTTGTTGTTGGTTTTATTTTGTTTTGTTTTTCTTTTAATTTTTTTTTGTAGTTCTTATTAGTATAATTTTATTATAGAGTCACAGAATAGCTAAGATAGGTGGGGACCCCTGATGATCCTCTGGTCCAACCCTTCTACTCAAGGCAAGGTCATCTGGAGTAGATTGCTCAGGATTATGTCCAGTTAGTTCTGATTATCTCTAAGTATGGAGAATCCACAGCCTCTCTGGGCAGCCTGTTTTAGTGTTTGATCATCATTATGGTTAAAATTTTTTTTTTTTCTTACAATTACACAAAATTTCCTCTATTTCATTTTATGCCCATTGCCTCGATTCCTGACACTGGACATCACCAAGAAGAGTCTGACTACCTTTTCTTTATTTTCCTCCTTTTGGGTATTTATAGAGAATAATAAGATCCTGCCTGAGCCTTCTCTTCCCCAGGGCGATCAGTGTCAGTACCCTTTCCTTATTATGTCAAATGTTTCAGTCCCTTGACCATATTCATGACCCTTTGCTAGACTCACTTCCAGTATATCCACATCTCCTTTGTTTGGAGAGCTCAGAGCTGGACACAACATTGCAGATATGTCTCTTTCTCTCAGTGTGAATGAGAGGGGAAGGATCACCTCCCTTGACCTAATGGAAGTACTCTTTCTAATACAGCCCTGGAGGCTGTTGGCCTTCTTTGCTGCAAGGGCACGTTGCTGCCTCATGCACAGCTTAGTGTCCATCAGAAATACCAGGTTCTTGCTTCAAATTTGCTTTCCGGCTGGTTTGCCCCATCCCATACTGATCCAGGTGCAAGAATTTTGCATTTGCCCTTTTTGAAGTTCATGAGATTCCTGCCAGCTCATTTCTGCAGCCTGTTGAAGTCCCTCTAAATGGCAGCACAATCATCTTATGTATCAGTCACTAGTCCCAATTATGTATCATCTGCAAATTGCTAAAGTTGTTCTATTTCCCAGTATCCTGGTCACTAATGAAGAGGTTAAAGAATATTGCCTCTGTGAGCTTTGGGGAACTCCACTGGTGACTGGCTTCCAGCTGAAATTTTGCTGCTGATCCCAACTATTTGAGGCTGGCTGTTCAGCTAGTTTTCAACACATATCCCTGTTCATTTTTCTAGCACATACTTCATCAGTTTATCTATGAGAATGTGATCAGACACAATGTCAAAAGCCTTGCTAAGATTAAGATAAATAATATCTGCCCTTCTCATCTTATCCACTGAGCAAGTTAGAGAATTGTAGAAAGCTGCAGTGCTGGCCAAGTATGATTTCCTCTTCATAGTTCTGTGCTGGCTGATCTCAATCACTACCTTCTTCTCCTTCATATGTTTTGAAATAGCTTGTAGGAAGATTTGCTTCATCACCTTCTCAGGAACTGACATAAGCCTGGCTGGTTTATTATTTGGCTCTTCCTTGCCCTTATGGAAGGCAGAAGTGACATTTGCTTTCTTCCAGTCTCCTTATACAGTCAGTACAACCTTTCAGATATAATTGAGACTGCCCCACAATGACATCAGCTGACTCCCTCACCAATGGTGGGTGCATCCCATCAGGTCCCATGTGTATGTCCAGTTTGTTCAAATAACCCCTTCTCGACCTTCCTTGCTCTAGACTTTACTATTGGTCTCAGTGACATGGAATTCCTGAAGACTGCTCTTAAAAATAAAGATCAAGGAGAAGGTGGCATTAAGTACTTCTCTATGTCCTTTGTTACAAGTTCTCCTGTCCCACCTAACAGCAGGGTCACACTTCCTTAGTCTTCTTTTTGCTGCTGATACACATGTAAGAAGTCCTTCTCGTTGGCCTTCATGCTCCTTACTAGATTTGCCTCCAAAGGGCTTTAGCTTTCCTGACCCTATCTCTGAATACTTGAAGAGTGTCTGTATCACCTCCTGTGTCACCTGACTCTATTTCTACCCTTTGTATCCTTCCTTTATAAATCTGCATTTTGTTAGGTGCTCTTTGTTCATCTGAGCAGGCTTCCTGTCACATCCTGCACATCGGGATGAACTATTTATGAAACGAGGTGGTGATCCTTGAAAATCAAACAGCTCACTTTCCTATTCATATGTATAGTGTGAATGCACTATGTGCCATGTGACTCCTCCTGTCATATAGGCTGGAATTCTAGGTCTTCCCAACCCCTTGATGAACCCCCTATGGACCCCCTCTGTCTTCTCTTTTTTCCTGTTTGGTCTGCTGGCCTCCTGTATTTCTCAACTACACAGCCACTCAGCTGTGGGAGAAGAGGGAGCAGGAGTGTTTTCACTGTGCTGCATGCCTCCAAAGCTGGAAGGCTGGAAAATTGGATTCAGTCATTCCATGCATATGGTTCAGACACAAAAGTGTTCTGCTTGATGACTTATACTAAAAAGATCAGCTGCTGTGGTCTTGACCATTCCTAATTTGTTCATCTTTTTTGGACTTATGGGCAGTTTTCAATAAAGCTCTGAGGAAGTAATATTTAATAATATCCCCGGAGAGGACATTTCTGAGCACAGATGGGTAAGTAGAGTACTCAGTTTAAAGAATTTCATACTAAATAAAGAATGACTGGTGTATTTAGGAATCTACAGTCTTGGTAAACAAGCAGGTGGAATTACTGCCGGGAGTTTAAAAGGAATGTCTAGACCTCATTTCTGAGAAAGAATTAGGTGGGCTGGAATCCCATAAATTATTTCTTTTTTATTTTTCTGTATTGATAAAATTAAACTTTTTTTCTCTGGCAGAGGGAAGTAAAGGGGGATCAGAATATGATAAGGATTATACAGTTGTCTTTTTGCAATTCTTTTTTATGGAACGGAAAGAGTGAACATGTGAGTCTTTTCTAGTTTAAAGAACCGGGGGCTTGTGCAAAATTGGGTGTACTATCTTTCAGTTTTCGTCTGCAAAATAGAAATTAAAAGGTGTTAAAATGGTACTGCAGGAACTGATAGCATAAACACTCCTGGTAACAATATGGATTCATAGCATACTGGAATCTCTGTTCTGCAACCATGGATTAAATCACTAAGGGACAACAATGAAAGATAGATCTGGGAAGATATTGCCAGAACAGCTTAGCATTTTGCATGTTGTTTCTTTTGAAAGTATTCACGAGGATATTTGTCAAATCCTAAGGCTCTGAATTGCACAATAAATAAAGTTAGTCACATTAAATAAGACCTCCAAAATGAAGAGAAGTTATTAATACTCATTCAACTTCTAATGCACTGTCATCTGAAAAAAAGACAAGTAATTATTTTTCAGAAAAATAATCTCATCCTAGAGTTAAAATAAAGATATGTCAATGAAGAACGATGCTCGGACATTTAAGACTGTAAAGCTCAAAAGAAATAGGTGAAGTTGTGGTATAAGTCTGGATTTTATGAAAACCTAGGGAAAACATCCACTTAATTAAAAGGAGGTCATGCATTTAAAGGGTAAAAACAACTATCCTCCCGAAAGGCTTATCAGTATGGTCCTCACTAGCTGGCTCTGAATGCCTCTTGGATATCACAGCATGATTCTCAGCCTTTTTTTGTTCAGTGGGGGCCATGAGGTTGTGTTCTCATATGGGCCTTTTTAGCAATTAGGACCATATGAAAAGTAATCCCCAATCCACTTGCACAAGATTCTCTAAACTTAAAAAAGATTGTAAATCATCTGTTTCATGAGGCTACCTACACTGTAGAATCCCTGTGAAAGCCTCCATCCTGTACTACTTTTACACATCAGTAAATCTCAATACTTCCCAGCAGACTGATCAGAGGTACAAAACACCCTTCGTAAGTCCTTGCCAATACGAGATATACATTCACTTGTAGGGATTCTTTCCCCTTTAAAATTCAAAAGAGTAACTTGGGATGTCTTTTGACTACAGTTTAACCTGACAGTGCTCCATTCTGACATGCTATCCCTTTCCCATTCTTTCTCCATGAAAACTGGGGCAAGTCTGTTTTTCTTATCTGTTTTTACCATGGCTGTTACTGCATGGTAAATTTCTAATGACTCATTTTCTTTCTTCAGTTGCTTTAAAGAATTAAACGTAAACCTTTGACATTTAAGGATTTAACACCTATTGGGCTTTAATAAATTTAGTTTGTATATTATGGACTACATGTGTATTTAACAAAAACATAAGCCAAAAGAGTAGAAGAGTAGAGGTCAAAAAATAAAATGTAGGCACAGAGCAGAAACAGTAATGGAAGAGGATGGGGGGAATGTAGTCAGGTTTCAGATTAATCGGGGACCAGGCTGTTTGCCAGATACTGCATTAGTGAGTATTGCTCACTAATTTCCCTTTCACTGTTTCCTTGACTGATTGAAGTGGTCGTCCATCAGGTATCTGAATCCCACCCATGCTATCAAAGCACCTTCTATTCCTGCCATTCTCAAGGGGAAAAAAAAGAGTCTCTAGCTCTCCCATGTCCCTAAAAGCAGCACTGTACCTTCTTGCAGCAGATAGAATTTGATGAACCAGTGGTCAGTTTCATCAGATGATGTAGAAATATATTAAGCCCTCAACGGAAAAATAATATTGGGTTTTTTTATGCTGCCTGATAATTAAGATCAAAATATTTAGGCATTGCTCTTAGGAGCAGTCTGACCTGGACCCAGGACACAGCTGCCATTTAATGTTTTTAGAAAGAATATTATGTTCTAAAAAGTTTGGATTAGTATATTTTAATTAGAAATTTTAGTGTGCCACTCAGTAAATGTCATTTTGATAGACTTAGAATAGTAGAATTTTAGTTATATAAAATATGAAAGAATCTAGAATCAGTGAACAGGCATGTATGTGCACATACATGTATGTGGACGCAATTCATATTAGTAAGTGTGTTTATCTCAGAATTGAAACTTTGTCTGAAATGCTGCATGCTAAATTCTGCAACTTCCAGCCACAATAGGAGAATACGACAGTAAAATTTCTCAGAAAGAGATTCTGTCGATCTGACTTAAAAACTGTGATGCAATGACAGTGAGACATAACAAAAAGGTGAGATTCAGCATCAGATGCTCCCATGTCCCCCAGTCTTGCATAAAAGATATTCCTAGTGGTGTTGCATAAGTCAACATTTATTGGAAGTACAAATAGCACAGTTTCTCGTTACCAGTTCAATGAACAAAGTGACTTTAAGTAAACTCTTAGCGTAGAAGAACCAGAATATTTCAGTAGCAGGTGGAGATTCAGTGTTTTTCACCATACATTTGAGCAGTTCCAGGCCAATTTCCTTCTGGTAGAAATCCTATCAATTCTTCACTCTTGTTCAAAAAGTTAGCTGTTTATGGCTAGTCCTTCTTACTTAATTTTTTTTTTTTTTTTTTGAGAGGATACAGTAGCACATGGTTTTTGAGCTGCAGTAGTATCTAAGTAGAGTACTTGCCTTGCTGTGATTTTGAAATTGCTTTTCTGGTGTTTCCCAGCATAAATACTGTTTGACATATTATTTATGTCTTTTTGTAGGTGTAGGTTTTGTAGGTGGGGGAGACAGCCTTACCTTTTATTGATTTTTTTGTTTTCTTTGGTGTATTTTTCAAAATAATTTTTTATTATGAATTAATTTGTAACAGCCCCTTAGTTTTCTGCCCTGTAGAATGACCTTTGGAATAGATAATATTTTTTTACTTTGACATCAATCCTGGGAGAACAAAGATGTGGTGGTTTCTTTGAGGTAAGTGAAAAATGGGTAGATTGCATCACCCTTCTAAATGAAAAGCAGGGTAATTCCCTGAATATAAGAAGGTACGAGTTTTGTTTGTACTACAAATTTGGAAATAAATTCCTCCTGAATCAAATTAACCTTGGCCGGTTTTATTCTCTCCCTGTTTGTTCTTTAGGTATGAACAACCTAAATGTGATAATGGTGCCAGAGCTCACCCAACAAAAACAAAGGATTTGTACAAAGGACGCCAGCTTCAAGGTCAGTGAAATCGATTTAGGTTTGTGCACTCGATACTTTGTTTATTCACTGTAGCAAATTAAAAAACAATTTCTTATCCTATATCAAAACAATGTATCTTTTAGTTATCACTATATTGATTTGCCACTGACTGAAGTCTTTAACTTTGGAGCAAAGTGTGTCAATATGGGTCTTGGGATGTTGTCGGAGAAAGTAAGGCTCATTTTTCTCTAGTTTAGTGGCAGTCACATTTACTTGCTGGAATTATTCCTTGCTGTTGTCATATTAGGGAAATCAGCAAATACATCTAGAATAACTCGGACCACAATTCATAATCCTTGTTCTAGCAAAATTCATGGGAAATTGGCCTCTGTCTTCAAATCAGTCAAAAAGATATATCATCTTCCTTACTTTTTTCTAAGAGTATCCTTGTTAGTTTACCTTGGAATAATTTTATTCTTCTTTATTGTAGAAAAAAACCTTTTTGTTTATTAACATTTTTATAAATGTTACACTTTTTATAAGCACGGAGTTCAGCAATATATGTGCCACATAAATCCTCAGACATGTGAAACTTAGTGGCAAATGCATCTTTGGTGACAGTCAGAGTGATGATGTTTATCCATCATTTTGCCAGTCGGTACTTGCTTACTGAAGTTACTTACTGCTGTTGTAACTTCATGGAAGTTAGCAGGAATTTCAGGGATAATTTGAGAAAATATTTTGGACCTTATTGCAGCCTTTCAATACTTAAAGAGGGCTTATAGGTAAGATGAAACCAAACTTCTTAGCAGGGCCTCTTGTGATAGGAAAAGGGGTAATGGTTTTAAACCAAAAGAGGGTGATTCAGATTAGATATAAGGATGAAATATTTTATGATGGAGGTCGTGAAACACTGGAACACATTGCCCAGAGAAATGTTGGATGCCCCATCCCTGGAGACATTCATGATCAGGCTGGAGCATCCTGATCTAGTTGAAGATGACCTGCTCCTTGTAGGGGGGTTAGACAAGATGACCTTCAAGGGTCCTTTCCAACCTAAATTATTTTATGCTATTTTACAATCCTTACTCCATGGAAACCGATGGAAAGTTAACCATCTTTGACAATTTATTTCACACAGCACTTGAATAGTTATAGGCTTGGATAATTACTTTATTTTATGTGTTTTTTTCTGAGTGAAAAGGACTTAACTCAGAAGAGACTATAGCAGAGCAGAAGCTGAAGAAACAAGTTTTGTAGTAAAAGATATCACTTTCTGGACACTCCTACCTTTTGCTAAAAATTTTGAAAAGCATTTGCTAGATGGAATCTTAGAGAGAGGATGGGCAGGTGAAGGTTTTTAAGATTTCACATTTCTATTTCTTATCTAAATTGGTAATGCTTTTATACAGTACAGTAATAAATATTTATCCAAAATTAAGATAGAGTGCCAGTGAAACAATTAACAAGAATTTTTAGCGTTGCAAACTCCTATCTGATAACTAATTTTCATTAAGTTAGGCAGTGATATTCTAATTTTCTTTTTTTACATTATGGTATTTTGCATTATTTAAGCTTTAGTCCAACAAATCACTACAGCAATGCAAGCTCATAATTATAATAAATTATATGTATGACATGGATTTGCTCTCCCTCATCTTACGTTGCTTAATCTTTGACTTTCCAATGCTTTGTGTTATTTTAAAATAAGGCAAATACCAAAATTTTCTAACATTTCTTAAATACTTACAGGCTAGCTAGAAGAACCTCCTTCTTCTAGTCTGGAGTAGCACAGAATAAATACATACCTATAGAAGTAACAGGGGAAAGAGGCTACTTCCCTGTCACAATTGTGTTAAGATGCTTATTTTTTTTCCTTTCCCTCTTTCTAAGCCTAAATGTACAAGTCCTCAAGTGGCAAATTTCTCTCTTAACATGTGAACACTGCATCAAGTAAAAATGAATTGAATTTAATTTAGAGAGTTTTTGAAAAAAGGAGGTTGAAAGATGATCTTGCACAGGTGTGTCTCGTTGATAACAAGTAACACAAACTTGTGCAAATAGCCAATATTAATCAACTTTTTAGTAGAAATGAACCAGTGTTACTCAAAGATTCTATTGTAAACAGTCTTGCAAAAGCATATTTGCATTGTCTATATTTAAATATAACATATAATTTCTCAGTGGTGCCAGGACTGAATAAAGAAAAAAATAGGTTAATTGGATGCTTATTTTTACGTTTTTGAAAGGATGAGTTTGCTTGTTTGGAAGACTATAGCCACAAAAAATGTAGTAGCCCTGGGTGAAACCGCTGTGACTGCCTGCTGTGTAAAATGAGAAAGATTTAAAATCAATTACTTTACTGTTATGAATGATCTTAAATGGGATAAACCCCACCAGAAGATCCTCAAGTGGGTTAAATTGGCATAGTTCTTGAGCTACACTGGTTTACACCACCTGAAAGTTTGAACCCATTACATATTAAGACAAATGTTTTTAGCAATATTTTGCAAATAAATCAAGATACAATTTTTGGCAAGCACTGACATCTTGTTAAGGCAAAATTGTGGAAGGTAAGGGCACCTTGGAGTCTACAGCAAAATTCCCACTGATTTAAACTGAGCTAAGAATATGTCTTCATATCCTAAGGCTAACCTAATATAAAGCATCTGAAACTGGAGGCTAATCTGATGTTTGTAAGGATGATCCAAGCCACCTGTATCTCTTAATCTGGGCTGGAAGTTACACAATAATAATTCTTCCCATTAGATTTCTAGTTGTTTTTTTAAAGCCAAAGCATTTTTCTGAGGTTACTTGTGGTTATGGTCCTTCTGAGAAACTAGTTATTGCAAGATAATGAAAATGAACTCAAAAAGGAGTCTAGAGAACGTCACATACTGGGGAAATGTAAGGGTTTTTTACTTTTCTCATAGTCAGAGTTTTCAAACACTCGTATTTTGATCTTTTGTTCTCCTGTGTTATACAGTAAAATGGGAGCCCTATGATGAACTGACATATTCTGTAAAGAGTCTTAAATATTTTTTTCCTCATACTTTTGGATTACTTGTTTCAATAATCAGCTTTATACACAAGAGCATTTAGAAAGGTATACCATGAAGGCTAGCTAAGCTAAACATATAGTATGATGGAAGGAGGTGTAGGTGCCGCTGTATTTTCCTAAAATCAGGAGTGGTGATAGGTCAAATTCAGCCAAGCTTAAGAAGCATCAGTTGCTGAAACTGTAATTTTTCAGTCTGGGTCTGTGGGTGAAGGTATTCTCAAGCATTATATGTATTCACTACTTTTTAATAATCAGTAAAATATTTTTAAACACATATCCTCAATAAGTGTATATCTATTGGTAAATTATATATATGTACTACTGTAATAATAAATTAAGTACATTGTAAAACATATGCAAATACAGAAGTTAAAAAAGGATGAAATAACCATAACTTTATTTTTTTTAATGTAATCTATTAATAGTGCAAAAAATATTTTCTTCCTGCACTTCAACTGTGCTTCTCCTGGGGTACATGCACCCCAGTTTGGATACAGTGGGTAGGCTACCTGTTCATAAAGCTAGTCTGGCCTCTGCTATAAGCAATCTGGATAAAGGGACTTTGATATGTAGGAGAGCAAGACATGATAGCATACTGAGACAGTGCCAGACTACTCAGATAATTTGCCTCATGGGCAAATCTTCTTATTTAAAAAGTATGCATTGAATGCAAGAAGTGTGTTTTAGGCTCCTCTATGTGTGTGAGGGCTGGATAAACTTTGGATAATCCTTTATATCATTTAAGATTTTTGTATGCTTATTTAACCTGGGAATTTATCTGTTTTTCCTGTAATATAATTTTCATTACCCAGACCTGAAATTTGAGAAGTAATTGAAAATTTTTTTCAAGTATTATGGGAAATGTCATTTTGCTCACACAATATTTTTTAATTACAAGTACCCTTATCTTTTGTGAAGGAAAGAAAACCAAAACCCAATAAAAAATGAGTAAATGGCTCAAAAGTTTCAGTGGGGGACACAATGCCAAGCTGGCATTTCAGACTTTCAGACTCTACTGTGTTGCTATAGTTTTGTGGCTTTGAATCAGATTCCTAATTTTGTTTACATTTCATTTTGGTTTGTTTAAGTTTCTCCCTTTCTTTAACACAATATGTTTTTTTTAAGTCCCTACAGTTGTGATAGTTCCTTTCATATAAAGGGATAATTTGAGAGGGGAAACTATAGTCTGGAAATGACAGTGCCTCATAAACTGTAACAGTAATACAATCTACTGACTTGGTTGCAGATTTGTTGTCATTCTACTAAAACCCTGAAAGTCTCCCTTTTCTATTTTCTCTAAATATCATAGCTCTTCACTGTTGAATATTTAGTTTTCCGTAATGCTGATCTCCTTTTACCAAGCTGGAACCCAGTAGAATGCATCCGTTGCATTAAAGTTACTGTAGATTTCTACTGGTGAAATAAAATCAGCGCTTCACTCCTATTTTTGTCCTTTCTGGCAATTCCTTATTTCAGATGCTTCTCATTACAATTTTTGATTTTAGAGCATTTCTCAAAACAAGATGTAGTATTTTGGGGTTTTGATAGCACTGAGTTAATAAGTATCTGAAAGGATTCAATTTTTACTCTCTAGGGTTTAGTCAGTGGCACAAGAAGGATCCAAATTAGTTTGCACAGCCTTTATGAGGACAGATTTTGAATCTTATATTTGGACAAGAGTATAGACCATGCCCCCTCCTCCCCACAACACAAAACCAAAACACAGTGCTTTGCATGAAGGACCTAAACTCTGCTAATCATTGTGTTGGTACTGTGGAGGTCTACAGTTTCGGACAAGCTTAGAACTTTAAAATACATTACTAAGTTGAAATGTCTTAATGCAGGCCTCCTGAATAGTCAATCAACTTACTTAACAGCAAAAAAAACCAAAAAACCAACTCTTAAACCCCTTCCTTTAATGTGAACTGCAGATTGTTTTCTAATTTCATAGCCTACTAATGAGTCAGCTCCTGTTTTGTCCTAGGGGCTTTTGTAAGCTTGATTTAACCTTGTAATTCAAGCAGTTAATATTTTCTGCTGCAAATCATGCATGAGAGCTGTTTAATTCATTTGTTTATTTCATATTTGTGTTACTTAAGAGAAACAAACGTATTCTAACTGCCCAATTTTCTTCCTATTGTAATGGCTTTATTTGTTGTTTCTGATTGGGTAATCCTTTACTGACTCTGAACAGTTTATGTTTCGTGGAGCAAAACTCATGATATAAGGTATGGGTGAATTATGTATGGATAAGTACTGTTTACTTTTGGTTGTTGGCAGTGCATCTTCTTTTTCCAAAGTTAAAGACAAATAGTTGGAAACACTCAAACCACGATGATGCAAGACCCACAGCCAAACAACCATCATGCGAAGTATTTCACTTAAAGGCACCTTTAAAAAAAAGAAAGTGATAGAGGTTTAATTGCTTTTCCTTTTGAGGTACATTCTGTTATATAGTGGTTCCAGTTTTGACCATTAGCGTGTCAGATTTCATAAGGTACCAGACTATTTCTCAGCTAAAATGCTAAGGTACCTCCACTGCCCTGCCTCATCTTGCTTTCTCTGTTTCCTCTGTGTAGTCTGGTACCAGCACCAAGTAGAAACTAATCTTACCCTACTTCACATTTCTTAAACATTTGAATGACTAAAACTTTGTGCTTTTTTAAAGGTATCGGTTAAGGTATAGTGCAGATTATATACACATGCCTGCCTTCCCATGAGCTTCAAATTGTTAGGTCAATTGGCATGTAACTGTCTCCGCTGAGCTGTGATTTAAAAGGATTATATTTTTATGATGTAACCAGCTTTTTGGCTGCATGAGCTAATATTCAAAATACCCCTTTCTGCTATTGAATCTTAAAGCTCCAAGTTGTCAACCAATAATTTCAAGTTTGCAGCTGTTTTGAATGAGTCTATAACCATCATCCTGAGCCCTGCGCTGCTTTATGTACCAAAAGGTTCTTGGCAAAAAGACTCTTTATGGATCAGACTTGCCTAGTGAAGTGTTTAAACTATGACCAGGAAATGGAGCAAAGCTAGTGTGAAGTTTCATGGCAGGGATGGCAGAACTGAACAGCTGCATGACAAGTTGGAGGGGACCTGCCTGGAGCATGGTGAGGTCTGCAGAGAGGACGTGAGGCTCAACAGCAAGGTGCAACTTCCAGAGCTAGAAGTTAGCAATGGAAGCTGAATGAAGCCCCCATAATCCAAGAGGGATTGGTGACCTGCTATGCCAGTTAGACACCCATAATTCTGCGGGCCCAGAAAGGATGCACCTGACAGTAATGAGAGACCTGGCAAGAGAGCTTGTAAAGTCCTTTTCAATCATTTACTTGCAGTTGTGGTTAACTGGAGAAGTCCCAGTTGAGTGGTAATTTGGTAATGTAACATCCATTTTCAAGAACAGTCAGAAGGATGATCTGGGGAGCTACAGGCCTGTCAGCCTAACTTTTGTAACAGGGAAGGTCATGGAGCAGGTTCTCATGAGTGCCATCACACAGCACATGCAGGACAACTAGGAGGCCAGGCCCAGCCAGTGTGTGTTTATGAAAGCAGGTCCTGCTTGAGCAACCTGATCTTCTATGAGAAGGTGACCTGCTTAGTAGATGAGGGAAAGGCTATGATTGTTGAATATCTAGACTTCAATAAAGCCTTTGACACCATCTTCCACAGAATTCTCCTGGATAAATTGAGGCTTTTCATGGCTTGGACAGGTGCAGTCTTCACTAGGTTAAAAGCTCCCTGGATGACTGGGCCCAGAGAGTAGTAGACAATGGAACTAAATCCAGTTGGCGACCAGTCACTAGTGTGTTCCCCAGGGCTCAATATTGGGGTCAGTCCTGTTTAACATCCTCAGTAAGTTCCCAGATGCCACCTAATTAGGTGCGAGTGCTGATCTGATGAAGGATAGGAAGGCTCTGCAGAGGGATCTAGGCATGCTGGATCCATGGGCTGTGGACAACTGCATGGGATTCAAAAAGGCGAAGTGCCAGGTCCTGCACTTGTGTCACAACAAACCTGTGCATCGATATAAGCTTGGGGAAGAGTGGCTTGAGATCTGCTCAGCAGAAAGGGACTTGGGGGTGCTGTTTGACAGCTGGCTGGATATGAGTCAGCGGTATGCCCAGATGGCCAAGAAGGCCAATGACATCTTGGCCTGTATGAAGAATAATGTGGCCAGCAGGACTAGAGAAATGATAGTCCCATTGTACTCAGCAGTAGTGAGACAACACCTCAAGTCCTGTGTGCAGTTCTGGTCCCCTCACAACAAGAAAGACTTTGAGGTGCTGGAGTGTATCCAGAGAAGAGGAACAAAGTTGGTGAAGGGTCTGGAGCACAAGTCTTATGAGGAGCAGCTGAGGGAGCTGGGGATGTTTAGCCTGAAGAAGAGGAGTCTCAGGGAAGACCTCATTGCTCTCTACAACTACCTGAAAGGAAGCTCTAGTGAAGTGGAAGTCAGTCTCTTCTGTCGTGTCTCAAGCGAGAGGATGAGAGGAAATGGCCTGATGTTGCATCTGGGGAATTTCAGATTAAATATTAGAAAAAAATTTGCACTGAAAGACTGTTTTGGCATTGGAGTAAGCTGCCCAGGGAGGTGGTGGAGTCACTGTCTCTGGAAGTGTTAAGAAGTGTCTGGATGTGGCACTTGGGCATATGGTTTGTGGATGGTTAGGTTGGTGATAAGTTGATGGTTGGACTAGATGGTTTTGAAGGTCTCTTTTGAGTTTGATGATGCTGTGGTTCTGTGCAGAGGGGTGCTGGAGGGTCAGGAATGCTCCTTCTCAGTTCTGTGGTGCTGGAGGAGGAAGGGAAATTGCTGCTTCCCCTCCTAAAACAGTTGCTGTCTCCTCTAGTGTACGTAGTGGTGGCCTGGGGAGGGGGTCGGGCAGAGGCAGTACTCCTCACCACTACATAGCTCTATGGGTCAAGCCTCCATACAAAGAGGGAGATCTGCAGCTCTAAGTACTGAGCCACTAGTATGGCTTCAGAGCAGTTGAAACTCAGAAGAGGACTCTGTCTCTTAAACCTACAAGAGTTTCCTTGGGCTTTTGGATTTAGTAACTTCAATATTAGTACCCTATTGTCTGACTGTATGAGCATATTTTAGTCTCCTGGTGTGCAGTTTTGCTCCAGAGGGCCTGCTCCAGTCCTGAAAGTTATTTTTCAAGCTATGTGGATCATATTTATTTCCTTCACACCCTCTTCTGTCCATCTCCCCATCCTGATTTAACAACTAATGGTCTGGCAACTGTTGCTTTATTTTTGCCTCAGTTTGTAGTAATTTCTTATCAAAATGATTAAGCCCCCCCCAAACCCAAGCAGAAATATTAATATCTGAAACAAGAAAAAATCTCAAGCATACAACCTAAGAGCTGCTGTATCTTTCAGTCGTGTGTGAATTTGTCTATAAAAATTACAGTAAAAGCATCTGTGCTGCTAGTAAAATGCCAGTGAAAGACACAGCTGTTTCATAGCTAACAAGAGAAAAGCTTGCTAATTAAAGGTGATGCTACTGGCTCAGCAGTAGCATTTCATTCATCGCTCTAGTTTGTATTAACCAAAAACTTAATGTTTATTTTAAAGGGCTGTATTAGGACTAACAAATACTGACGTAATTTGCTTCTCAGCATTTGACTATGCCAAAGAATATAAATTCTGTTTCTCGTGATGCCTTTAGGCATCACTCACCTCACTGGTTACTGTCCTTTTCCAGACAAACCCATTTTTAAGGACAGCAGCCCTGCCTGTTGTGCTGCTCTTTTCCATTGGGTCCATTACTGTCAGCGTGAGCAGTGGGGCATCTCCCAGAGAACATGCCCAGAAAGGGAGAACATTCTCCTGTGTCTGGCTGGCTTCCCAGGAGCTTGTCACACAAAAGTCGTACCATGGCTGTGTCTGCTCCAGCGTTTTTGAAATGAGTTTCTTATTGTGTTTTATGCCTTCTTGGCCAGAGAGTGAATAAGTGAGAGGATGCTTTCCCCCATCTAAGCCTTTCCTAAGTCTGAGTGTATGTCAGAAAGTTCCACTGACCCTCATGAAGGTGTTTTGGTTCACTTGTCAATGATGCAAACATGTAGAGAAATGCTGCTCTCTACACTTTATGATTTTGCCATTGATTCTGATAAAGATGGACCCTTTTCTTCCAACTTTACCAGGGAAATTATTATTTTAGAGGGAATACATACATACATATATAATATATATATATATGTAAAAATACATATGCATAAAAATATTTAATTTCCCATCAACAAGAAGCAATAAACTATGAAAGCTTTTTTACCATAAAGCTTTGGTAAAGCTAAAAATTACATTTCAGAAATATATTTTATTTCCTACTTTTAATTTCTCTATACATTTAAATTCATACATTTAATCCATAATATTATATTTACTCTCCTTTTATCTTTGGTTTTCCTCTAATACCAAAAAGACAAAGAAGGAAGTGAATTTATGTGAAATGTTTCAATGCAGAGATTAACCAAATCAAGAAATCCAAAAAACAGAGCAAAACAGTACATATTAAATGACTTTGTTTCTTTCAACAAGGACTCTGCAGAAAATACATGTCATTACTAAGAAAATCAAGATACTTACTGTCCTCTAAAAGAAATCTAAGGTTTACAGTGAAAATACCACAGACTCTATTAAAACAGCTCTCATGACTGCAGATACTGAGGTATTGTCTGCGCCCAGCATAAAATTGTAGCATAAGCAGAGTAAAACTTTGATCACATTGAAACCTAAAAGGGATTAAAATATTTGTCCTAACTGAATAAACTTTGATGCTGTATTCTTAAAGTTATTAAGCTTCAAGAAATGCTTTTGAAAAATCTTGAAATAATCTCTGGTACAGTGAAGACATAGGAGAGGTATCTCATAATAACTTGAAGCAACTGGATTGCAGCTCTTGGGTGAGCAGCAGAAAAAAACCAGCTTAAGAGGGGAAGATTGATACAGAATAACCTCAGTGTTTTCTGCCAGAATGCCTACAATCATTATCGTCTTGCAATCTGAAAGCTGTCAGGGAAAACTCATATGACTGAACGGAAAAGGCAAAAACCTTTTAGTCTGCCAGGGCTGTAATCATAATGAAAAATGACACCTGAACCTTATCATGACAGTGAGTGGGAGTCGCATAATAAGACACTATTTCCTCAAAGGCACATGGTATGGGGCTTCTCCTTTATAATCTGATATAAAAACATCTGAATAAAAACATGTGGTGGATTTGTAACACCGTTCCCTTCAAAATGAATATCTTGTTTTGTTGTGTTTTCATACCTGGATACAAGTTCTCCTTTATTATGTGGCAGAAACAGCTCTCATGTTTAATTTCTGGACAGGGAAAAACAAATATTTTCATTTCAGATTGAACATATATCTGCAGCTATGTTTTTGAGAGGGAACAGCAATGGTTAGGCATTTATTCCTTGTGTTTAGTCATTTGGAGAAGTGTTCCAATTTTCACAGTGAGTTCAATGGGATTTTCTGTTCCCATCAACTTTGAAAATATCCTGTACTTATAATAAACCACCCTAGAAATTTTGTGTTTTGTATCAAATAGTGACTTTTTGAAATGCAGCGTTATGAGGGTAGGGCTTGTGAAAAATTAAGCCACTGCAAGAGTTCACACTTCCTAATGTTTTGAGTAACTTCATGCATAATACAGAAATAACATCAATTTTGGCTGATGAGTTGTGACTGAAAGTGTCAAGCAATGAGTCTAGTTCACTTGCCAAGGAAAATTATCAACGTGTAGTCAAAATTGTTGATACTCTGATCTCTCATCAGTAAGTATATTTTTCTGAAGAAAATATTTTTATTTTAGCCTATTGCAAAAGGCTAAAAAATTTCCTCCTCATGAGCTCTCAGTTGTGAAGGCCTAGATGTATTATTCAACTAAGGAATAACATAATGTTGAAAACCACTGAGAGAGTCTTGCATGCACTGTCATGCAAAATATTTAGCCGTCTGCAAAAAAAAAGAGATTACTTTGTTCATCTCTTTTGAGAAAAAGGCTGTCTCTGACAATCACAGTTTCCATTCAATGCTCATGTTTTCTAAATATCAGCACGGCTTACCTAAAAAGACCAGTGGAACTGATCACCAGTATAAGAGGCAAAGTCAGTGTTGTATGTTCTCACTGACGTTAGCTTTATTTTACAAAGTAAAATATCATTATTGAACTTAATTTCCAAGTCAGGCTCAAAGGTAATGCCCAATTATGTCCCCCTAGTAATATTAGATCAAAAACATGATTAACCTTGCATACCATGCCTTTGTGAGGAACTGCTGCAGCCTTGGTGCAGCCACAGATAGAGGATGCCATATCTGCTACTATTAACATGGAGAACCTGGAACCAGAGATGAGCTTGGGAAGTCTCTGTGGTTAATACTGTTAATTGTTTGTATCTTGGTAGTTTATAGTTGTACAGTCTGGGATCCCGGCATTCTGGGCACTGTGCAAACACATAATAACAGAATGATGCCTGGAAAATTTGCAGCCTAGCTGACTGTAAAGCCACTTGGACAATGGGTGGATAGGTGCCATCAACTGGAGAGGCAGTGAAAGTTTCTTCCAGTTCCTCAAAGTGCTTCAGTCTGCCAGCATGTGTCACCTCCATTTCATACTGGCTGAGCCTAAGCCAGCTGGCTTTCCTCCAGGTCCTTTTTCGCATCAGGTATTTAGACAGCAGAGAATGCATTTTTCTGTACTCAGTGAAGAGATGTAGAACAAATACTGTTGTTCACAACGATGACAGTGTGTACCAGACTAACTCAGTGGTTTTTAAATGATGTTATTCCTTGGTTAAATACAAATTCTAGGCCTTCACAACTGAGACCCCCAAGGAGGAAATGAAATTACTCCATACAAACATCTGGGAATTCTTTCAAAGGATTCAGAATGCTTCACAAGGTTCAGAAATTTTCTTCTCTATAGCTCAGCAGGAGTGCTACTGTTCATAGACTCCTGATGTTAGCACATGGCAAAAATCCATGAGTAATTTTGGGACATGAATTAATCACAAATTTTGCCCTTTACACTTACAATGTTCTTGAATTTGTTTGCTATCTAGAAATGTCTTCTGGTAAAGCCTCTTACTCTGTAAGTCATCCACAAGCAATTCATTGTAAATATCCCTAAAATACAATCCATGACCTGCTGAACCCTGATCCTGCAAACACTTACTCACATTCTTCTTGTGCTTAGTTCCATTAAAATCAAGGAACTTTTACATGTGGTTGTAAAGTTAAGCCCAGGCATAAGTGTTTGTAGGACGAAGGTTTAGGTTGTTCCATAACCCTTGATATTCTACGTGATATGTAGTCTCTGTTTGTTAAATGAGACGCAGGCACTCAAAACCAGTGCAAAGTCAGGGTTTTTCAGTCCCAGGGTATTACTCCTGTTCCCTAACTGGAGAGTTACAGAATCCATCCTTACAAGTCTTAATTTTGGGTTATTGAATACATAATTCAGATTTGCTGGTAGTGATCCAACTTGAAACTAGCTTTGGAGCACAGCTAAATACAAAGAAAAGGTTATTGAATCAAGTTCATTTAAGGAACAGAGTGAATATTCATCAGCTTTTTTGATGATTTCTTGATCACTACAGAGCCTTCTGTGCTGGGAACTTTATAATGGGGAAAAGTACTGATAAGCAGAGTTTCTAGGCTTTGTAGCCATCCAGAGTTCTAATGGAAAATGTTTACTAGAGCTGGACAGATTTGTTTGCAGAAAATAAACCCGGAGTTTGAAAATCTGCCTAGCTCACTGAAGAGAAAAACAGAGTCTAGGAACAGCTGTTGACTGGCATGTTCAACTATGTAGTTAGCTGTATGTTGTCTACTATACATCCAGTGGTGAAAAGAATATACAGCATTTTGAATTCAACACATAAATTGCATTTGACATTTGTTTCTACAATCTCACTTACTACTATTGCTGTGTCTCTCTTATTTTCACCATTTCAAGCAGGAAGGCATCATAAAAAGTTCCATCAGTTGTGTACCTACTTGTATATATGTGCATCTAGATACAATCACCAGTGACTCCTTCATATATGCTGGAGATTTCCATCCTGTAATTTCAGTTCAGAGAAGTGGTATTTAAATGGTCACGAAACAGGATCTCTGAACTACTGAAAATAAAAGATTCCTGATTTTCCATTAGGATATGTAACACATGTTTATACACTATGTTTTTCAATATATATGGTAACTGGTCTTTTAGGCCTTAAATGTAGAAAGTCAATTTGAAGTTAATTAGAGAAGGATTTTATTAGTTAGAATTTTTGTCTCCTGCTGAAATCTGTATAGCTGAATTCACAGTATCAAAGAAAGAGCTGGAAGGATACAAAAATATTCCTAATAAAAAGTTTACAAATTCTCTAAAATATTTATACAAGAGAGTTTTGGATTCTTTATTCCCCAAATAATGTGTACTTGTACGAGGTTTGTGATGGTATGTTGTAGAATAGTTTCTACTGGTGCTTGCTTGGGGGAAATGTGTGCTTGTAATTTCACCCGCAGCTCACAATTTTCGCACAGGAATAATGTGTGTCTGATTCCTGTAGATTGAAATTGTTTATATGATAGCTAACATAGCCCTAAATTTGAATCTGTGTTTGTACTAACATGTACCTATACACACAGAGATCCTCTTATGCTTCTCAATCTTACCCTCTTATGCAAGGATCATAAACAGGTTCTACTTATGAAAATATTCCATATATATTCTCAATAGTTTTCTCAGGTATTGAATTGAACTGAACCCATTCTGCAATCTGTATCCTATCTATGTTTGTAATGAATTTCTTAATTCATTAGAAGAGAAGGCAATCACAATTTTCCTGATCGCAAATCTCTCTGTAACCAGGCTTGAATTGGTACAAAGGACACTGATAACTAGGACAGGATGCCTACCAATCCCTACGAAGAGCTCAATACAAAGAACTCTGATATTTCATTAGTATTTTTATTGCTTTTTATTTTACAGAAGGGAAGAAATAAGTGAGATTCGGTAGCAGGTATTGTTAGAAGGTTTCATGTAGTGTCAGTATTTCAATCTATCGTGAATACTAATATGTCCTAGGGACCTGGAGGGAAGATGTCACATTCTCTGCTCTCAAAACTCCCTTGAGTGGAGATTTGTTCTTTTGCCTCTGCTCTCCTACTCCAGAGTGAGACAGTTCAGACCCTAGATTCTGGTGGGGTTGCAGGAGTTTGGGGTGACACTCTGTGTGCACCACTGTGCTGAGATAAATTGAGACTATCAACTCCTTCCACACATGGCAGAGGCTGGCTTGCTCAGACATGAGTCTGGGCTGGGGCTGAGATGTGATGAATAAGTTCTTTTTATATTTTCCTGTCTGTGAGACCTAGCAGGGGTTTTGAACTATTTCCCCAACAGAAGTGGAATGAACTGCTCTGACCAGCCCACTTTTTGTGTTGGCACATGTATGTGCCTCCATTATTTGCCTAGAGTTTGTTGTGTGACACATTCCTCTGGGAGAGTAGAGTTACTCTAGGCTGTGTTGATGAGCTCAACAGCTTCAGACCATGCTGGATTCACTGCACATACGATGTGACTCCTTGAGCATATCCACACTCTCCATTTATCAATGATTTCCATGCATCTTAAAGCCACTGAGTGGCAGATTACCATGTACAGCACTAGAAATGGCCGTATTTTTCACCTCTTTGTCTCTGCTCTGTGTACTTACCTTTCAGATTTCTCATGCAGACCTATTAACAAATTGGAGTGTACTTAAGTGGGAGAGAAAATTTAACTTTACAGCCATTACAACTGTGTCTCAGCATCTTTTGTCTTAGAAAAATGGGAAGATTGCTTCTGAAAAAATGTAATTGATGCATCTTATGCTGTATGTATATCAAAGGACTTCTTTCTGTATACTGTGAGGTTTTTTACCCCCTGGCAAGCCAGGACACTTAGTTAATTAGGAACTTTTGGTAAATCTCTCCTTTCCTCCTTAATAGTCAGGCTGGATCCAAGTTTTCCTATCAGGTTTGTGTAAAGCATACTTCAGCATAATTAGAACATTAATTATGCTGAAGCATTATTAATGGCCGTAGAAGTTGGAAGTCATCTAATCTGCATAAACAGCACCTACAGGGAGTTCATGCTCTAGGTGTCATTGACATTGTCATATCAATTTGAACCAAAGTAGTGAATAAAATCAATTAATACTATATATACAATCCTAATGTCAGATTTTAAAAAGAAATATATTTCTCTGGCTGAACTTAGTCTGGTTCCTACTGAATCAGAGGAAGCTAGTCTCTCTTATACAAAAATACTTTGTCCTCTAAATTCCTTGAAGTTTTACTAATTTTTCCATGAAACTTTAATGCTTTCCTATTGCAAGTTGTTTTTTTTTCCAAACACTAAAATGCCAGTATGTTATGAGTTATTTGAAATCATGTGTTCTGTTTTGACTGTCCACTTTCTTTGACACAAATGACGATTTCATCCTTTGTCTGCTGTGTGTTTGTTCCTTCTTCTTGATTAAAAAAGATGAAGGCAAACAGAGCCACAACATCTATGTCTCACATGTTTACAAGCCCATTTCATTAATTCTATGAGCTGTCCAGGATTATATGTAGCATTTTGTTCACTACATAGGTGTACACACAATTAGGTGTGATTGTCAATAGGAAAAGTTTAATCCATAAGGGATTGCCAAAAACATAACTTAATTGAAGTTCCTATAAAAAGTTGATTTCTTAAGACGGGTATTTTGACTTCTGCATTAACGGGGTGCATGGTTCTGTTGGACCAGCCCACTTTTTGTGTTGGCACATGTGGTTGGCTCGTAGTTCCAGGCATGCGTCACACGACCTTATTACAAACTTGGCAACCAAATTGAGGAAAGAGATTAATGTGTAGTGCAGTGGCTGGACATGTAAGGTCCAGGAATCAGCCTTTAATTTACAGTTCTCTGGATGGCTTGGCAAAAAAAGAAGGTACACTGCTACAGTGCTGGCATTTCTGATGTTTGGAAAAACAGGGCTTGCTGTTCATCATGAGTTGTTTTTACTTTTGAAGTTCATTGATTTCCCTGACATAGGCAGGTGGCTTGGTGAAACAAGGGTTATTTGGGAAGGCAAGATTCTTCTGGGAGAGTGAAAACTGTATGGTTTATTCTACAGTGAAACCTTGTTTTGTCAAATTCCTTAGCTGCTTGAGCCTTAAGCTTGGAGGCCTAGCTAAGCATTTGGGTGAATGCTTTGTTGTTGCTAGCTCTCGTTCATATCTGGCTGTAGGGCATCTTGCAGACAGGCTTCACTTGATAGTCACTTCATGTGGAAGGCAGAGAGGGAAGGAGGAATGTGAACAGATATACACTGCTCTAATTCTTTAAAATCTGGCCAAGAAAAGTTACCCTGGGAATCAGGTCAGAAAACTCTGGTTTAATATGAGAGGCATGCATTTCATATCATAAAACAGTTACCTGAATGAGTCTATTAAACCTGGACCCCTCATTTCAAATCAAACCTGGTAGTCTGGAGGGAATGTGAAAAAAAAAACAGATTAGACCCACTGGATCTTACTCTAACTGTAATGATATAGCTGATACACAGAAAGTGAGTTGATTGTGGGGTATACAGTGAATGTCTTGCTGCTGAAGTTTTTCCTTCTTCTACTTTGAATTTCAGAAGTTGTTCAACTATGAAGTAAGAGAAGGGTGCCTTGTATGCCTTGTATCTTAGATGGAACTTCTAGGTTGGTCTGTTTTCAGTCCTAACTTTGAGGAATACTTTTTTTTTTTAAAGTATTTCTTTACAAATGAATTTTATATTAAAATAAAGATTGTGCACAGGCTGAAGTTAAGTTTCTCCTCACAGATTTTTTTTCTCTCAGGTGTTTAGCTTCAGCGCTTTCCTTTAGTAACATTTTTAATTTGGAGACAGGTAGGAATTGATTGGATTAATTTGCTTGTAACCAAACCAAAATCTGTACTTCTTTCTTCAACAGCAAAAGACTAATTTCCCAAGCCCCAGTTTCCTTTTTAGTGATTTATCTCTGTTTACAGATAAAGCAGAAGGCTGTAAGACAGGACAGATAAAGTGAGGGCGTTCTATGCTCATTATATTTTCATTAGAGTCAACAGAAAAATGCCTGTCATAAAAGAAGAGCAATTTATTCTTAAAATGTGTTTTGATAGGCAGGCATTTATATTCTTTTTTAGTGTTTCTTGGTAACCATTTCCAAACACATCAGTGACATTAATAGAATCTCTCAAATATTTGAGAGATGAAAAGTGATTCTTTTCATGCAGAAAAACCAGAAAACATATTAACTAAGGATCACTAAAAAAGGATTGTAAAACTTGAATTTGGAACTCCCATCCTCTCCTCTTTCCTTGATAGATATTTGTATCTTTAAATATTCACGAAATTCATAGATCATATTGATTCTGCTCCGTCAGAACAACCCAAAATACACTTGATATTACAGGCAAACCTAGATGCTTTACTGAATTGAGTCATTAAGCATAAAATTTGGGATGTTTCTGAAGGTACTGTGTGAGAAGTCTGAGTTTCCTTCCTATTAAAAGTTTAGACAAGTGAATTAAACCTTTCTCATGAAAATAAAAAAGTGACAGAAATGAAGCTTGTGAATGGAAATGTAGCTGTCAGATCGAGACAGAACCACTAAAGTACCCTATGCTTTTTGTTTCCCCTATAAATGATCTTTTTTTTTATTTTTTCACTTTGCCATGATGTCTGAACGTTTGATTCCCTCCAGCTGCCCTATTTTTTCCACTGTGCTCTGAATTCAACATTATTCCACTGGAAGTTGCATTGTCTACACTTTTTATGTCTCCTAAGTGAAACACTTATATTGAATAACAGAGAAGCTAAAGATTCAGTTTTCAATAGAATGGATTTAAAGTTAGAAAATAAAATCCAACAGACTTAATGAGTTTCTGTATCAAACAACAGGCTTCTCTTGTGTATATGCACTGCTGAAAAAAATTTAAACAGTGGCTTATAGTATGGCAGAATGATAAAGTGCTGCTTAAACATCAGTTCCCATAACTCTGTTGTTTCATAAGGCAGAAAGCCTTGAGTCCAAAACATGCAAGGCAAAATACCTTTTTAGTGAGAATTCCACTCTTCGGTGTGCAAAGTGCAGTGGCCTTTATCCAGCAAAGCACCAAAGCCCATGTTTTTCTTTAAGCCCATGAATTCATTTGATCTAGTGAGAGCACTCTGTTGACACACTTGCCAGGCTTTTTGGAAGATGTTTTTTGCGTTTCTATATGACATGTGGGATCAAGCTCTGCCCTAAAGAACATGCTGTCCAGTCTGATGCTATTGTTATTCTTCTAAAGAAAAATATTTTAATGTAGAAACAGAAGTGGTTTCTGACACTCTCTTTGTTCTTAAGAGCTTACTTACAACAAAAGGAACCCTTCTGTGGACACACAATAGTTCGCTGATTAGAATACTCAGCTGAAGAGGAAAGAACCTAGGTTCAAATCCTTGATCTAAACCAGACAGAGCAGGGAATTGAACCTAAATTCTCTAGTGTGAGAGATTAGGATATTCCACAGGGATAACAGCAAGCCAGGTTTCAACTCCCTGCTCTGTCTGGTTTGGATCAGGGAGTTGAACCTCAGTCTCCTCCATCTCAGCTGCGTGCCCTCATCACCAAGCTATTTGGCCAAGATGGGATGGGTGTTATGTTCTTAAAGAAAACCCCAAACAACAAACCCAACAACAGCAAACAACAACAACAACAAAAAAAAAAAGAAGAAAAAGCATTAAAAAGCTCATTTTGCACCAGAGTAAAATCTAAACTACCCAATCCTGACTATTTCCACATGACAGAATTGTTGTTTCCTGGCCAGTCCTAGGGAGAGCTACTTCGTGGTCACATACTGAGAGTGCCAGAAGCAATAGGAAGATATAAACCCCCTTTGTCCCTGCAAATGCAGCTAAAGATGAAGAGATTCAGCCATGTTATCCACATGACTTTGGCAGAAACAGAGAAAACAAAACCACCAGAAGCCAGTTCATGTGAATGCCAGAGCTATCTCAGTGAACCACAGCTTTGTTTGGAGGAAAATGGGGGAGGAAGATTAATATTCTGTCAGTGCTGTCAGAGGTGTCTGTGTCAGAGCACAGGCTGTCCCTGTGAGTTTGCTTGAAACTTCAAGTAGCTTTTTTCTCCACTGATTTCCATGCCTCTCTTCTCTCCCTTGATTTTCTACCTGCGTCTCTCTAATTTCCATACTTTTCTTCTCCTTTCATTTCCTTTACCATATATTCATGTCCTTCTGCTTTCTACAAAGAAATTGTACCGTCTTAAGCTTTAGTCTTTGCATAGTTCAACTTTGCATAGTTGAACCTTGCTGCAAAATCCTCTGCGAATGTGCTTATATCAGTTGACAGAAACGAATGGGTTTTAGCTGTTTATCTTGTCTTTGTAATCCACACACATATGTTGAATTTCTTAATCTAATCCCAGGCATTTTTAAAGGTTTAAGTGGATTTCTTTGCTCATTACCTTCTCTTTCGCCTCCTGATTTTAGCTAGCAGTAGACCACCTATTGATTTTTGACAATCTAGCATGTGAACCCTTTTATAGCCATTTGCAGAGGGCTTGTTTACTTCAGTCATGTGAAGCTCATGGATTGAAAGTCTGTGTCTGTTGGAATTTGCAGTGTTGAGTATCTCCAGGTATGAAGTGTGGACTTCTACTTCAGAATAAGAGTCTTTTACATTCATTAACTTGTAATGGAAAATGACCACTGTTTGCTAAATCATTAAAATGTGCATATTTATACCAAAGAATTATTCACAGTAGAGTTAGAGTGGAAATGTGGGGTGTATGAATTATAATCAGAGTCATTATTTCAGTTCCATTCACCAACAAGCAAGCACTGTTGCAAAACGCGTGCCTGGAAATCAGGTTATTATACGTGCCCAAGATGGACTCAGTTTTGCTGGATATGAGCAGTTGGGATGCTGCTGTTGTACACTCAGATTGCATTTTTCCCTATCCCCTGCAATACCCAGGGCACAAAGATAAAATGTGATGTCTTCTTCCCATCTCCCTCCATTCACTCAGCAGCACAGAGTAAGATGCATGAGAACTTCCCTCGTGTTTGCGTTGCTGTGTTATCAACAAATGAGATTCCATGGCCTGCTCCAGAAATTGTACTCATGCACACACTCCCATAATTGCGTACACGTGCTCAGTCTTGTAGCATGGCATGTCATGTCAGCCTGTGTATAAAATGGGGTCATGTTTTTTTGCATACCATGCCAGACTTCTGGAGAAGTATGTTAGGGTATTTCTCTGTCTCTTTATTTCCTCTCAAGTCCCATGGTCAGTAAGCTTGAGATGGTTTTCATATTTCAATAGCCTCTCAGCCCTTTCTGATGTCACCTATTAATACCAAGTGACTGACTCTGCGGAATCTGGTTAGCATTTAACTTCATGATGTCTGCTGAAGTTGACATGATGTCTGCACAAATGCAAGGAAATCCAGGCCTCTGCATGGCTGCAGGATGTTCTTATTGGGTCCCTGACCAAATGCTGGATGTGCAGCACACAAGGGAAACAGAGCACACTGAACACAATGAAACTAGCATACAGTGTAGTGATCCAGTGAGGAAACTGCCCTCATAATCCTTAATGGAGTGCTATCATGGAATTGGATCTCCCTACTGTAAAACAACCCAAGGTACTTTGTAATCAAACCTCACACTGTAAACTGCATTACAGGAAGTCAGCTGCATTGCATCCTTCCTGGCAGACACTGTACAACCATAATTACATTAATCTCCATCTTTAATTTGCTCCATTGTTCTTCTGTCATTGCAGGATCTTTGCTACCAAGAGAGATGTGTTCATTTCTTCAGTGCTTACTGTAAATTGCAAATTAAGGGTGACATGATTAACTCTCAATTGCCCTGTTTTTTGTGGGATTAAGTCAAACTCATAATTAATTGAACATTAGTTTATTGTGGTTTAATGAGAAACACAGTACTATATTTGGCTTGGGGCATCTGTTCTATTTGCAAAGAAAGTTGGTTTGAGAACCTGCTGTAGCTACAGAGATCTCTGTCGACTCTGGGAAAGTGAGCTGGGTAATGGTCAATTAGGAATGGACCTTCATCTTTAATTTAAATGAATAGTATCTAATTATTAAGGCCTGCGCCTTATCAGTCTGTCATAGTATGCTCCTTCAGCAGGAACTAAGGGCATTTAATTCTTACATATGTCATACCTTGTAAGACTTTGATACTGAGCAATTGTAAGGCTGTATTTATGTTTTTATATTAGTCATTTTACAGCTTTTTTAATTAGCAGAGGATGAGTCAGTGAGATTTGAAATGCTATTTGCAGAGGAAATCTATCATGTATAGTGGAAAGTGTCCTGGAAGGCAAAACAACTGCAGATCCCAGATTAAATACTGCATAAAGAGAAAGGGAGATTTCTGTCATGCCAGGTTTCCAAGGACTGGTTCATTCCATAGTGTTCAAATAATGTTTTAGTGGTTCTTTCTGATTCTTGTTTCACTTCAGTTACTTCCAAAATTTACATTTTATAAACTTTCAATCACTGTTGTAAAAATCCATTCTGAGTTAAAATTTAGTATACAGTTTATGTTCCAAGAAATAGACATGCCTGCCTGGCATTAATTCTAACTTCCCTCTGTGTTGGAAATCCAATTTCCAAATCATTCACTTGCCAGTTATGAAAGGGAGGAAGAAAAAAAAATCAGATAAAAATGATGAAAATGTGTCTCCTAATTCAAGTTCACAATTTATAGGTATCTGTATAAACAAAACAAAAGCATGGGTAAAGATTCTGATACTTCACCTGACTGCTTCGGGTGTAGCTAGATCTTCTACTTCCTTTCTCCTCCTTCCTTCCCCCCCATCTTTTTTTTCCATCTCATCCTTTACCATCCAACAACATGCTTTGGGCCCTGGTAGCAGTGACATAGATTTGCAGTTGGTGATTCTGCCACTGCTTTTATTCCCAAGATCAAGAGACACCAAGTCACTGCATCTATAGAATGCTCCATTTGTGTGCCACAGTTTGAGGTTGCTCTGTACCATCTATATTTAAACAAAAAAATCAACAAATATGCAGTGTTTCAAAGATGTATTTGAAAAAATCCATCATGTATATAATGCTCTTTGAGGTACTGAAAGGTATCTTTAAGGGGTGCTGGCCTTAGATTTCCATCCGTCCTGTGTTATGACTGTGGACTAGCATGAAGGTAACACTGTGCACAGGAACTCTTCGAAAATTGCCCTCACATAAATATGTGCTGTTGGCCCAATAGCTCTGAATTTCCTTCATCTTTTTGATTTAATGACCATTGGTTCTTCACGTCTAAATAGAGACTTTTTTTGTGGCTTTAGATGAAGTGGATGCTTTTGGGATTTTCAGCTGATACTTCCATTGGTAAAAAGGCTCAGTAAGAGATATCCAGAAAGGTTAAAATCAACATCAGTTTGTAGAAGAGGCTGTTTTTCATGAACATTTCCAAGGACCAGGCTGCTTAGATTAATTAAATAATGTAAAAAACATCCCCACTAAGGCAAGTCCCCACAGTTCAATTTTTCCATCAGGAGACCAGAATTATGCACCTTATTTCTGAGGTCATTTCCATAATTGCAACAACATACATTTTTTTAATAGCTTTTCCTTTTTAATGGATATTTAAATGGAGGTAATTAAATATGGTTTTTTTTCATACCCATCTCCTGGGAGGAAACATAACAACATGATGAAAATAAAAGTAAATGGGAAGTAATAAATGTCTACTAAAAATAAATGCATTTTTACTCCTTAAGCAGGACTGCTTGCTAATTGTTAAGACTCTCAGAGTGATAATGTGGAGATTCAGATGCTTGTAATAGAGTATAAAGCTGGATTCGAAAATATTTCAGTTTAATAAGCTATTGTTGAAAGTGTTACTGCAGTCAGAAGTACCAGCTGTATATCTCAGGGTCAGGCAGTCATGAAATATGATATCTAAAGCAGATGTATAACCTTTTGAAAATCAGACCCAGTTGCTTTTCTCTTCTAGACATTTTTGGGCCCCTTTCTAATTTTGAAACTCTTGTCTCTGTGTCCTAATCAGTCGGATGATTGACTTCTGTCACTGGGCCAACACTTCAGTCAAATATATTGTGTTTCTTTCACTGGAGTTGGACCCACATGACTGTATTGTAGGTCATGGTAAACATAAGGCTACAAGCCTCTGAAGGTTAGAAGTTTGCATTGGCACAGACTGAACATAAATGCTCAGAATTTCAGATCCTTCTCAACATACTGAAATGTCTCTGGCTTCCAAAAGTGGATTAAATATTGCGTAGGTACTGACTGACTGATAAAAACATCAGCTGCCTTGTGTCCATTGGACAGCAAAGAGGCAAGACCTTATCATCTCAGTTTTTAGACCTTTTTCCTGTTCCCACTCAAAACTAGAATGGTAAAGGTCTACAAGAGAATGTTTAAGAATGTCAAGTAAGGTCCAAAGACTTTCTCAAGTTCAGTTTTGATTTTTGGATGGCCCCTGAAAGGGTTACAGTGTTCTAGCTGGTTCATCCCTGCCTGTTCTCACAGTGACATCTCTGAGCTGTTAGTAGCAAGACTTTCACTTCTCAAAAGCCTTTCAAACTCTCATTGAGGGAAAACCAAACTAAGAAGTGGTAATCAGAAGTTAGCCATTTCACATTGCCTATCTTTTACTTTGATGTTCTGATTTTCCTTTTCTTGTTTAGCAGTAATATTACTGGAACAGAAATAAATGTAACGGATTGCTTTTCCTATGAACAAATGCCCTAATCTAACTTTGTCACTCAGTTGCCAGCAAAAACTGTTTGTAGGGTCATGTGTTTCTGCTATGAATATTATCCCTTCTTTCCTCCACATTTACCCAAAGAATAAAAGAGTAGTTTATGCCTAAATGTATTTATAGAACATACACATATAGAATTAATCACAAGTGGTTTTACACTAATTGGGAATATAAATTAGCTATCTGGGCTTCCTTTGTTAATGGCGAAGAAGAGAAACATTTAAAGGGAGATCCTATTCTATTCCTAGAAAACAGATCTCAGGTAGTTGGGATAATGCCTTCTGAATGGTTTCCTTTATACTGAGCTTAAATAACTATTATGGGTGAGACATCTCATTTCAGCAGGCTCAAGTTCAACAAATCCCACTCAATGCACTTTGGTATGATATAAATGCCTTGGATTGAAGGGTAGGGCCTAGGGAGAGCACACTTTTGTTAACTCTTTAGTGTGTGTGTGTGTGTGTGCGCGCATGTCCTGACATTGGAACAGAAAATTTTAAAATGTTAACAAAAATGAAGTTAAATATATGTTAGGAACTGAAATCTGCTTTCTGCCCTTCTCAAGAAATAGTACTTCCCTGTAAGATATAGAGGTCAGGGGCTACAAGGCATGGATCTGTAGCTCCTCTACAGCTAATATCTGTTCTATTCCATTTCATTATTTCTGGAACTGGGGTAAGGACATATAAAAGAGAATTTGGTTCTGAGCGTATTTATTTCAAATAGTAAGAATATTTAAGAGAAAAAATAAAATAATTTTTTTTAAAAATAGGTAATATCTGAGTACACAGAGAAATGATTATGTCCTCAACCCTTTTAGAATGGAGACTAAGAGGTTTTGTCTGTGAGAGGTTACCAGGAGCTGTAGTGAGCGGAAAATTGCAACGAGCCATAGAACCATAGAATCATAGAATTGTTAAGACTGGAAAAGACCTCTAAGGTCATGGAGGCTAATCATTAAATAAAACTATAAAAGCGCTGACTGTTGAAACCATGATTTTTAGTCATCATCAGTTACAAATTTCACTTCCCAGGCTCATCTGTTGAGTTTTGTTTTTTTTTTTTCCTGGAAAGGGAGTCAGGAAAAGCTCAGGAAGTCCTCCAAAAAATGAAGAGACCTCTCAACATGTCTAGACAAACACAAACTTGTGGTTCATATGGATCAACAGGAATAAACTCATGAACTGTACCTATATGAGCATATAGAATAAAAGTTCAAGAAAAAATATTTTCCATGTATTGTCTATTCTCCCAGGATAACCAGTAGCACTGAAACACCTAGTTAAATTCTTTTTTTTCTGTATACCACTATTTTTCAGTGAAGTCAAAGGTACAAAAGAAGCATGAATATGAATAGTTCTGATCATTCAGTTTTTTAGCAAACCAAAAGCTTATTTACAGTTTTCAGAGGTATTTCAGTGGTCATTGTATTTAAGATCACTGCTAAGCCTCATGTTCATATTAACAAATGGGGAATAAAAAAGAAGCTTTAGATTTGCTAATTGGAAGTTGTCATGTCTTTAGTAACTTGAGTAACTGATTGAAGACAATTTCTTCTCTTGCAGGAAGATTGATGTAAAATCCCTTTTAAAGTGCTTAATCTTATCTATTGTATTCCCATTTTTACAGAAATGAACTAAATGCTCTTCTAACCATGGCTTCAGATGTGCTGTAAAAGATAATCTTCCAAGACTGACAGTAATAGATTTTTATGGACAAAGCAGGGAGCTCCAAGGCACTTGGGTGCATATTTTAAAAGGTTTATGGAAAGCCTCCCCGCAGATTTAACTTTAAAAGTCCATTCTTAGTACTAAAAGTAGTCATATGTATAGTGAGATGTGTACATTTGAGATATATAATGCATAATGATGATTCTTTGATTTCCTTTATATTATAGTTTAAATGAGATGTTTGTGTGTTCCTGTCATGTGTTGTATGTGTTTGTTGGTCTAAGGTTTACTCTGGGTAAAACTATCCTTAGAGCAAACACTCAGCTCTACATCTCTGAACCTGCAGGTTAACTCCATGTGATTTCAACTTCCATCCTTTAACAACAAATTACTATTTATGTAAGCTGTCAAATCCACATGGGACAGCCAGCCGCAGAAGAAACTGAAGTGTATAAACCATAGAGAGAAGCATAAGGCTCCCACAAGAGACTAGTCTTTCATTTTCTGTATTTAGCCCAGCAAGAGTGAATTATTCATTACAATCAAGCTAAAGCCCCTCCAGTCTTACCAGTTCATCCACAGATTTGTTGAAAATTAAAGCTCAGTGTGAAGCCTCCAGAGAATTAGTCTGAGTTAATAACACCTGTAAAGAACAGAGATTTCACTGTGAGGTAAATTGCTGTGTGATTGCCCACACATCAGCAAAAATTGTAATTGGGAGAAACTGAGTATTTTCTCTGTATTTAACTGATGAGGATTTTGCGGGGTGTCATTTTACATTAAGTAGTACAGTTATAATTTAGAATGTTTCACAGCAACTGATTGTGTTTATTTTAACAGAAATTTTTCTTTTCTATGAGAAGATTTCTATTACTGTTAGCTGCTTTTGCAACTTTATGAAATACACGTTTAGAAACCTTTCTTAGGGAAAATTGTCAGAGACGGGCTTTAAACTGTGGAATTTTCTCCCCGTGATTTCTTGTGAATTTAGAAGTTGATACTTTCCCCTACCTAGCTGTATCTCATAAAGAGCAAGCTAAGTCAGGATTTTGATCTCTACATCTGTACCATATGTACACTCAGCAGCTCCCTGGAGAGCAGTAGAAACTACCTAAAGCATAGGTTCTTCTTTCTTCCAGATGTGTCAGAAATACAGTCATAAATAACATGAAAAATTCATATGGAGCTCCTAAATCAAATAGGGTATTAATATTATTATCTATCAAAAAAAAAGAGAAAGAAAAAACTCAAATTTCCTTTTCTCAGTGTTGTGCTGCATTGTTACATGCTGAGGTCTTATTTCCTGCATTTTCCATGAATCCTGTATTAATTCACAACTAATGTTTGTGGCAGAATTCAGGCTTCTGACTGATGATGGTAACACAGCTCCAATATGAAATGGACAAAACTTATATCATTCAAGATAGGTCTATATGGGAGAGCCTCCGACAGACTTCTTTTTACCTGTCTTTTGAAGAGAACCAGCTCTGGTCCACAGTGCTATCCTTGGTAGCAAGATGTAGCACTGCGCTCAGTAGGTTGCTCAGAGACTTAGTTTCTTGTTTCATGCAAGCTAACACAACTGAATGTGCCTTCTGCTTTGGAACTTCTTGGCATCTGCCTGCTTGTCTCTGCACAAATGTGCTTTTGTGGCTTGCAAAGCTATGCGACCTCATTTAAATCATAATGCACAATTTATTTACGCGGTTGTAGTGCCTGAACCTTATTTAACAGCAAGCTCTTTGCAGTAGAGAATATGCTTTTAAATTATGCACTGAATGCTGCCAGGAACCTGTTGCTATAGTCTTTTGTCCTTACCTATTAATCTCTTGCCACCCTTCTCATTTTTCTTCCTTACAAAGATCAAGTGCTTGCCTCACTGAACTTGAACTCAAAGTCATAGCTGTTGGATTTTTTGTTTTGGTTTGGTTTTTTCCTTTCTTTTTTCTCTTTTTTCCAGTTGTGACAGGAAAAAAACCCACACTGGTTAAAGACAAAGGGAAGAGGAACATATCTAAGAGAAGGACAACTAGTTTTGTGTGTGTACTTTTAGTGCAGTGAAACTTGCCTTAGTAAATTCCATACACCTTTTACAGTTATTGGAATAAAATGTCTCTGATGTGAAAAGCAAACACATAAGAGACAGGGAACTCATAACTACATGAATGTGCTAGACAATAATATGTAGTGGGTGCTCCTGCTGTACATAACAGCTGAGCTATTCTTACTGCAACACAACTAAGGGCTAATATAAAACAGGTTTATTTCCTTGGATTAACATGGGATATATTAAAAAATAATTTTCTGGCCAAGGAGGCTTTTCAGGCTCATATAGTCCTGCTGCCTGCTCCAGAGGTTTCTGAGAAGTGTAATAAAATAACAAATCCCTACTGGCTGACTAATCTTTATCCACAACACTTCAAAGTATTTCCCTTTTTTGCTTTAGAACAGAACTGTGGGTAAGTGGCTGCCAGCATAGAATTGTCTCTGAAAGTCCTGCCATGGACTCCAGTTTCAAGTTTCTAATCTCTATGTCGCTGATCATGGATCATCCTAGAGTTTAACTCAGCTAATAGAGGGCTAGGGGAAGACCTGGTGTTTGGCTCAGGGCTCTAGGGAAGAGGAAACAGGTGTATTGTATAAGCAAACCTCCATGTGTCAACATTCATGCACTTGTCAGAGGAATTTATGTGCTCCAGCTGTGCTGCTCGAAGAGGGGATCTTTCAGTATATATTTATCTGATGTATTAGGTATCTGAAACATGCTGGCAGTTTCTTTCAGAGAAAACTTTGTAGCATTGGGAATGTAGTCATGAGGATGATCAAGCATCACCATAAGATCCCTCGGTATTAACCAAAGTAGCACAGCTGATTGGGCTAGGTGCCATGTAGTGGTAGTTAACCCTTGTCTAAGAGAAAAGGGAATGAGGCAAGGAGTTAACTGTCATTTTACAGAGAGGAAAAACAATGCACTGAAAGAATGCGTGTTGAGAAAGCCAGTGCAAATTCAGAGGAGCAAAAGTAGAAATCTGAAAGAAGTCTTGTGCTGTGAGCTTCTAGACCATGTTTCAAACAGTTTCTAGACCATCTTTCAAACAGTCTGTGTTAGGTACAAACCTCTGTTGTTTCAAAGCTTTTATTTTCAAAATGACACCCATGTTAAAGATATCTCAATAAAAGGAAAAATAATGGCCAAAATTTAAAGAAAGGAACTCCAGGTATGCAAAATAGACTCCCACTTGCTTGAGTTCAAATGGTTGGTTGTTTATTCCTGCTCTGTTACAGATATATACCTGAATTTAGATATGTGTATTTGAATCATGAACTTGTCCACAATTTATGGAAATTTGTGTACATGGAGTCACATCTATCTTTAAGTTTGAAATATTCTTGGAATATGAATCTTGTAAAAACAGTTAACAAGAAAATAAAAAAAATCTGGTTTTCTAGGTTGTCCTGGGGCCAAGAAGAATGAGTTCCTGACTAGTGTTTTGGATGCATTGTCCACAGATATGGTGCACGCAGTCTCTGATCCATCCTTGTCTTCTAGCCGGTGGGTTTCAGATCCTTTTTATGTGTCTTTAAAAGGATTCTGGCAGTGGTGAATGAATTGTTGATGGGCTTGAGAAGCCTTCACAAAGGGTAAATTTCCAAGAACTAGGAGACTTTACTTCAAAGTTATCATTGTAGACTATATCCACTAAACAGAGATGCACTTGATAGATGAATTCTCAGCAGCACAGATTAGGGTTTATCTGTAGCTGCTGGTGCAACTGTCTGTCAGGTTTTTTTCTCCTCTTAGGCTTTATTTGAGGAATATGTTTTACTTTCCTGATTTGTATTTTGCCTAGTTGTTTGCAAAACAAGCCAATGCTATCAACAGTCACAGGTATCATTAAAAACGCATAAGTACTGTCAAAATTTGGGCATCTGCAGGTCAGGTGTTTATCATCTGAAGAGGAGATGGCATTTATTGTTATAACTTATCCTGTAATTCAGTACCTTCAGGTGTTTCATCTCTAAGAGTATCCATCATGGGTTGTAATTGGAGCCTAGGTATTTGGCGATGCTGATTGTTGATCTACTTCAGTTGATTACTTTACACATTTAATGCATCTGCTGTCTATGCAACTGTCTTTTTCTTTTTTTATTTCTCTCTTCATTTTTCTCTTTTTCAGGAAATTAAAGGGGAAAGCACTGTTTGCCAATGTGGTGCTGATCTCAACAGGGTTTCAGAGAGTTAACTAATATTCCAGCCCTTAGTGTAAAATTTAGGGTACAGTTGGCCAAAGAGAAAAAAGAGGGATTTACTACAAGAAGTTAGTGTCCAAAAGCAGGGAAGTTTGTGTAACAATACATCTGATGGTGATGTAATTATTCTGAAATAAAGGCACAAACTGAGGTTTATGTATCTTAGAATTAAGACTAAACTCTCTTTTTTTCCTGTTTCAGGGTTTCAGAGCCTGATCCAAATCATACTCTGGAAGAGAGAGTGGTCCACTGGTATTTCAAACAGCTAGATAAAAATTCCAGTGGGGATATTGGCAAGAAAGAAATCAAGCCCTTTAAGAGATTCCTGAGAAAGAAATCAAAGCCCAAAAAGTGTGTGAAGAAGTTTGTGGAATACTGTGATGTGAACAACGATAAGTCCCTGTCAGTTCAAGAATTAATGGGCTGCTTGGGAGTAACAAAAGAAGAAGGTAAAACAGAAACAAAGAAACGCCATAGTAAGAAACTTTTCTATCTGTCTTTTTCACTAAATACTTCAAAGCTGATGGAGCCTGATATTTATAAGTGCCAGAATCATACAAAATAAAAGAATACACCTCTCTGTAGCTAATGCAGCTGTTGCTAAGGGCAGATGGCAGGAAAGTTGCTTCTGTGTAGGCAAATCATCACTTTGCTCCAGCAGAATCAAAAACTTCCTGTTGATTCTGACCATTAAATGTATTACAGTAGGAAACCTCAGAGGATATGATAACATTAACAGTCATCAAAAAGCCAGTTTAATGTTATTACAGTACTATGTTCTGAATGAATGGAAGTATCACACCTGTGCTTTTTGGATTCCTGGAAGGAAGCATATCGCTGAACTTTCTAATGACTTCTCATTTCTCAAATGTGGTTTAGAGATAAAGCAAGGAATGCAGTCATCTGCCAAACAGGTGGAACAACTGCTGATACATAGCCACCTTACCTTGCTGCCAAAGTGGTAGAAAGGGGAACAACTAACTACAGAGTATAATAGGCTCTGCAGAGTTTAATCATGCAATTCCTGAAAACGAAGAAGAATCTAAAAAAAATTGTAAACAACAGCAGTAGATCCCCATAGTTTAAGAAGTTGTAGAACAATTAATATAGGCAAATTGGTTTGTCTGGTACCTTAAAATGAATGGAGGACAGTAAAACAAAGGTGTCATTGGTTTTACTCAAGTCCAGAAAGGGAATACTGCAGAAAGACAGAAGAGCTCTACATTTTACTAATAAATTGTCCATGACTCACAGAAACAGATCTCTCAAAACAAGTATCAATCAAATCCAGAAGTTTTTTTCTGATGCCTTTTTTTTTGAGGACCTAATCATAATACCTTGCAATTTTCACTTAGATGATGGAGGTAAAAAAAAGCATATGAAGTGGATTACTGTTGTTATCTTTATGCTAAAAATGTGGAAAGTAAAATGCTTCTGTCCTGCTGCAACAGGCACTCCTTGGGCTAATTTTAAATAAAATTTGGGTCCAAAATCACTGCCCAGAAGGTAAAGGAAAGCCATAGCAAGACTGAAGGCAAACCCCAGTCTTTTTGGTGCACATTCCAGTGAAAAAAACCTCAAAGATTAGGATAAACTGCTTGTTTTGGAAAGGAAAGTTGTAAGATGCATGAAATCATATAAAGATTACACAGAGATTTGGCTCAAGTAAAAATTATATTCACTATAACAGGAGTTTTTTAACAGATCTTCTCCAAAAAAATCCATTCAATAATGAGAACATTCAACTTTGGAATGAAAAAAATATCTCAGAACTTTTACATTGAAAAACTAATGGCATTCAGCTGGAAAAAAGTTCTAAAAATCATTGGGTTGCTTTACTGGAAATACATAGTTTTAAGGACAAGACAATAAAAATTACTGTTGTTGGAATATCATTATTCTGTTTTGTTTCTCCTTACTTGATAATTAAAATTTCCTTTCTGATAATCCTTTCACTTGCACAAAAAGAAATCAACTGGCACTTCACTGCAGCTACAGTTACATTTCTAGGAAAAGATGAGACCCTCGTTTTCTGAGGTGTGAGAGCTCAGACAAGGAGGTGGTTCTGTATCATTTTGTTTGAATCCCAGGTGTCTGGTATGAGAACCATTTGAAGCAATATAAAACCCATGCAGTTGCAAAGCATGCCTTCTGAGTGGAGTACTAGTTGCTGCAGTATTTCTCAAGGTCCAGTGTTGTTCCCCCTTGTCCCACTACAGCTTGATTGACTCGCAAACTGACGTGGAAAACCAAAAGTGCGAGCTCCTCCCTAGCCTCTCAAATTTGCTTGTGAAGTCGAATGGGCCAACAGATTCATGAAGCTTATTGGATTTTTTTTCCCCATTTTGAGTACTGTCTTGGACTTTAACACTAAGAAACTTAAAAAACCCAGTGATAATCTTGTAGTTTTGCAGTTTAAATATGAACAATATCTTTGGCTTATAGAACTGTTTCTTTACACTATCTTTAAGCAAAATGAATGCTTTCCAGACAGTCTGCTTGTCAACGCTTCTTTCTCACCAGGGATAATAGACTGTATTTACTACTAAAGATTTAACAAGTTTGAAATGCTCAGCAATGACTAGATGCAATCTCCTAAGCAAATGTCACATATTACCTGGCAAGAGATGTTGTCATTTAACTTTCATATAACTCCATGAAAGAAGCAACACCTGTATGAGGAAAGAAAAAGGTAGACATTTCAAAGAAAGATCTGAAATATTTTATTTCATTTATTGAAAGCTACTCTTAAAAAATACCTTTTCATAATGAGACCTTAAGTTCTTGGGGATGTTGCATACAACTTGCAAACCACACTTACAATGTTTTATTTTCCCTCCTTTAGCGGCCCCTAAAACCAACACTGAGAGCACTTCATCCAGCAGGCAGGTGAGTACTGGGGAGAGAAAGATCTCCATTTCTGCCTTGACCAGCTGACTTTCTTGGTGTTTTAGCAGTTAGCATTTCAGCTTCAAACTACATTAATCTGCTATTCTGCAGACTTGCCAGAAAAATGTAGACCAGCATCCCAATTAACAAGTTTTGGCTTAAGTTCTATCCGGGGAAAGCTGAATCAGTCAATTCCAGGTGCAAGTAAATGTACATAATGTGCACAGTGGATTAGGCTTGCATTTGAAAGCTCCTAGGAAAGTGTAAATTGACATATAGGTTATGATAATTTGATGACTGTAACTGAGCCCTCGTGAGTCTTCTGCATTCCTGAATGACAGCATTCCAATACACTTTTAAAAGGGCACTGCTTTGTCTCCATTTATCTTTTGCTTTAACTGAATTTTGTCAATTTTTCTTTGTGTCACACTGTAGACACAAACGTACGTTCACTGAAATTACTGTTTGTGAACAAAGCCGTGGATTTCGCGTGCCCTGTGAAAATCTGTACATTTCACAAACCCCACCGAATTACTAAATGGTGACTTTAAACACCTTTTAAAATCTTAGGGCAGAGAAAAGAGCTGTCACTTTCAAATGCCTTTGCTACCTGTGCAAAAGAATGCTGAAGAACTAGGATTTTTATCAGTCTGCTAGTGTACATTTAAACTAAAATTGGCTTGATCTGCAGAATGATTGGAGCAAATAAAATGTGAGATGCCCTGACAACATAATCTGTGATTTGGGTTTGTATCAATTTTCTGCAAATACTTGATTGTGTATACATAGCACCAGTGTATGTCATCCTTGGAGGTTTGGCTAGTCAAGGCATTCAGAGCTGCAAAAGTCACAAAAGTGGAGTTTTTAAATGAAGGACGGGTACATTTTGAAAAGGAGGGACTGAAGTGAAAGTTCACGAAAATAGGTTAAAAATGGGTTTCTCATTTGTATGTGTCTATTTTTAGAATCATTAGTTCTAAAGATTCAATTTTCTGGGCTACATAGGCATACCTTCCTAGTACTTTTGCATCTTTCTGAAGAAAGACTTGTAAGTTATTTGAATGGTCTAGTAAAAGAGTCATCTTCACATTGATCTTACCTCACCATTGTATTAGTTAGAGGAATTGAATTATTAATTCCCATGAAAGCATCAGTAAATTATGAACTGGTTTAAAAAACACTCATGAAAACATATTATAAGAACAGCTCAGGTAATCCTGCACCCGTAAAAATAGGAACTTGACTAAAAATATCCCAAAATCATAGCTGTGGTAAATGTTGTCCCATCTATTGTAAAGCTAGATTAGTTTGTTAGAAATTAAACTCAAGGTGAACCTCCCCACAAGCCAAGAGAAATCTTCCTCTCATCGTTGCTCATCAGTTTGTTCCATTTTTCATCTCTCATTTGTTTGATGTTAGGTTCACACTTCCTAAGGCAAGCTCAACACTGGTTGTGGGTTTTACCAGAGACCTCCTACAAAACTTTGATGGAATATAAAATATTCTCACAGCTACAAGGATGTGATAAGTTTCTGTTTGTTTAAACAAATATTTGTGGTCTTAATTTTTCCAGCTTTCCCCACAAATTACTTATGCCTTTAAACAAGGCAGCCTGAAAAATATTATCCTGCCAGAACTCAAAAACATGCAAAGGGGTTATTTTAATTATATTACTGGCACACGTGCATTTCACTTGAAGCATGACAAGCCCTCTCCCCTTTCTTGTAATCTGATCCTGAGTTGCAGAATCTGTAATAAATGTATCCTTAGAACAGCTATGGTTTTTAATTTTGACCAATAATTTTGCTGACTCAGCATCAATTGTTTTAAGAGCTGTTGCTGACAAATGATAGCCTTAAATTAAGGCTGGCTAAGCAAACCATCTGTTGGCAGTTTCATACTTGAACAATACATGACTGCAAATGCAGAAGGTAGTTTTCATCACAGAAGTTCTCACTTGAAAAGAAGTTATTGAAGAACATAGGAACCACTCAAAGGAAACCACCCATCTGAGGGCATGATAAGATTTGCACCACTCAGGAGACACACACTCAAAAGCTCATTTTCTACTAGTTTATTGCAGCAGTTTAGTTATATATGTGCTTATGTGTGCTTAGGGGTGTATTCCTGAATATATTTTTTTGCTATATGCACATCTGTGTGCGTACAGGCACATACAAGCTTACTGAAAGAAAGCAGATAGAGAAACATATACTAATATGCTAACTGAACATCAGCTGGGGTTGTTCCAAAAGAACAACGTGATGGGTCTGACAGAACTAAGGTAGCAGCCAGGTATGTTTCCCTTGCTCAGCTCCGCCCTGTGCAACAAACATACACATACATGCACACGCTGTCAGTGAGACCCAGAGGGTGTTTTGCAGCCTAGCAAAAAGTTTACAAGGAAACTATAGGTTGTTCAGGAGACTTTGGCCAGCAGCCCATTCCATATACATCACATGCTATAGAAAGGTATATCGGACCAGGGACTAGCCCAGGCAGTTGCTAAAACTGTGTGTTCAACAGTAATAGATTTAAAGGGACCATAGGTAAGAAACAGTAAAGATGTTGCTCATACCCTTGCTCATAGATGCCATGAAGGGAAGGGATTTTTTTTTATTCCCCATATATATTTGTGCAGAACTCGCCTTCTGATAGCGTCATGTGGACACTGTTGAGAAACAGAGATAGATAGTTATACTGTATTAATGAAAAATATCATTAATGACACAAATTTTTCTGACTTCTTTCAGCAAGTTTCTAAGAAGCAAGGGTGAACACCTTACCCATCCAAGGCAGATCTCTTTGACATGTGGGAGATTTCCTCACCAAAAGGCAATAAAAACAACTGTAGTATTTGCACTTTGTACTTAAAAATGTAAATTCACTTTGTAGAAATGAAATATTTAAGCAGACTTTTTTTTAATCTGTGAAAATGTAATGAATAGTTTTGAAAAATTATCACATACAATGTATGTGTATTCTTTTGTTGTCTGAAATATGTAAAACATGTTGGAGATGTAAAAGTTTGCATTTAAATCATTTTTTAGAAAATAACTTTTTGGTAAAAAGTAGCCTAGAAACCTGATTCTATGTATTTTGATTTCAATAGTATGCCTCGTTTTTCTTAAAAATGTCATTTAAGTAGAGTTATGCTGAAAAGTCTACTGTATTCTCAATTTTTTCCAAGCGGTGTTGAAAATTTCAGGTTTGTAGGACTGAGAGAATTATGTAAATTGCTGTTTACTTAGTTTTGCAGTTTTTTCATCAGTGGCAATATTTTATTTTGTTTTGTTTTTATCGTAATTATTAGGCTTTCCAAAGATCATGCAATGAGAATACTACCACTAATGGATTAAAAAAACAGTTATTCTACTTGGGATGTTTATAGAAAAATGTATCCTTTTATCCATTTTAAAAATTCCTTTTATTATAAATTTTAGTAGGATTTTTCTCCTGTTTGCTTTCACTTGGGTTATTAGTACAGCAAATCAAAAAGGAGTAAAGTGAATTGGATTGTAATGTCACTCCTGTCTGGTTCAGCATGGGCCTAAAAGCATGTTTCTGTGGTCAGTGCAAAGCAGCAGCAGAGTTTATATGGGTCAGAATTTAAATCTTGCTATAGAGATGGGGAATGTCAAGCAGATGGTTCAACCTTTTTTCACCCTATACCCTATCAACTCTTTAGCTTGCCTCAGAGTCCACTAGAGGTAAAGCTGAACAGCAGTTACCCTCAGGAGGGGCTACTCACATCATCCCTGCCTGAGACTTTTTCCTTGCTGTCTGAAAGAAGTTCTCACAAGTTCTCATACCTTCTCTGTCATTTTTTCCCCCGATGCTTTTTTTTTTTTGTATTTGTGTCTGAGGGGAATAAGAACTGGCAGATATAAATTTAGGGCAGGGTACCCAAGTGAAAAAAGGCACTGCTTTTGAACAATTGTAAGTTACAAGTAGCTGAATTGATCAATGCAGCGGTAGAAGGACTGCTGGCATCTAAGAGCTGACAAGGGAAGGCAGGAATGTTGCAACAAGCAGCGATTTCATTCTGGTTTGTTTAAACAATGTATGGGATCTCACATGTGACTAGATAATCATAATAGCACCCTGGCTTGAACTTGTACCTGGTGAAGCTTTTTTTTTTGCTAATAAAAATGTTTCATTTCAATTCCGACATGTACTGAAGTGACAGGAAACACTGTAAGAAATGGAATCCTACCCCAGAAATTATGTACTCTAAGCTTTGGCAGCAGGAGAAACCAAGATGCACCTGTGTGTTATCTTGTATTTTTGTTTTAAAAAGTATTTGTTATTCTTTGATACTGTTAAACTTTGAATTTAATCTTCTTTATAGATTAAAGGTCAGTATGCTATCAAACTATGCTGGTGATTTTTATTTTGCAACGTAGCGAGCCATGTTGGGAAACAAATACACAGTGGTGACTTCACCACTGCATCGAGCTTACAAGAAACCTCCTGAGTGCACATTGTGTCAATCTTCTTTTCTTTCTTTGTCCCTTTGTGGAATTCTCTTCATGCCTTATTCATACCATTGCTTTCTCAAAATAGTAATTTTGAGGCCATACCCTTTGATGGTACTGTCTCCATATAGCTTCAGTTTAGCCTCTTGCCTTTTCTCAGCAAAGTGAGTGATGACACCTTTTCCCCTTGATGAGACTGTGAGCTGCTGGGCAACATTCAGCCTGGCTTGAAACAGTGAGAGAGAGGCAAACCCTGAGAATTCTCAGCGCCTGGTTAGGTGGTCACAGTATGGTTAACAGCAGCATCATTTTGTAAGAAGAATCTAATTCCACCACTGTGGTCTATTGGAGACAATATAAATGTAGGTTAACAAATATTTTGCCATGTTCATGGTTTGAAAATGCACCCCATTTAAACTAAGAGGGTGGGTGGGATGGCAGATTTGGAGTAGCCATGTGATTATATAATGAGTAGCCTCAAATACTGATGGAAACACAGATAAATGCTAAAGGCACTCTTAGGTATTCAAAGACTTCTATAGCACAGAGTCATTTAATAACTCTACAATGACTGAAACATGAGGTGTTTCCTTTTCTTACATATTTCTGTCTCATCACTTTTATAGTTTATTTCAATTACCAGCAATTACGCCACTTGAATATAAGTAGTACTGATTCTCATAGTTCCAGTTAGAGGCCATATCCCTGATGAGATCACACTTGAAAGCCTGCTAAATTCACTTTGGGTTCCTGTATCTTCCATATATCCACAGGAAAGTTAAACTTGCATAAATTTGGTTTTCTAGTTGTAACCAAGCATGGCCTTGATACGAAAAAGGAATCCATGTGAATAGGCCTTTAGGCTCACACTGCAGTACCAGTGTTTATTTAGTTACACAGTAATTAATTAGTTCTAGTTTTTATCCTATTCCATGTGCAACAGTTTAGTTTCAATTTTAATTATGTTCTTATTGAAAACACAAATTATATTCTGCTTCTCATTGACCAATATTTGTTCTAGTTCCAGCTATTGCTGAGCATATTTGTTTAGAGCTTTTATAAGGTTGTAAATAGAAGACTATAAGGTTTGAAAAATATGTATTTATTCAGTGATTTGTCCAGCCTGTTGCAACATCCATTAGTTAACAGGCCACACAGCGAGAAATGTTCTGTGTTTTGTCAACACTTTGAAAAACTTTCTCATTTTGTTTCCATCCCCAAATATAGGCCAATTTCATAGTGCAAGTTTTACCAAAACTACTTAATTCTCAGTCTTCTTCCAGTCTAACAAAATGCCTAGCTTTCAGATACTCATTTTGTAGAACTGGGACCTAGATGATGGCTCTGAATAAAAATTTTTCTTGCTAATGTCATTTCAGATATTAAAAGAGTGAAAGAGAGAAGACTTTAACAATACTCACTGCATATAAATAGAGGAATACGCTGTAGTTTTTTTATTTGAACCAGGCTTTTGCCCTTCACAAGTGCCATAAGCTATGGAGAAAGGAGGCATTCCTAGAAAGCTGGAAGGAAAACAAAAATATAAATTAAATCATTAAAAACTGTGTCCAAGATTTGATATATTTAACTAATATTTTCCTTTAATAGTAGTAATAAAAGATGGATTAATGGAAGTTAAGAAATCTTTGCTCACAAAGATAACGCAGTTGTCCCTTTTAAATATTTACACTAGTGTATTACATAGCTAAGTTATAGAAACTAATGGGAAGAGTCTTTAGTACAATAAGTGAAACGCTTATTACTTTTGTTTCTTTAGGATGGCAAATTGATGTAATTTTGGGGTAATTACTTTGACATTAAATGGGAACCAACTAAGTTTAATGATGTCTTAAACATTAGAATGATTGTAATAAATTATTGATACAAACCGTACTCTTTGTCCCATTTAATTGTTCCAGTTCAAGTTTTATAAGTGAAAATATGCCCTTTGTTTAAAAGGCATAAATAATACATTTTATTTTTTTTCTTTAATCAAAAACTCATGTAGAAAGCATTCAGAAAAACACATTTCTCTAGAACATCCAATGAGGGGGATAACAGGAAGACAATTCTATTTTTATCTCGGTTAACAATAGAAGTGTATGTGTATACGTCCACTTTCCCTTTTTCATCATGCACTTTGTCCTCTCACTGCTGGTATACAAAGCTTTTTGGAAGGGAAGATAGTGAAATGAGAGTCCATTCTGTGCATGTGTATAATCTTTTCCATAAAATAGAGTCATCTGAGTCATCCTTTCCCTAGATACTCTCTTTACTCATTATCAATTCAATGCATAGGATTGCTTGCTTCATATCAGATACAGAATCCTTCTCTGCACAGGCATGGAATCTACTCATGTCTAAATGAGTAGAAGAAAATCACTCATAAATGATCAGCACAGTCTATGAGACTGCAGGTGGACAGCTGTAAGTTTTTATTAAGCCAAAAAAACAGTTTATAAAGATTTACAAAGCCCACTCAGTATGTGAAGTACATCCATGAAGATGCCTATATTCAATCAGGAAAAAAAAATGAAAAAAGTGGTGAATGAAGTTTCCATTGAGAAAGATTGTTTCACTAAACCATGACTGACTAATCTCATGTAATTGAGGTTTTCTGTGAAACTTCACTTTTAAAGGATTTTTGATGGTTATTTTTATGTTGAAACTTCTTTTCCGTTGTCTAACAAGCATGAAGTGTCAACACAGAAAAGGCACATTTGAACACCAGTTTTGTCCCAAAATTAGGTATTTTGAAAAGCAGCAGCATTCTTGCTTCTCCACAAATTTAAAAAAAAAATCATATTTATTTAAAAGAAGTCAGGTCTCCAAACATTAATTTGCCATGCTTCATCTGAGTTTTTGAGTACCTCGCTATACCTGTATGAGGCAAAGAAATGCTAAATTTTCATTTAGCAGGACTGGGGCTTGATGAACTGATGGATTTAGCACTGTATGCACAAGAAACATGAAGATAACTTCAGTATGGGTAAGGGTACTTATATTAGTTTGTATCTATACAGCACAGTTGAAGAAGTGTGGATTAGTGACCCTTAGAAATATAAAAGACAAACTTTTTTTCCAACTTGCAAAATAAGCCTGCCATGGGTCTGATTGCAAACACCCTCAAACCTAAAATAATCTAGCATATCTCATTTCACTCAAAGGCCGATGTGAACCACACTCCACTTTCAGCACTACCCAAGGAACACCTCTAGCTCTGTTGGTGTGCAGTTTCCCAGGTAGTCTTCCTGATCCACAGCTCAGGTACAGTCTTCTGAGACCCTCAGGCTGTGATGCTAGTGGGACCAAGACCCAGAACAAAGGACACAAGAAAAACCATGATGAGAGATACTGTAAATTACAGTATATTACTCCATAGCTCAGATTTTTTGCCCTGGTTGGCTGTGTTCCACTGAAAATTCCTGCCCTGTATCATAAACGACAAACTTTAAGAACTTGCTTCTTATTCCATCAAATCCATACTCAGAGTGACAGAACGTCATGCTTCAACTGAGAGTCAATGTCAGTCTTAGCTGAAGGGCATTCGAGAAATACTGTGGCCTCTCAATGGTTTCATGTGCTCAGTTAACTCCCACTGACCAATTCCTCTTTCTGCTCAGCACCATATGATGGAGCAGTGCCTGCACACATCCATTCTTTAGTGCTCTGGAGATGAGAGGTGTGCTTCTCCTTCTGTAGCATATTTCTTTGTGTTGAATGCTCAGCATTGAGGAAGGAAGTTTGTTCTATATTTGTCTCTTGCTGTTATCCCAGGAACCTGAATTGCATCATTGCTGCTTTGTAGAGGTTTCAAGAAATGTTTTGCAACACAAAATACGGGACGAAAGAGGTGCTGAAGTGAAAAAAAAAGAATATGCAATTTTAAAAAGGATAATTAAAAAATAAAAAAAAAGGAGAGAGAAGAAAAAAAAATAAGCAAAGGAAGAGAGAGAAGAGAGAAGTGAAAGGAGGATCATGGAGACACCACAGAGTGGTGAACTGAGGAAGATGGCCATAACTCTTTGCTGAAGCCAGATGTGGGAATGAAGGAGGAGCAGACAAAGAGAGAGAACAAGTAAGGAAGGAGAAATAGCAGGTAGAAATGGGTGGAATGGAAACAAAGCAAGGAGAAAAATGGCAAAGATAGAAAGAAATAGAATGTTCAATAAGGCCTCCATGAGGAGGAGAAGTCAGAGTGGTCCACGGGAGAAAAAGAAGAGAAGGGACACAGATGAAACAGAGACTGCAGATTTCCTCTTCCTGGGTACAGCATCTCTCTCACAGCATCATTTTCTGACCAGTACAAGAGGTCCATATTGCCTTTGGATTGTTTCCCTGTCCATTCACAAGGTCTGAATTTGGTCCTCAGTATCGCAGTGACTCCAGTGCTTTGTTCTAAAAGACATTTTTTTCATGTCTCAAGGCTTCCTTTAGATCCAGGAAGTCTGAGCAACATTTAATGAAAATGTGAAAGAGGAAACAAGCATATTTCTAAATTAAGAGCAGATTTGAGCAGGATGAGGAAATCTGAACCACAACAAAGATAAATTTCCTTTTTTATTTCTTATTCAGTAAAGATGCAAGGAAAGGGTAATCAGATAATTTTTTTTTTTTTCTTTTTATTTCATTCATTGTATCAGTAGATCTCCTACAGGCTTGGATGATACCCTACAGTTTAACATTTTCTTTAATCAACACATTGGTGGCAAAGGATTGCAATAGAGTTCTGGCTTCTCTTTTTTTTTGTGGTTGCCTTTATGTTCAATCTTGGGGTGGCTAAAAGCTAATTATTTAAATATTTCTCAAAATCTTTAAAGGTGCGTGTCTTTGTGAGAGAGGAAAAGGCAGACAAACAGAGTGCAAGAAAGATGCTCAAGAAAATTTTGGAGCCCACAGAAAATATCACAGGTTCAGATTAAAAGTACTATCATGGTACCAAATGTTTCCATGACCTGATGACAAGGAGTTTAACTTAATTAGCTTTGAATAGTCATCTGGAAAATTACTTGGAAAATAGCTAATGACACGAAATATCTCACACTTCAGATTTTCAGCAGTGCAGTGAAGAAGGTGGAGGAACAAGTCACACAGTGTCCTAATGCAAATAGCAAATTGGCATAGCCTGGGAGGGCTCTAGGGAGAGGCTGGGAAGGCTGGTGCAGCTGGGATTGAGGGAGAGACCCAGCTACATGCCCACAAACAGCTTTGAGGAGGATAGAGAAAAAGGACCAGGTGAAGAAGAGGAGGCTCTAAGTATGGCCAGAATCCTGTCTTACAACCAGCGTCTGCTGCACCACTTAAAGCCCAGAGTCTTTTAACTGTACAGAACCTATGGCTGAGCAGCAGGTAGCATAGCCAGTCTCTATTGATTTCTGGCTGGAAGGTTTTCACATGAAGCAGGCATTACAACTGAAAAATGGAAGACAATGACAATGGGCACAGATTTCATGTTACTTTCAGTGTTCACAGATGGGAAGAGGGTGGAGTGACAGAAAGATTGCTTTAGACTCTAGTATGTCTACTTTTAAATATAGAAAGTTTCATTCTCTTCTGAAATCCATGAGATGCAATTTCCCAGGATTAAGTGTCGTCTTCACAGTGAGAAACAGGGATCATGACAGCACTATAAGTAAGATGTCTTTGAAAAGAGATGGTCCAAATGCTATGGCGTTTTAGTCAGAAACATTGAACATTGCTTTTAATTAGAAGCTAAATGTATAAATGAATACTAGAGCATAGAGACTCAATCATCATATACCCTGTCCCCTCCCCCCCCTTTCTTCCTTTTAATTTTCAACATCACTTTTGATGGATTTTGCTTAAGAAATTGTTTATTACAGCCTGAACCATAGAAATGAAACAGTAAATTTCAGATTAATTTTCCCTGATAAGTCTTGCTTTAGTTTGTATTGTTGGTATATAGGCCCTATCACAGGAAAGAAGTCAGTAATGGGTACTTTAGCAACTTTGGTCAATTACAACTGTTAGTGTGTATTTTATTTTATTATTTTATTGTGTTTTTTCCTTTGGGGCTTGAAACAGTCTTTTGCATCATGAAACACCACATCTGTACCAGTTGATCTCTATACTGTGTAGTGTTGTTAATCTTCTTCTGGACAATAGAAAACACAGCTGAAAGAAAACTAAGAGGACAGATCATGCAACATGGTGACAATATTGGTGACAATGCTTTGCTGATGGTATTTTCACATTTTGCTCTTTGTGAATTTAGATTATAATTATCTTTCATTATAATTTGTTTAATCACTACTTTTTAAATAAGAAACAATGAAAAGAGTCCAAAAATCACCTATTTTAGTGATGCCTTAAAATCTAGGTTATGTTTTAGGCAACATTAGGAAAACCAAAATTAAATTCTGCCAGGAAATTCATTGTTTCTGAAATTTATTAAAGTTTGTCATCATTTACACACATTTCCATTAGCAAAATTCAGCTCGTGTTGATCTACTACTTGTTTTCATCATGCTACAGGATTTCACAGAAGAGTTCTGCATTGTTTGAGTGTCTGCCATAAATATAAGGGAGTTGACTATTTTTGTCCTAAACCCCCTGTGTTTGTAGTCTATCATAAAATCATGAGAGATATATGTGGCTGACAACCTTTGTTTCAAAGTCAGCAAGAGGTGGAATGAAAATGATTGAAGTGGAAGTGCAAAGGCAAAACTACATGTGGAAACTTGTAAAATGCCTTTTTGGAGTATTTGTTAGCTTGCCTTTTAGTGAATTTTTGACTCAGTTTTTGAAAAACAATACTTAATAGGTAGCAAAGTAGGATATGTTTGCTACAGGAAAATGTGTACAGATGTTTCTGCATATAAAGATAATGTCCTCTGTCTAATAGCCTTTGAGAATTGCCTCCAATAAACAGTCTTGTAGTTAATAGCAAAACTTTTGTTTATTCAGACAACCTAACATTCAGGCAGATTTCTATTCCCACATAAAGAAACCTACCTTTCTCTAAAACATTGTGCAGACCAGCTGTGCTCTGGTTCCCTGGGAACGTTAAAGCAGTATTCAGGATCAGAGCCTGGATCTCTAATGAGCACAGCGTGGATTTAAAGAGTAAGCCAGATTTGAGAGGGTAATGGAAGCATCACTTTATCACATCCTGTTCCTATGAGAGCCAACATACAAATGTTCTCACAAGTGAGTTAAGATATTCTGAAATAAAAGTATGCCCAGGAACCAGGGGCTGCCAGTGAAGTGAGTGCAGGCTGGGAGCTAACCTGCTTGGAAAGTGCTGCTGCAATTTCCCTTTCCACCTCAGCCTACAGCATGGTGAGTGTGTTACGCTCTGATACTCCATTCACTGTGGAGTTTCTCATGCTCTTTGTCTTAAAAACCTGTCAGGAGGGTGCTGCTAGATGGACTAAATGCATATCTGGTTAGGTGCTAGGTTTAAGTGTGGTGCTTTCAAAGCAGGGCTCCAGCACCATCCCTTCAGATCATGGCTTTGTGGGCTCAGACATGGAGTGAGACTCCAGACAAGCCCCAGCATGAGCCATTCCTACAAATGGTGCCTGGCTCAGAGCAGCCTTCCCATTACGCTTAATAAGTATAGGCATAAATAAACAGATGAAACAGATGGGACACACTCGGAATTGCAGAAGTGCTTAAGGGTTGGCTTTCATGAGTGGAGAGGAGAAATGATCATTTGCCAGGACTAAGTTAGGGCAACCAGTAGTTCGAATTTAATTCACAATAAGACATCAGACAAGGGCATAGTTAGCCCCAGATGCAAAGGAATATATCTGTGCTTGTTGGCTGACTTTGAGTAATTAGTAGCATGAATCCAAGATAGGGATTTCAAGAACAAGGCAATGCTGGTTTTATGGACCAGATATATTTTGTTAAGTTTAATTTTATTTTTTCTCATGGGTGAAGCTGGGATCAAAGTACCTAATGTGTAATACAGACATCTGTACTGATGTAATGGTTTAGACCATCATCAGAAGGAAAAAAACATTGTCCACATATTGAGAAAAGTCAGCAAATTATAAGTTTTACAGTGAGGGATCTAAAGAAAGTTGAGTTAGGAACAAGTGCATAATATAAAATTTAGCAGTTAATCAGGAAATTAGCTTTATGCACTGTTTCTAATAGTGGATAAAATCTGTCCTGCTAAACAGAATCACAGAAGTTATATGCAATGATTATATGCTAGTTGAGTTTCACCATCCTTGTACAAGTCTTCTGAGAACCTATTTTCAGTAATAGAACAAGTTTGGCAGCCCAGACTATTCACACATCTGCTTCCAAGAGCGTGGCAAATCTGTAGTTTGCATCACAAACTGGATTGCACATGTTCTAGAAAGTCTTGAGCACTGACTCTGAAAAAAAAATTAATATGGATTGTTTTAGAATGATTTACAGGTTTAATTTAGTTAGTTACTCTGAAAACAGAAACTTAATTAAATTCTCAGCAAAAGCGGAGAGACTGAAGTCTTACCATAAAGCTTATTGACTGCATAGAGTGATGGTGAAGTTTGTTGTGAATAGTTCTGTGCAAAAGTTCTGGTCGTGTTTGACAAAGCTTGTTGGCCACCAGAAGATAGAAAACAAAAGTGGATCACTAACTTAAGTCTCAGCTAACTTGAAGCAACTTGTTGCCTGCCTGACAAGCATATGCATCACACAGAAGATTCATATTTGGTTATATTCTCTTTTTGTGGTCTGGTAAAAACTGAAATACAAGATGTATAGCAGCAAGTTCTCAGTAACTTTCCAGGTTGCAAAGGGGTGTGAAACCTGAAGTGGTGTGCAAAACACCAGAAATTATTTCAAACAGGATTATGAGTGTAGTCAAGACATGTAAAAAGAGAAGCAAAGCCAAGCCATTGCAGTGAAAATGCATTTTCTTTGCAGGTTTAGAAGTTACACCTACCATTTCTATTGCTCTGGGAAACATACTGGCACCCTCAGTGTTAATCTATTGTTCTTCTAATTTAAGGCTATAATCTGTATTTCAAAAGTGTATAGAAACTCCCACCTACCTTGGTCACTAGGGCCACCAAGCATGGGAAATAATATAGTTAATTCCAACACTTTCAACATTACACAAACCCTTCACTAGATTGGAGTCAAATGTCTTGGCACCAGCAGGTGTCAAAAAATGTTATAGACTTGTGACTTGATAACAATTCCATATGCTTCATCAGGCTGGTAACTTAAATATGGATTCAGGCAGTACCAGTTTTCCTGAAAACATAGGGAATGAAATTTAATTTCACTGTACCATTCTTAGGAGAAATGCTATTTTTTCATAATCTTTTTATGGGAGTATTTTTGAAATGTCTTTATTAGAACAACATCAATTACTCTTTCTTTTTTCTCAGCTTGTCTTCTCTTTCAGAAATCAACTGTCCTATCAATTTGCTAATGCAGGGAACAGGATAAGAGACTCCTAAAGGAGTAGTTCCTAACCTTTTTCAGTTTGTAAATCTATTTTTTTCTCAAAGCAGTTGATTTCTCTTGTTGAGTAAATACAAGGTACTATCAGTAGATCTTTCTTGACCATGTTTTGCAGATTTCTTAGAAACAGTCCATGGACCATCAGAAGATACAGTTCACAGTTTGAGGCTATCACTGTAGTGAGAGAATATTGATAGTATGTATAATATTACATATGAATCCACTACCACTTAGTTTCATCTGCTAATACTTGTTCTTGCACCTTGGGAAAAAATCAGTTCTGCAATGAGGTCAACTGGAAAATCTGATTTCTCCCGGTTTGCAACCGATATTACAGCCTGGCAAATTTGTTCGTTTGTGTTTTGGTATCTGTAGCAGTGCTGCTGATTGCCTGGATTACAGTGTGTTTGTATGTCCTTTTGAATCTGTCTCTGGTCACATGTAATGAATTGAAGAATTCCTCAGAGCTCTAGAGACCAACCGCTTCATCAAATAACATTACTGCAGATCCCAAACACAGAGATGTGCAAAGCAAATATCACCAGGTCCCTCGGGTGATTTTTCTCCATATTCACTGAAAGTTTATCATATCCAAATGTTTAGCTGGTAATTATATAGGTGGGATGTAGGGAAGACCTTCCATGTGCTTCTGTGGGGACAGAATTTCGCTTCTTAAATCATGGTTGGTGCATCCCTGAAGATATTCACTGACTCATACAGAATTCTGAGCCTGAAGGAATAGTGACTGAGTGAGGGTCTATGTAGATAGATGCCTGTGACAGGAAATCAGACTGTGGATTATGTGGCTCTTCTTAGCTTTCACAGCTTGTGAATTTCAAAATAGATGTGCAATACAGAGAAAGAAAGTTGAAGTACCTTTAATGCCACTCATTTAAAAGAACTGTTCCACATAACATTTAATTAGAGTTGAGATTAACTTGTAGTACTCGAATCTGTCAAACTTTACTGATGCTTGTTTTCCAGGAGGAAACACTGGCTCCAATATCTAATTTCAGGCATGCTACTTTAGATTTCAAGTTTCTTCTATCCTCTCTTTAAAGTAAATAAAGATTAAAAGTTTGCACAACATTGAGCCATTTGGTTGTTACCAAAGCCCAATAGCACTTTTCTTTCTTGTTCATTAAAAAGTAGAAGTGGGGGAAAAAAATACTAGCACTCTTGTTTTGACTGTTACTGGGAATCTTAAGTCTGTTTCTCATTTTATCTGTCTTTGCACAATGAAATGTAACTGTGTTGGGATGAAAGCTTTGAGAGACTGTCCTGGGACCCACTGTCTTGCAGAAATTGAGTTGGCCAAAGAAACTTTGCTTGTCCCCTTGCTCCCTATCCGTAAGAAGTCAAACTTCCCCTTGATCCTACTGAGAGTTACCTATCAATGAAACTCACCAAACCAAACAGAAATTTATTGAAGCACTTTCTACGCAAGACACTCTTGGGAAAGTCTTGCAGGTTCAAACAGTAGAGAGCCTAGATCTTGACTCACCCAAGTGTGTCTAGCTGGGAATCTCAACCTTCATGTTACATTAACTTATTTAAGCATTTTCCAGGAATGCAAAGAGGTCCTGACATTTGATGGAGAAGTTTAAACAAGTTTCATGAAGCTAATATAAATAGACATAGAGAGAAGTAAGTACTGGAAGCAGGCATAAAAAAAAAATATTTCTATGAGCAGTGGATGGGAATTGATTTCTGATGGTTTGATATATATGATTTAATTTCCTGTTATCTAATAAGATACAATAGACTTGTGGAAACAATATCTTGAAGATCCTCACTCCTTTGTTCTGAAATTGTCTAGAGAGTTCAAAGTTTATTAGAAATACACATAAAGACATCACACTTGCTTAGGAGTCCTGGGTAACAACACATAGGAAGGGACAAAAAGTTTCAGACTTAGACACTTTAAAATATCTGTCTAAAAACATGCTCTGATGCTCTAACCGTTTGTACATGAAGGCATGATTGAGTACTCTGAAAAAAATAGATCTCCTCTTGTGGTGCCTACCACCACGAATATGAAATCTTTGTCCCAAAGCATAAATCACATTCACAGATTGATTTTATAGAAAAATATCAAAGCTCAGCTTGCCAGAGAATGCTGATAATAGCGTCTTTCAAAGCTTTCCTCCAGATGAAGCATCTGTCCTCCTGCTGGTGTGCCAGTGTCTATAAAATACACTATCACTAGCTCACAAATGATTTTTATTGTGTTAAATGAAACCAGAAGTCTGTTTAGGTTAGGTTATTGTTTCACTTATTAATATTAAGTAAAATTTCTCAAACAGGCTAATAAATGAGAACTAGCTTGTGTATTATATTTGAGCTTACTTTAGTGCTGTAGGGGAACAGTAACACAACAGTTCTTCAAAATTCACTTGGTTCAAACTGCTTAGGATCTTATTAGAGTAAAAAACCAGCATTGCAGAGGTGTTTGTAATGATTACTTAGCAACTCTGGTGGAAGAAATATGTTGTTCTAAAGTAAAACTTTATTATTTTTCTCTGGCTAGGAGCAATCATATACTTTTGAAGTGCCTACATATTTTTCCTAACCAATACTAACATATAATTACACAATTTAGTTGAAAGGTACCTTTCAACTAAAAAAGAAAAATAAAATAGAAAACTATTATCTTTTCTGTATTTCTCTTTTCCTTCCTCATTTTGACATACAGTGATGAGTTTAGGTTAGTAAAACATGCATTCCTGCTCTGTTCAATGCATTATCTGCAAAATTATTACACGGTTATTTTGGAACATTCATGTTTCTCTTTTTTTACCCTTAAAAATAGAGAAACTGTCACTAGTATGGGTTTCTTCAGTGTTAAAACTCCAAACATGAGTGTGTAAAAGATGTGTACTTTCTATATACATAACCAGAAGGGACATCCTTATATCCAGATGTTTGATGGAATATCCCATTCTCTTCCCATGACAGCAGTGGAGCCATGGCACAGGACTTTATTGAGAAGCTGTGAAGAACACTGTGAATTACATGAGGAGCATGAGATGGTTAATTTTCCTAAATTTCATGTAGCCGTGTCTGGCTCATATCTACAAATTTATGCTGTGTTACACCCAGGAGAGTCAAAATTGTTCTCTGTCTGAGGCTTAAGGATTTCAGGACTGACAGGAGGTATATGAACAACTTTGATCTCATGAAAATCCATAAGGGTTTAATGAGGGCTTAAACACAGCTTTTACCTGTCCAAGCAGAGAACTGAGTTTCAGCTTGTGTGCTAAATGCCTCGATCTTGGACTATTCATCTTGCTCAGTAGAGAAAAGGTTCACTACTTTCAGCAGGAGTAAGATCTAGTTTCTAATCCTGCTTGTGTTAACTATGAAGTCAACTAATCAAGGAGTTGGCTGGATGCAGCATTTTTGTGCTTCAACTATAGCACCTCACGAACAGATTCCATGTTTACATCTGGTATACTAATCTGTAAACAGTTCCAGATAACAAATCTCTTCTTAAATCTTGTTAAACTGGTGGAAATGACTGTTTTCCTACCACCCCACAGGTGTGAAAAATCAGCAAGCATTTAGACTATAAAAGATATATAGAAGATCACTGCCACTGTTACCTTTCCTAACAGCTTATGAGAAGTTTGTCAAACCAGAGTGAAGGGAATCTGCTCAGCTAAATTATAAGAAACATCACAATGCCACTATAGTTTTGGTTAAAGGTACTGAGCCAGTGACGCGAGAAACTTTTTAACTTGAAATGGTCCTTTGTCTTCTACTCTCTGGAAAACAGCAGAACTCTGCTGTTCAGCTAAGCTTTACCTTAGGTTTAATTTGAATGCCTGATCATTCTTCTGTATCTAATTCTATTCGTGAAGAAAAAAATCTCAACCCTCCATGACTACTAAGGACAGATCCTATGCCTGGTATCCACTCTAGCAATATGTTTGTTCCAGTGAAGAGAAGCCTCTACATAACAATAAGTAATTTTCTTTAAATGATGGTGTCTGCACTTTATATATGTCCCTTCAGTAAGGACTATCCGAGAACATAGTTGCTTGAGAAGAAAAGGGAGCTAGACAGAATTAGGAATTTCAAGTCAATTCATAGAATGACTTTCTGGACAAGGAAGTGTCAATTTGGGCTCCAAAGGTGAGTATTTTATAACAATTTGGAACAAACTTTAATGCTTGACTTGGTCAATGAGTGGTTTCCTTGCTACAAATAAATCATACTTGTGACTCTCATTTTCTTTTCCAAGCTTCATTTCATCACTGAACACTAAGGAAAACTTATACCACAAAGCTTCCAGGTTTAAGAGTAAGAGAAGGGGAACAAGATCGACCCAGAGGAAAGGAAGAATGAGATTTTAGTTCACAGTGAGACCTGTTTATCTGTGTTAGATGTGTCTGGCCAGACCTCAAACAAAATTTGATGGCATGGCTCATCAACCCATAACATGGAAAAGGTGAGTGTATTCTGCATTACAGGTAGGGTGCTGTTCTTATGATTTTGTAATATAATTAGCCAAGTGTACCAAAGGTCTCTGCATATCTGACCACATTCAGACATGACATTAACAGGCACAACTTAACTGGAGTCTGCCAGGAGGTGGGTCTACCTCACTTCCGGTCTTTGCTCAGTCTTAAGGCACTTGAGAACAAGCTGAAAGCATGTATTTATGTGCACTTCCAAACCAAGTTTAATGCATGCCATTCTGCAATATCATCAGCAAATCTGAATGCATTTTGAAACAAATTATTCTCTGCAGCACCTCAGCAGAATTAAGTGAAAATCACAGCTAAGCTACATTCTGCATAGAAGGAAAGAATAAGTAGTCATGGAATTTGCCCAACACCATAAAATGGAAGCCTGGTTTTCTTTTGTCCACTTTGAATTCCTCCCCACCTGCACTTCAATAATTAAGTGGAGCTAGAAAACATCATCTTTATTCTTGGAAAATTCTAATTTATAGATTTTGTATGTAGTTTGCTTAATTTCTGTAAATAGATTTGCTTAGGGAGCAGTAAACACATGAAAACTAATTTGAAAGCATAATCAGACTATGGAGAACACACTACAATTATTCTTTCCCAGACAAAACAAGCTTCAAGAAATTTCATGCTAGCCTTCTTCTGATGGGACAGACTGTTGTTGAACAAAAGGATTCTTTCTAAGATCTTCATATTTTCTTTCATATCTTGTTTTGAACAGTTGCCCCGATTCTTCTGTTGCTGTTCTGTTTGGAATTTTGTAAGATAAATTTTAGAAATGCAGTGAATTAACTGCTTAGGAGCCTTTTTTCATTTCATGCTACCATGAGGAGCATAGTATTTTCTCAAAGGAATGATACCATCTACATTGGTATTATAGTGATAGTAATCTTTTCCTCCTGTGTGTTTGCCTCTAACTACCAGATCTTCTCCCAAGACACATTTAAAGAAGTATTCCTGCACAGTGTGTTTTTTTTATTACTAGTCTGCAAAGAATTTTTATGTTGTTGTGGGGATACAATATACATATATGAGGAACAGAGTGCCAGTCTAATCTGAGACCTGTGGTTCAGATCTAGCACAGAAATTGACAATTTCCACTTCAGTCAGGTTCGGGTTTGGTACAATAATCACAGAAACCAAATGTGTATGGAGCCGAATACAGACTTTGAGTATGAGACAAATACTGCTTCATGTTTGTTCTCAAAGGAGAAAAGCCTGTCACTTGCAAACAATTCTCTGCTGAAGTTCTGGCAGGTTTATTTTAACTGGGACAATACTGAACTCCAGCTCCACAAACTTTTGTCAGAATAAGTAATTTCATACTTAAACAGGAACAAAACTCTATTGTAGTAATAAGATTCTTTAATTCTTGTGTAACAATCAACACATATTATATTTTATTATAACAATTAGGATGAGAGAAATATACTCTAGTCAAAAAAAAAAGCCAATTAGGTATTATTGTTATTAATACTATCTGATTATGTGATCTGCAAAAATAATGGGTACATTCTAAATGCCTTGGATGAAAATATCAAAACTTGAAGGCATAAAGTTAGAGTTGAAGTTAAAGACCTGATTTTTTTTTTTTTGTAGAATGCCAAGCTGTTAGACAAAGCCAAACACAGTGTCGTGCCAGTAAGCTAACAACCTACCACCACAAGAACAACTTCAGAGAGATTTATTGTCCCTCTCTCTGAACCTTTTGTCTTTGAAGATGCATAACTTAACTCTGCACCATGGGTGGCAGGAGTGTGAGAGGGGGTGAAGGCTGCAGTCACTTTCCTCGTCTCTCTTGCAAGGCAATGGCACAAGAGCATCGGTAGCCTATAAGAGCTCTCTTCATGTTACGAAGAAGCAGACAAACTGTCTCCTCTTGTTCTAGTCACAGCATTGCTTTCTTAGGGAGTTGTTTTTTCTCAGCTTGAAACGTTACAAATAATAAAATGGAGCATTTTTTTTCTAATCTGAAGTTCTTTGGGAGTGGAGGTGACGTAAAAAGTCTTTCTGACTCTAAAGAATTATTCTCCTTTTTTTTGTTTTAACTATTAGAACGCAAGAAAGGGGGAATCACACTGAAGGAAAAAATAAAGTACAGGATAGGGAAAAAAACCCTCAAGCATTTTACTGAACAACTAAACAATAAAAAAAGTCAATCCTACCAAACCAAAACAACTTCTACTTTTGGTGTCTATGTGAGTTAATTTGGTGTTTTGTTTTTCTGCTGGAGCCCTTAAAAATATAACAAGGCAATTTTTCATGGTAACTGTTGGACAAAATCCCCTTTACTAGCACAAAGATCACACTTGAGCTTTTTGACTAATTCTGCTTCACATTCTGAAGATATAGCCAAGCCCTCCTGCCTATATTTCATACTTGTCAGGAGCACAGGCACTCAAGGGAGAAATATTCTATAGTGTACTCTTTTTCTGGAAGTCATTCAAAACTGGTAGGAGGAAAACAGGCATCCTGCCATGAGCCAGCATTGTCCTCTCTCTGCTTTCCACATCTGGCAGAAGTCTCTTCTACCACATCCTTTTTTACGTTCCCATAGAACCTATGTGGAGGGTTGTTTTCTTATCATCATTACTGTAATCAGTAATATGAACTTCCTCCCCCTGTCCAGATTTCTCCTCTGAATACATGTTTACTAGTCCAAAGGTGCTTTCTGTGCCCATTCTTTTATACCACTGAGATGATTGCATTTATACTGTCTCGTGGGGGGGCAGAAACATAATAAAGTCATGACTGTACATTGCATTGAGACATTGAGAGAAAAATCAATAATAAAAACATGCTGTATTAGCACGTGCATTGTAGTTTATAACAGTCCCAAACAGCAAAATTAATGGGATGAACAAGAAATACTTTACTGAATCCATCTAAAGGGGGAAATCCTGGACTTTCTCATAGCTAATATAATTCATTTTTTTGCACAGCTGTTCTGTAGTGTTTAGAAATTTGTTTTAGTTAATTCAAACACAGAGTAGACAGAGTACCTACAAATCTTCTTTAATTTGCACCACCTGCCTTATTTCCCTTGCCTGTGCCTAACTCTCCATAAACCTCTAAAAGATGTTTGAAAGTTGAGCTCTGGGTGGTTGACTAGACAATCTCAGCATGTTCAGGAAAGGTTTTGGGAACTATTTTTTGTCCCCTCTCTTAGGAACTTCATGCAATAAAAATATGTTTCTTGCTGGCATATATGATGTGCTCTGACTCCCCATCTCAAGCTATGGCCCTGGCAAATAACCTGTACTAGTGCCAAAAAGAATTAATCAATTGAATAATCAACAATATTGATAATATGATCACTTCAAACTCTGATCTCTGTGCAAGCTCAAAGTCTTTCCTTTTCAGAATAATCAGAGAATTAAAAATACTCCAGTTAGACAAAAACCATGGACGAGGACAAAGTATGGAAAACAATTTCTCTTTGTGGAAAAAAATATAAATTTTTCAAATACCCTTGGCAGTTTTTTTTATTAAATAATTCCTTAAAGCTGAACTTAATTTCACTGCAGAAGGAGGCATCTACTAAGAAATACAATTTTTCTTTAAAAAAGTTAGACTTATTTGAGTTTCTAAATTGTTTAAAGCAGAAAACTTGTCTCTTTTGAATGATGCCTTAAGGAGCTGAGGAAAAAAACTCCAGAGCAATTTAATTAGAGGTGAAATAAGAAAAGGATTTAATCATGCCTCCAAAGCACAGAAGTTACAAAATGCACGTGCCCCTCTGCCTCAGGTGCTTACAATTTATAATACTGTTTGTCCAATCCCAGGTTTTTCCACCCTCTGGCTTTTGCCCTGGTCCACCCCCAATCCACCCCTTGGCAATTGGGTCTGGGGTCATTTTCTTCATCATCTTCATCTTCCTCGGAGCACAAAGGGCACATGTTCACCCAGTTCTTGGCTGTATCTTGCGGTTTAGGTCAGAGTACAAGTGTTCTTAAGTAGAATAGGCCTATCTGTAACAGAAGACTAAATATTCTAATGGAATTTAGGAGAACTGATATGGAGAATTGGGGTAAAAGGGTTGGGATATGTGTGTAGTTACTGTGTTAAGGGTAAAGGAATAAATGCTTCTGCTTCTAAAACCTACATTTTCTACATAGCTACTTATAAAACTTATAAAAATTAGAAAAATCAAAAAGACTCTAAGGCATCATGAAGAATAATATGACTTGCTTCTACTTACCTCAGGACAGTCTTTTTCTTTTTTTCCATAAGGTGCTCAGTTGTTTGCCTTGTATTATAAATCATTCCTTTTACTCCACAAATATTTCCCTAATTCTGTCTTTGGCTATCAGAAAATCATAGTTAATCTAACAAGTCAATCTCTTGTCTATCAAGTCAATCTCTTTCAACCATTTCAGTGCTGTAAGCTTAAGACAATACCATGTCCTAGACCTAATTCCCATGATTTCTGTCCTGTTCTACAGTTCCTCTTATTTAGCCAAACTTTTTTAAGAGACTTTGTATCCTTTGAAATTTTTTTTTCTATTAAGGGTAAGCTACCTGTGATATAAACTTCTCTGTCTTCTTACTTTGTCATATAATTTCTGATTTCTGAGTTCTATATCTTAGGAAGAAACCAAACATAAATTAGGTCTGTGACTTGAATATTTTCAGATGTTGAAACTAGCCAATAAATTCCTCTTCACTCAGACCTGGTATATTTGTTATTCTAGAAAAGGATTAGTCACATATAACTTGTATTGTGATATTCTGTAGCAGAGTCGTATTTGATAGAATTTACATTTATACTAAACAGTAATGCTGAGGAAGTTTCAGATTTATGATTATTGTTTTATGTACAACCAGAACAGTACAACAGAAAGAAGCCATTGTATTGGAATGGTAAAATTTATTATGATTTTTTCATCATGTTTAGATGTTGTAAGTGGTTCCATGGCTGTAGGTAAGGTAATTAGATGAGTATAGTTTTAATGTCACTGTGTGTTGCAGCAGCCTGGAAAACATTTGACTTATATTATGCTTTCATCAATCTTTAAATAAACTTCAGTTTCACTCGGGATGGGAGTCGAACCTGACACCCTGATGCACTGATGCAAATGCTCCCATTTTCAGTTGTGCTTCTTCAGTTAATTGGGATTATATAGGTGACCTTTCTCTACATCTTGGCAGTTAGTGAGACTGACAAATGAATGTACTTTTTGTACCATTTTTGGCTTAAATATGAAAAATGTATTCCTCAGGATATCACCTCTCACTGTACTCTTCAGTTTCAAGTAAATGTTTTTTGTTTGGAGCTATTATGAGAACACTACTCCTTCTCAATCTTTCCAAATGAGAACCACATGCTGGTGACTTGGGATCTCTTGGAGAACAGCAGCACAGTTTCTGCTACATGATTTTGGCTGTTTGCATTGACAGGTATCTCAAGGGAAGTAATGAAAAGCTCAGAATGACAACTGTTCTACTACAAATACTATCAACTTGGGAAACAGGTTGGAGGAGAACATAATGAACAAAAGTAATATTACCTAGCCTTCTATAAAAGGACCCTTTACATCAGGAACAACCTAAATATATTAAGCCAACATAAGCTGTGACAATAATTTATATTCCCAAGTAGACAGAGTATGCAGCTAGAAGTGAGACTTACATTTGTTTCATAAATAGAAAAGGGACAGGATGATTAAGATGCATGTATTTTATTTCCATTCTGACCTGCAGTGGGACTCAGAACTTCTCATTTTTACGTTTCTGAATTTGAATTTGCACACCTATTGCCAAAATTCTGTCTCCCAAAATTCCTTCCTCCTTCCCACCTTCCCCAAAATCATGCAAAAATGCCAAGCATTGGTATCATGTACAGATTGCCAAAACAGGGAAATACTGTGGTTGAGGTTGGTACTCAACCTGTTACTTTGATATCCTCAAACGATGGCCTTCTTATAGCCTTGCTAAACAGGGCTTTTGTGGGAGTGCCAGAAAGAGAGCACAATTCATCTGAGTATTAAAGCTATGTTTTAAAATAGTAATATTTATATGCTATATAAAATAATAATTTTATTACGTTCTCCTCTGCCCTATGTCTGTGCAGTGGATAATACCAGTTTTCCAAGAGGCAAATGTGTCTCATTACATTATTGCGCATGTGTGCGCACAAGTACATGTTTTGGTCCCACAGTCAAGACATGAGAGTAATTAATTCTAATTTACAATACCCATTGAATACCTTTTTTTTTTTTCCAAATGGATCTCTTGCTTTGTCTTTTTAGTCAGTAAAAAATGAGTGGAAAACAGCACTTCCACTTGGGAAAAAATTTGCTGAATCCAACTTGAACAGTATTAGAAGAAAGAATGTAAGACCTTTAAATCTGTAGCATAAACTGGAACCACTTGAACTATTAAGCAGTTGGTAGAAGTGGTGTGTTAATACTTACAGCATGGACCACTACTGGACAGCACAACCTGGGGATTTTGTTAAACAACAGAAGAGTCAAAAAGTAATAATAGTTTCTATTCTCACCTCTTGAAGTATCTTTCTAGCTCATTCTGTTTTGTTTTGTTTTAGTGGTTTTCTTTTCATAAGTGGGAATAATTTTTATTGAAATGAATTAAAAGAAATTTCAGTAATAATAGTTTAACTACCCAAGATCTAAGATAACTGTAATAATTCATTTAGCTTAATAAATTCTTGTTAGACCCCCCATTGGAACAATATTATAAGTAGGAATGCAGAATAAAAAATTAGAAAAGGAAATTAAAAGAAATAGCACATAAATTTTAACAGACAAAAGGGAATGGGAAAAAATTTATTCACTGTATTTACCAGAAAAGAGTAAGATTAAGTATTTTTAAAGCTTTTGCAAAATGTAGAGGCTATCTGAAAATGTTCTGTTTGAATTAATTGAGGGGAGAAAAGGTGATCTGGAGCAGATGAAGCAAAAGCATCTGTTTTTAATGGAAAAATGAATTTTCTAGTAAAAAAAAATCTTATAAGATTAGATTTGGAGTTGTCACCATGTAGGTGGTGTGGTTCAGCTACTTCTGTATTTTCTGGCCAACATTAGGTTTGCAGCATGAGAGATGGACCCTGTATGAAGCATACCACTTATGTTTTGAGAGATCTAATCTAGCCACTAAAGATGAAAGCAAATGAAATATCGAAAGTAATACATCAAGATGAAATTTCCCCAAAAAACCCAATATACAGGTCCATTAAGGGGTTTTTCAACTAGAATGAGCATCAAAGCTTTGAGCAACACTTTTTTTTTCTCTTTTCACCTACAACATAACACTTGTGTCTGAAAGGCCCCAGAAATGAGCACAGACTTGAGGGAGTCCTTTGATACTTTCTCAGTAAAGGCAACATCAGTGCTTTCAAACTTCTGTCAGATACTGGAAGACTATAAATGAGATGCTCAGGAAACTCTATATAGGACAAAAGCATGTTCTTGAAGCAGTTCAGCTCTTCTTTACAGGGTGGGAAGGTCATGACCAAGAAAAAATGACTCTGAGCCTTTCTTTAAACGCTATCTGCTACAGTTGGGATTGGAGGTATGTTTCTTGGCTACTTTAAACTGTTCCAGTAATAAACCTCAGTCAACACTGTTTGCAAGTAGGCTGCAAGGTAAAGGTTTTGTTTTAATTGGCAGTGTTGTCCAGGATGCAGAAAAGACAATGTGAATGGAATAGCAAGAAGCAACAGACCCAGGGGAAGGTGCAACAGACCCAGGGCACAGGGAAGGTTACAGTTGCCTTGGCATCCACTACACCGGCTGCTCCTGCTGCTGGCATTCCAGATATTTCCCCCCATTTTTCCCTCTCTCTTTTATTTTGGAAATATTTCTTTGCAAATCTGAAACAGCTAATGAATAGAGGCACCCACAAATATTTACTAGGGCTGATAAACAATGGAAAACTCAGTGAACAATCTCAGCTTATTTTTACAAAGATGAAAAGCTGTTCATGTTTGCCAGGTCTAGAAGCCTCAGGCTGTCACCATTAAAATAGTAACAGCATCATCAGAATAAAAGGGACTCAAAAATTGAACTCTGGACCTTGTATCCACTGCAAAATTCACCTTTTTAAAGCGAAAATATGGGTTTCAAACCACATTGCTCAAACATATACGAATGCCACAGGGTAGGCTTTCAGTATATCTGTCTAACAGGCAAATATAAGCCTCTTATATTTGTTAAAGTAATTTTGAAAAGGACCTTTGGCTTCTTTTCTGTGAAGACAAACAGAGAGGTAATACTACCTCTTTTTCTGATATGAACACAGTTTGTAGGAAAGCAGGGCTGTGCACGAGTATTCACAGCTTTGAAAAGATTTTCCAGAATGAGAGAAGGTGTAGAAAAAGGTTTGAGATGAATGCTTACAAAATTACCATGCAAGGAGAGAAGTAAACAATACAATATCATAGAATATCACAGAATATGCCAAGTTGGAAGGGGCCCACGCTGATCATGGAGTTCAACTCCTGGCCCTGCACAGGACCATCCTCAAGAGTCACATCATGTGCCTGAGAGTATTGTCCAAATGCTTCTTGAAATCTGTCAGGCTTGGTGAAATCTGTCAGGCCTTCCCTGTATCAGAAACAAATAAATGATATCTTCTCTTGGTAACAAGTCTGTATGGACAGTTACCTAAGTAAAACTAAATCCAAGTAAATTTTTGTGAATCTATTGGCTTATGTTTGGGCTTTCACCTGAATTTAGGATATTTTCAGATATAGTCCTGACCATGGTATCAGATCAGAAAACCCTAAATTAACACGTAGTATCTTCTAATACCATTTTTCCTCAAGTGCCAAGTAAAGACATCATGACCTTTGTTTGTGTGCTTCATTTGAACAGCCTGATGAAGGAAATCAAGCAACAGCACTTAGCAGTTGCCTGTAGGAGGTCTGGCTCAAAGGGGAATAGGAGTTAGGGAGATTAACAGAGGAGCTTCCTCTTGACCACTGAACCTCTTGACCAGGATCACAAGGTGATACAGCGGAAAAGACTTTTTCCAAATGAAACTCTCTTCAATATGATGTAGGGCTCTGACTTGTCATGATGTCACAATTTGTGTGCGTTTCTGCCCAAGCTTGGATAGAGAAATTATAGGCACTTAATAAAGCAGTTGCTTATGAAGCCAAGTATTTTTGAGAGCTGGTAAGCACAATTACTGTACTGCAGCAAGGTCCCTGGCACTTGCCAGAAGCTGCTCTTCAACTGACTTCTGTGTTAGCAGACTGCCAACTGGGTTAATGGGACCAGGAGCTGGAGGATTTGAAAGCTTTCTGGCCAGTCTTTCGGTAGCAGTCAGGAAAGTTGGAATTATCACTGCCTTTTGCACTATGGTAAATTGTTGCTTTACTACAAAACTTCCACTACTGTTAACATCTATTTTGAAATGCTACAATGGCTTCAGAATTAATTTTGGGAGTTTTTAGGATTTGCATAATCATTTGACAATTTGCAAAATGGTAGGTAGATACTTGTGAAAGGTAATAGGAGGAATAGGACATGCTGTTTAAGCGTTGGACCAGATAAGCTTTTGAGGTTCTTTCTATCCTGAGTTGTTCAATAATTGTTTCTAAAAGGAAACAGAAGATTGTTGGCAAAACCCTGCAAAGACCTGGGATTGATGATGTTTGAAATAGAATCATAAAATGGCATAAAAAGCCACAAACTTACTTGCTCTGCTGTGCTGGTACATATGGACCCTGAGGGAGAAAGCAGGTTTTGAAAAATAGGTTCTTAAAGGCCTGAAATGGAGAATTTTGTAATTCATATGGTACCAGAGTAACATATGAGACCCAGACAGTTTAAATACCACAGTGGTAGCATATTTTTCCCATGGCCCAGAGACTCTGCCTATCTGCAAAGTTCAAAATTTCATGCTGTTGCCCTGGGCATTTCTAGCTTGAACTGTCAAAGGGGCATGAAAGAACACCTTCATCTGCTGTGCCTGGCAGCAACAAAGCTGCCCATTGCAACACAGCCAGTCTTGGAGGCAACAGGGCTACAGCTGTCCAGGCTTGTGCATGAGAGACCTGGGAAGTCACTACTTGAAGCCCACTTAAAACAATTTAATGATGTAAAAGGCTTTTAGAGAGTTTTCCCAGTTTCAACATCTCAACAGTACAGAATGAGTCAGCTGAACTTTTTTTTTTTTGGTGAATAATCAGTTAGTTGCCTCTTTTATTTGTGTGGGTCTGTCAAACTGCAAGGATAGAGGAGTTTGTTATTTTTATATTATTTTTAGTATAGAAAATGTGAATGTAAAACCAGCAGATAAAAACCTGTCATACTGTATCTATGTAGTACCTGAAATTACTTATAGCTCATTAAATGAAAATGAATAGGTTGCACATTGACTGCAAGGTTGTTAGAATTGTGCGTATTTATTGTCTGTGAGACTAGAAAAAAACCTGAAGGGAAACCCTGTAATGATGTTCACATTCTTAAAATGTTACCATGGAGAAAAATAATGGTTTTGCCTTCTACCAAGGAAAGGGACAGAAATGATGAACTGGATCTGTAGCAGGAAAGATTCAGGTTTGACACCACAAAAGCCTCTCCATTAGCACGGACAGTTAAGTGCTAAAGATTGCAGAAGAGGCTAGTGCAGAGGGTCTTAATGAGCAGATTGTACATATTGTAGACAAAGTCAGTCATGAGTGATTCTCAACTGGGCAAGGGGATGTAGCAAACATCATCTCATGTTCCCTTTTATCCTCTTTTTCTACCACTTTATGAATCTTTTTTCTTCAAGCTTTCAGACTGTTAGACTTTAACTTCTGAGGCCTGCTAAAATTTTTATTTCTCCACCCTATCTCCCAAACAAGCATATCTAGTTCCAACCGCAGTCTCTAGGTCCTGGTACTTATTGCTTATTGGTATATAATCTTGTTCCAGAATGGCACTGCTGATTTTGTCTCCTGAATAACAAATAAATGTCACCATTGCAGAACTCACCAAAGGTTTGTGTAAACAAAGGGGGTTTTATGCCAATAATTTTTTCTCTTTCCTATCATAGAGCTTCCATTAGAGTGCTAGTGTAGATGCAGCACCGGTTGGGGCTGGAACTTTAACATCTTTATATTTTTTTTTTTTCCTCCAAGTGTAACTAGATAATGTTGCATATAGTGTAACCTGGCATTATACCCTTTCCAGAGCTCCTATCAGAGGAGCTGAACCATCAGTAGTAATGATTTTTTTTTATAAAGGCATGTGGCAATAGGACAAGGAAAACAGCCTTAAGTTGAAGGAGGATAGATTTAGATTAGATATTAGGAAGAGACTCTTTACTGTGAGGGTGGTGAGACACTGGCACAGGTTGCCCAGAGTAGCCGTGGATGCCCCATCCCTGGAAATGTTCAAGGCCAGGTTGGATGGGGGACTGAGCAACCTGATCTAGTGGAAGGAGTTCCTGCCCGTGGTAGAGGGGTTGGAGCTAGATGATCTTTAAGGTTTCTCCCAACATAAAGCATTCTATTATTCTATGATGGGAAAAATGCTGGGAAGATTAAGTTCATTCCAACTACTGTTATAATTATATATCATATAATGAAAGAAATACCACAGATAAATTAGTTAAAACCATAACTACCAGATACCATAGGTGCTGACTTCTACCACTTTCATTAATAGCTCACTTGAACACTTAAAATTTCTACCAACCACTTTTTTTTTTTTCCATCACCAGCACCTGCTTATCTACTTAGGGTATTGTCATTAATAATAACTAAATATTCCTCTTCCACCTTGCATTTTCTTCTCCTTACTTGCTTCTAACTATGTCTCCTCAAAATTTACTTCCCATTTCTTCTCATCTTACCCTCCTTCTATTTTCAGCAAGACTATAAGTTTTGTAATGTGAAAAGACAGGCTTTTTATTCAAGTATTCCTTACATGCCCAAGTGATTTGCACTTTAGAAGATGGGGAAGAGTGCTTTGGATGAAATGCAAGCCCATGGAAGACAATAAGAGTTTTGCTATTAATTTCAATATAGCCAAAATTAGTGTTGTTTGTCCAAAAGATGGTCATTTCCCTCTTATTTTTCTAAGTGGTTTCTCTTCTTAGGGATGAATAATAATAGATTACCTATGCTGGTCTCTGAGTATTCTTTTTATCATGATATACTGAAGAGGGCACAAGATAGGCTCCTCTGTCTCTTCCTTTTGGATTTTTTGCTTTCTGTCATCATCTGGTAGTTTATCAGCACAATATATTCCAATCTTTCACTAGAACTATATTATTTCATTGCATTTCCCTGGATAGTTCTGCTCCCGCTGCAAAAGATGTCAGTAGTCTTTTTGACTGTTATTTTTAATTACTTTGAAGTCTTGGGACACAAGGGTGCAGCAAATATTTGTTCCAAAACCTACACACAAGATATTTGTCCTTCAGGTACAGCCTAGACCTTGCAGTTTTAAATTCAGGCTCTGCATTACACAGCATCACTTTTTGGTGAATTCAGCACATTCCTGTCTGCAAAAATATTTTCTTTGACATCTATACACAAAAAAATAAGTGAATTAACAGAAAGGCAGTACCTCCATAAAATGATAGTGGAAAGGTTATCTGATGGGGAAGGACAGGGCATGTCCTTTTTCTTCTTTCCTCTAATTTCTTGGTGGTTTTTATAATTCAGAACCCATCTCCATAAATACATCAATTACAGGAAACTGTGTATAGAGGTGATGTGAACATGGGTCCTAGTGGTTCACATAGCAGAGACAAACATGTATATGCCCAGTGTTATGTTATAAGGTATTTTAGACCAGGTTAAATTCTTTTCCTCCTCTCCTGCATTTATTATTATCTGGTCTTTGACATGACTTGACCTACAGTCCATTGTCTGTGCCTGGCTTTGTTTAACCCTGGCTCACAGCCTCCTTTGTTTTGTTTCAAGGTAACATTGAAACAGAAATGCTGAGAAAAGCAGGGCTAAGAAATTTTTTGCTCCCTCCCAACACCCCTGTGTAATAATAAGAAGCAATCACAGAACTCTCAGGATATTTGCCTAGGCTATAACTAAGAGAAGATTTTATAATATGGACTACCTTGTCCTATTGCAATATTTTTCCTATAGTAACTTTAAACTACTGCATACAGTTAAGTTCATTCTTATGAAACAGGAATATTGAGATATGAAGTCCAAGGTTGAAGAACAAATCAGCTGAAGTAGCAAGAGCAGAATAGGAACAGTGAGATATTTCCTAACACAGTCCTATGCACATTTGCAGAACTGGTTTAATTCCTTTGGTGGTGTTAGTTTAAGCTGTTCCCTGTTATGGATGTGAATTTCTCTGACTCTTGTCATAATTTTATATGTTAGAAGGAAAGTAGTTTAGGCTCAGTACTAGAAACTAAGAAGTGCACATTTCCATCTCAACATCAATTCCATATAGCCACAGCTATTAAAATATAGCATATTTTTAATGACTGTGATACTTTTATACACAATTAGATGTTAACAAGCATATAAAGATTGATATTTGCAATTTGTCTTGAATCTTCAGCAATAAACCACTCCTCTCCATTCACATCTCTTGCACGTTACAAAGTAAGGTTTTCAGGTGCTTTTTGTCACTGAGGAATGTGACTAGAATGCTCCATTTCAATAGCATCCAAATGATTGTGGAATAAAGAGGCTTTTATTTCAGAATAGCATTTCTAATGGAAATTATTCCAGAATAGGTTTTCACACAGCATCTGTTTGATTCACTTTTCTCATACAAACTCTAGACTGAATGAGTTAAATCAGTATTCAAACTTTATGTATGCCAAATCCCAGACTTCTATTCTGAAAATATAATGTATTCTGGAAAAAAAAAATGGACTGACTAGGTTATATTGCCCAGGACATTTTAGTCTTTATGTATTTCTATTTCACCTTTCATTTATTTTAACAGATTGTCTATTTGTAATTAGGACATCACTTAGCCAATTCTGAAAATATTTTTTATTTTAAGAATAAATATAAAATCTCTTAGCAGGAATATATAGCAACTCTCTCTTTTTTTTTTTCCTTTTTTTTTTTTTTTTGCTTGGTAATCAGTCCTGCATTTGCCTGGTTGATTCAGGAATCCTGTGGGATAATCTTCTTTACAAAGCTTGATCTGTGACTTCTCTTTCTTAGTAACTACATTAGCTCCAGAGGTGTGCTTTGGAGAAGAAACAGCTCAGCTTTTCCAGACCTCCAAATCTGACTTATTCTGTACTTTGAGTAAGTGGTCATGTAGGCATTTATTTTATTAGACCTTGTTTATCTATTATTAACTGTTAACTATAGATGAGCACAGGACTGTGGTTTTGGTCTGTTGCTTTGTTGTTTTTTAATATAAACAGCCTTTTGAACATCCTGCTTTGTCTTCCATGGGCTGGGGGTACAGAAGAAAATTAAACAAAACAAAAAATCAAAACAAAGAAACCACACCAATGAACAAAAAATAATGAAACACATGATGTTTTCTGTATGGAACTAACTGCAGACAAGTTCATTAATTAAATCATCCAACATGAAATTTAGTGGATAGTAAAATTCAGGCTACTGGTAGTTTCTCACATTACTTGTCTTCTTTTATTTAAAATATTTAAGCATTCTCAGACTCCCTTTCTTTCAGACTAGTGATAGTTTGAATAACACATTCCAAATGACATGAAGTTAACTTTGGAAAACAAGCCTGGATGAGTCTGGAAAACAAACCTATGAGCCAGACATCCCTCCTAAATCTGACTCCAAGTTAAAAGCAGACTTCTGCAAGGCCTTCATCTACTAGAGCACAAACAGGCATTTAGCAGGGACCAGAATGTCAAGCATCTTACTGGAGTAAAGTTTTATGTCAAATTAAGTATTACTGTCCCTCAAGTACCTCCACATTTCTTGCCACTGAGAGTTAAATACCAATGGCAATGACAGCCTATCCTGGAGGCTTATTCAGGAGCAGTTGGATGTGTAAGATTTCCATACTACTTGCCAACCAAAACATGAAGGAAAAAGTGTCCACTTGTATGGTTAAGATAGTGGAGCAGGGGAGAATCTAGAACAGCTTGGAAAAAAAGCAAACAGAAAATAACATTAATCTGAATGAACTGGGCATTGATGCAGACAAGTTGTGCTTACCAAAATGATGAATGGCTGAAGACAGTGGGAAGTTAGGATTCATCGAGTAGATAATTTAGGTTGAAATCTGTAGGTTTTTTGTCCTCTCTCCCTATGAATTTTTCCCCAAACCAATATGAGCTACTGAGGTTTGGAGGCATTTGACACATGCAAGAGTAGTGTTTTTTGAGGCAACATCATGTTATATGCAGACCTGTGGGAAGCAAGAATCCCCAAGAATTTAAAGAAAAAAAAAGGTATTATTAGCTTTCCACACCAGTTTTGCAGACACAAAAGTGTTAGACCCTTCAGAAGAGTTTCAGATAGGAATACAGTTCTTCAGATGAATACCAAATCTTGTATTCTCTTCTATAAGGGAGTTTCAACAGCTGTCTTTTTCCTCATTGTCTTTGGAAGCTGATATTTGCTCTAACATGGAAGAAGCCAAAAATTCTGGAAGAGTTATTGCTGGCTCTCAGAAATGCATGGAGATAGACACCAGCTGCTGAGCCTCACCAGCTCTGTCTGGTGATTGAGGAACATATTCTTCCTTTGAAACTCTCTGTCCCTTCAGGACATTCCCTCAGTATTTTTGCACCCTTTTTTGTGCCCCTTTGTGGCCTCTCAGGGAAGGCAGCACACACACACTCACCGACACACAGACACACACAAAAAGAGTATTCCAGGGATAGGTCAGCATAACACTCATAGTCTGTACAGGGAGAGGCTTAAACATACCCTCCAGCACACACAGAATCTTGCAGGCCTGAGCATGTTGATCAGGTTAGCATGCCAATAGGGATGCTTGGCAAACTCTCTGCAGCCTGTTTGCAAGAAGGGAGCTCACCATGCTAAAAGGCGCTCTTAATTTTTTTGCCAATGTTGCCACTTTTTTCCCAGCTACCAGACAAAATCCTCGGTGCCAACTGGGACTGAAATTCAGATGCCTGTGGAGATATGTCTTCAGTGTCCAACTGGGTACAAGGTCAATGGGACTTGTAGGAACTTCTCCCCTTATTCAATGAATCCCTTCAGTCTGGAGCTTTGAATATTGTCTACCCTTCTTTCAAAGGGTAGACAAGTGTCACTGCAAGGTGACACTGGTGTAAAGTCCCTCTAGCTACCTCTAACCTGCAGAGAAGACAGTTGTTCTTTGTATCTTCCCTGCAGCTGATAATATACAGGTAATTTAGGGAGTCAGGTTCAGTTATGCATCTTTTGTAACAGAGTGCAGAAGTAAGGGTTAACAAAACCACGCTAAAATGTTTGCAGTTTTTCAGCAGTTCTACATTTGAATTATTAGGTGCAGAGATTTACAAAACAGCAGTTAGCTTGTCAGTTCTATTTGTGCCCTTACTCTTTCTGAGTCTTTAGACCCTTTCTTTTACTCTCTCTGTATTTTTCTTCTTAATGGTTTCTTCATGTTGTTATTATTGTTACATTGGCTCAAAGGTAATTTTTCCTGGCAACACAACCTTTTATTTGGGGGCTTATACTATTGTTGTCTTTTGAAAGGATTTTCCATTCTGCTTGGTAATTTTAATATCTTTCAATTTTTTTTCCTTTTCATCAAGCAAAGACCATTCTGTTGTGGCTAACTTTCCTGACTATTGTACTGAAAAAAACAATAATATACATATATATAAAATATATATATAAACACACACGAATACCTTATATATATGATACACACCATATATATGTGGAAAATACCTACACGTATTCTATGATTCTATGTAAATTATATACATTTGAAAACCACAGACAACCAGGCTAGGGAAGTATAAAGGGAAAGGTGACCTGCAGCTGATTTTGTGCAAACCATAAAAATTACTGCTTCCAGTCCATTATTCCACCATTGTGTCGACAGCATGGTTGTAAATGCTCTGTTCCTTGTTTGAGCCAGGGACTAGCAAAGAACAGCTGTGTACAACTCCTAAACCAGAACTGCTCATTTTCCTTGGAAAGGTCACTACTTGTTGAAACAGTTCAAGAGAACAGTCAGATGTAGCAGTAACCTCTAGCTGGGAGTATGTGGTATGGGAAGCACTGAAGGAATGGAGTGAGCTGACACCTGTGAGTAGGATAAGTCAACTCATGTAGGTAATATAGATGCAGCCAGATGCAGAAGGATGGCCATCACCAAAATATCCTATCTGCAGTACTGGGCAGAGAAGAGACATGGGATGACTAGATGCTACTGCAAAAGTGCAAGACAAAGCTGACTCTTCATCCTAGTTTCATGGGAAGTGGGTCAGAGCTAACGCTTTCAAGTCCTAGAAAAGATTACAATTTAAGTACTTTAATAAGAGCTTAGATTTCCCCTGGAGTCTGAGCCACGCAGCTCCCACTGAAAACCCTAGCCAAAGCTAAATGGATTTTTTTTTTGCCAGACTGAACACTCAGACATTACAACGACAGTTGGAATAAATCCTAATAACACTGGGGTGGGGTGGGGAAGGGTAATGTGGTTTTTCAGAAATCACTATTTAGTACCTCTGAAAAAACAAATCATATCTACACTACTCACCCAAAACAACGTAATTGCAATAAATGATTCATGCTCTTCCACCTCATACTCAATCATGTTTGGCTTTTCTGCACTCAAATGGCAGAAAAGCGTTTATGAGGACAGCTTTCAAATTCCAGTAGATCTTTCACATCTCACTTTCTGAGTCACTTCAGAAATACTTGAATGCCATTGTAAGCACAGCTACAAGAATAATATTCCTCATTTACACACTGACTTAGCTTGAAGCATGAAACACCCTAATAAAGTCTTTATGACTCCTCATGTATTAGATTATTCATAATAATCTAAGAATCAGGGCCTAAGAGTAAGGAAAGGTATAACTTGGGTCTCTCCACTTTCAGTGTCTCTGTAGCTGTTTTCTTTCACACACAGATTTTGAAAAAAATAAGTAAAACACATTCACAACTGCTGATTGAAAGCAATTCTGGTGACATAAATGAGTCTCTATGATGCACAGAATGAAATTATTATGACTGCAATGAGTTTTATGGTATATTTGAAGGCAGAAGCTATGACTTCACACCTGAATAGTTTTTCAAAGCTCCCCCAATGCACTGGAGAAGAGCACATCAGGCTCAGGTTGCCTGGGGTTTATTCCTCAATAGACTACTGACTTTTCATTTTGTACTATTACATCTCAGTGTACATTGGTTTCCCACATTGTAAAAAAGGGTGAAGATATGGGTCTCCCTTTTTAAAGCCACTCAAGATGCACTGCTGAAAAGTATGCTTTAAGAATGAGACCTTATTACTGAGTTCCATTCATGTGGTGGAAATTGCGGGACTGGGATTACGGATTCTTTACTGAGTATTTAAATAACCATAAAAGCCTGAACTGGTCCTGACTGCTCCTGCCCTTATCTACAAATAGCTTCGGACAGTATTTGCAAGGATTAGTATTGCCTGCGTGGGATTGGACCCATTTTCAGCAAGGCCCTACACTACCCAGGAAATAACTGATTATTAGACATCCGCATGCTGACTTGCTGTCTTGTGATATATTATTAGAGGCTGGTGCTTAAGGAAGGGGTGCAGTGTACAAAACAATATTTAACCAGCGTTTCTGATATTGCCCTGTATATCTACTACAGAGCCAACACTAATAATTTCATCACAGGTCATACCTTTTTATGTATTTCTTATAGCATTGGGGCATGCAGCTCTGTGATTACAGTAAAATTGTTGCTGTCAGCCTTAAAACCAGCGAGTTCATTTGCAAATAAAAGCTTGCTAATATGAATTTGAAAGATCAGAAGCTGGGAACAATGAACATATCCCACTGCTTAGATTGTTCCATCTGGACTTGGAAAATCTAGGAACTGTTCCAAGGTGTCCCAGTAGCTTTCTGTGTGATTCCCAGCCCATCACTCAAGTTTCAGATATATATAAGCACCTAACAGCCAATGGAATGAGACACCTAATCCAGTTTCAAAATCTGGGCTTTGTTTCTGGGATGCAATTCTTTTTCTGCAAAGTGAGGATTCCGGGCCATTCATGTTTCACATAGTTTGGGAAAGGTTTAGGTATGAAGCCTAGCAGTGCAGGAATCCTCTCTGGTAATAGAAATTATATGCAAATTATGGATATTATATGGAAATTATATCCAAAGTTTATTAACTTAATTGGCAAAAATGTGTTCACCAGTATATGCTTGTAAATGTAAAGGTCACTGTCAGTATATGCTGGTAAAAGTGAAGGTCACTGTCTCCAGGGTGAGGAGCAGTCATGTGAGGAGGCAGAGATTCCATGTTTACCAAAGGATGGCATTTTTCTGCAAGTGCTTCTGCATGTAAGGAAGTCGGAGATGCCCCAGATCCTGTGCTGTTGGAGGACAAGTCAGGGTCAATTGGATCCAAATCTTGGCCAAATAACTGTTCACAAGCATTCTTTTCTCTGACATTTTCATGTGTTTTTCTTTACCAGTTGTATAATAGATCTGAACCCTCTTTCTGCTGTTCTCATTTTATGGGCAGTGAAAGATCTGGCTCCTCTCCATTTTCAATTCCACAAAATTGTAACCATAACCAAGGACAAGTATGTCTTCCGCAATAGTATGATGTATTGTGTATCATATCATTATCTTTTGGGTTTTTCTAGCTAGCAAAATAATAATAATGCTTAGCACTGACATTGCAATTACCTCTCCTGGTCCTTTGTAACCATTGGCTAGTTCAGTGCTTCCCAAACTATAGCCCATGCCCCAGGAGTGGTCTGCAGAAAGCTGTTGCCTCATACTGTTGAAGACCCATGTTTACCACTGGTGCACTGCTGATGACAGCTACATATCTGTTCAATTCAGTGATGCAGAATAGCAGACAGGAACCCCAGTCCATGAAACCAACCGGGGCCACCTGCCAAATTGCACTATGTTGATAACTTGACACCTGGACCTGTAACACTTCTTTCTTACACCACAGTAAAGGCATACTAGTTCTCACAAGAACAAGTGTTCTAGTGGCTTCAGCGATGTTGTGTGACCAGGAAAGTGAAGAGAAATGGTCTCTAAGATGGCATGCTGGAGGATTTTTATTGCTCATGCTATCTTCAGAAGAAATTGGAATAAGAAGAAATGTATTAAATCTAGAAAAGCATTTCATGTAAATGCAAAATTTTTGCATTAAAGTATTATTAGTAATCCATTTTTAAAGGGCTTACACCTGTAAAAATAACTATTTCAGATTTCTGTATATCCATCTAGAACAAAGACTCCAAACTGGGCCTTCTTAACAGCAGTCTATTCTAACAACCAGAACACAGTTGCTCGTAGTCACCTTGACCTAAACAAGACATCTCAATGCTGTATATAAGTGGAATAGCTTCAACAGCCTGGGATAAAGGCTCTCTACTGTCACGTGACAAACCTGGATTAAAAATTATCACTCTTCTTGATTTACAGAACACAGAAAGATCAACCCGAGTCTCCTTAACTGCGGATATATAAGGAAGGCATAGACAAGGATGGGCACAAGCTACGAACCTTGATCATCTGTCCTGAGAAATTGTTAGAACAGCTCCTGGGATATAACTAGGCACAATCAGGAGCAAGCACAGATCAGCAACCACTAGAAACAACCAGGCTGGATGTGGCCAGCCTATTTTGGGAAGTAGGAGTGGGTTGTCTAACATAATTGCTCTCAGGGCCAAAGAATGGGACCTAGCTGGTTTTAAATTTTTAATGCACACGTAGCTACAAAAGTTTTGTGAGTCCAGGAAAGAGGAAGCTCTTCAAATCTCTGTCATCTAGATGTATAAACATCTCAAAATAGGCTGTGTCAAACCAGGCAGGGCTCTGGACAAAAAGGCTGAGCTATGCCCTCAAGTGCTGTAATGACAATGCTAATCAAGAAATTAAGACCAGAGGAAGAAAAGAAGTGTATGAAAATTAGAACTTCAGTTCTGGATTTCAACACATCTTAGGAAGAGATGTGCTCAGGAAAACTTTTATCCATATGCCCTTGAAATTCATTCTTTTCCACACGGTTCTTGATGTTTTCCAACAACTGAGTGCTGCATGGTACAGGTATGACCCAGGGATTAAAAGAAACAATTGGGTCAAATAAGTATTTTTGCAGAAAAAGAAGTTCCAAATCTCTTCCATTCTCGAGGATGAAAAATTTCTGCAGAGTTCATCTTTTAGTTGCAATTCATTTAGGACCCTGTGAAACTTGATCATCTTTTTGCAGTCCTGAATATTTTCTGCAGGCATCTGCTCTCAAATTAAAGATCTGAGATGTGACCTCTCAGAGCTTTACCATATAACAGCCACATTTCCCTTGACACGTATGAACATACACATTTGCATTGTTCTTATGCAAAACTGCATTGCTTTACCTTGCAATACGAAGTAACCTTTTGATAGTCTTGTTGTATATCTTCAAGTTGGAAAGAATATAGCAATTTGAAGCTACAAAATTAAGCTGGAAGTCCCAGGAGAAAAGACTGTTTTGTGAGGTTATTAATCCTTCCTGTTTCCACTCTGTCAAAAAATGCTACAATTTCAGTTTTGATCATGGCATTTCAACACTTCTTTCCCAATCAAAATCTTAAAGTATTCAAATGCAAGTAAAGGAAAATAATCAGGGGTGATCTCAAACTTGCATCCTCTTTTTCCCTCTACGCCCGCCTCAGGTCTTCGTACTGACCCTGACCCTCTCCAATCCCCTTTTTATTTAACAAAAGAACATTTATTAGTTGCAAATTAAATTGATCCAGTAGTTCTAAACTTTTATAATTCTGAGGAGAGAAGATATTGAAACTGTAATTATTTGTAGAAAATAAAATAAAGGCTGTCTTGCATAAAAAAAACAATCTGGAAAACAAAAATTTAACAGAAATATTTTGACAACTAATATTTAAGTTCATTCCAAAAAATGTTTGTATATATGGTTAGCTCAAATCAGAAAAATCTTTCAATGTATTCCTACAGTAAAAAGTCATTCATTGCAGACATTTTCAGAAAACCTTTTCAACCAATGTGAGATTGCAGTGGCTGAGAGTCATAGATTGGCATAACAAAGGATGTGAACACAAGGGGGTTTGGATTATTGTTTTTCTCTTCAGTTGTTAGACTTTAGTTTGTAGCAGTTAAAAACCTTGCGGCTTTAAACTATCTAATTGAAGTCTTTCACCCTTGTAGTTTGGTACTTTTAAATGGTGATATTAGGGGCCCAGCAGCTTCCAGGAATGCACTTTACAATACGATGCTGACAAATTCATTCTAGCTTTCTACCACTCTCTGTAGGCATGAAATGGCTTTTTGCAAAATCTGTTAATTTTTTGCTCTGGTTTAGAAAAAATCTTCCAGAAATAAAAAGGGTGGCACAACTAAAGGCAAATGTTTTCTCTCCTCACAAGGCAAAACTTTGTCTTATTTTGTTGTTGTTTATGAGAGAGGATAGTAGAGAACTGCTGCTGTAAAAGGAGAGGAGGGGAGGAGAGGAGGGGAAAAGAGGGAAGGGAAGGGGAGAGGAGGGGAGGGGAGGAACGGAATTAATAACTATGCAATCTAAAGGGGACAAACCAAACTGGGGTGCCATGTAAACTAAGTAAACAGCAGAAATTCAAATGTTCTGCTTGCAGGAGGGCATGGCAGTTGCAGTGGGAGTCATCTGCCACCTGCGTTGTCTCTCTGTTCTCTTTGTAAGTTGTTCTGTTGTCTGCAGAGACAGCTCAGCAAAGCTGAACAAACTAAGTTCTCTTAAAAAAAAGAAAAAATTCTCATAAAAGTGGAAGGTCTCAAAGGGATGGGTGTGGGTAATAAACCCATTGCACAGCTGGGTGACCTGCAGTCTGACATTAGTGAGGCTTGGAGACTGATGAACACTGGACTGGGGGAAACCTTTCTGATCAGGTTAAGGTCATTAGTTGTGTGTGAAGTAAAAGTGGACTGTATCGCTCTTACTGCTGACATTTGTTAACCTCCTTCTTGTTAAGTATAAGACCAAGCTTTAACTCTCAAAGCTAACTTCTTTTCTGATCCCTTCCAGAGACAAAACACGGTAACAGATTTGTGTTTTACAAAACTTCAAGGCAGCAGCAGCAAAAGAATGAGAATCCAAAAATATTAAATTGAATGGAGAGTACTAAGGAATGCCACAGACTGACAACAGCTGCAAGTGATATATCCACATGACATATTGTGAAGGTATGACCCTAGGGACCAAAAGCAACATGGTCAAGTTAGTGGTATTACTGTGGACATACATGTTACGTATTGATTTTAATTGCATGGAAACACATTTATATGCCTCACATGCAATTAAAAGTGATTAAGTCCTATGGATATGTGTAAATTTTGTTTTTCTTGGCTTCCTAGCATTTAACTTTTCAATCCAAGTTGTAAGCTACTAGCTATATTTTTTTAAAAAAAATCTAATACAGTATACATTGGCTGTTCCAGCATAGGCATGTATATGCACTATTTCCCCAAACAACAGACATATAATGAGACCTCTCATCTGCTAAAGCAGTCAGGCTTTTGGGAGTAACCAAACAGGGCATACCACGATATAAATGTAAATTTAAATGACCTGAGTGCATGTTCATTCACTTTAAATATTTGGAACATCTCAAATGTACCAAAGGTTAGACCACAGATTTTTAAGCGTATTTTTAGTGGTGAATTTTAGCTCCTGGATAAAAATTAAGAGATCTCCTGTGAAATCCTCTAGTGTGTTCTAGGGCTTTTGTGCTGACGGATTTCAGTTTTTAAATGGATGATCATTTGTTAAGAACAGACTCCATAAAGTACTAGCTGCAGCAGGATTTGCCTAACTCAAGGCATGTATTTGGCACTCTGTTTTCATTTATACTACAAACATATTACTAGAGGCATCCCAAGGTTAACATTACAGCTATGGGATACTATTCAAGCAGCATAGGAAATTTTGTCATTTGTCAATAGTCCAACCCTGCATTTTCCTTTCATCTCCTTTGCAGCTGTCCATGATTCACAGAAATGTATTATTTCTATTGTAGAAAAAAGTATCATTGGTCTTTTGGATTAATCATTAAATGATATCTCCTGTTCCCAGAGCTACAGCTGACTCAGAAGCCTTTGAGAGTTCTTAAAGAACCAGTGCCTCTAGTCTTTTGGTTTTAAAGCTCTTTGTAACTGAGAAAAGTATCTTTTGGGTATCTAATGTCTTATAAGTACACTGATGAGATGAAAGCCATAAAAACTGATTTCTAAAATTATCAAAAGTCTCAAAAATCCTATGCGTGTTGTAAGTGTTTATAAAAATAAGCCTTAAAAATAAGCCTTGCATGAGCAGAACATCAAACTGTATATCAATGTGGGATTTTTTCGATACTGGCAGTTTAAAAATCCCTCTACACTAATTTAGTTCACCTTAATGATGAAAGCATGCTGTACATATATAATTATGACAGATCACAGGAAAATCTCAGAAAGTGACTAATGTTTATGTCTGAAAAAGTTTAGAAAAAAACCACTGCAGGTTCATTTTTGATTCCAAAGAATGTACTTTTCTGCATGACTTATTGTGGTGTATTTAAATAAATGGGCTGCACTAATTATGGTTTCATCAGAGATGGTGTTATTGTTCATTCTTGTCTGGAAGATCCAACAGGCTGAGCAAAAATACCAACTCTATTCATCCGTATAGTTATTTTCTCATGGGTAGGTATGAAGTTAGTTCCTGAGGGACCTCAGAAGTCAACTTAAGAGTGATTGGTCACCCTGTATGAGATTGCGCAATACATATGTTAGTCACATACAAATTATATGCTCAATGAGTTTGTGTCCTGGCTGGTTTTATTACTTCTCTGAGCCCATCTGAGAAACTAAAGAAAAAACAACAAAACAAAACAAAAGAATCTGTGTTAATTTATTTATGTGAAAAGTAAAAGAGAATACCAGAAAGCAGGTAAGAATCTGTAGCAAAACTAATTGAAAAAAGGGAAGGCCATATGAAGAAAAATGGTGGAAATTAAAGGTTATTTTCAGAGTTTACAGAGACTGAAATCCGGACATTTTTTATTACACATTGTCTAACAAAATATGAAAGTTGAAGAAATATAAATGTAATTATTTTTTAATTTTCCTCACTTTCTTCCAGTTTTCTAAACCAAAGAAAAAGTTTCCCCTTAGTATGTAGACACACTATTTACATATTTACATTTTAGATGCTTACACATTTTCATTTTTCCTTCTGCCATTTGCAACCCTTGAAATATGACAAAGCTGTCCAAATAATCGTCATCATCATCATTGTCGTCATCTTAAAATCCCCACTGTATACAGGTGAGGACTTTTTTTTAACATTTTGCTCCAGTCAAGTGACTTCTTAGCTATCTCTTTGTAAAAATAAATCTTGAGACTTTAAGAACAAGGCATGCTTCCCCATGTTTTAACCAAGCTTGTAATGACCAGAATCAGACTTTCTATTTTTAGAACTGTGTCAAATTCAGGAATTCATTTAACAGAAATAATAACCTCCTTATTTCAGTTCAATATATTCTTATTCATGCAGTTATGGAACATGCCATTCTTTATCCATAGTCTTGCAATATGATCCATTTACCATCACGGCTTGCTGGTAGTCAAAGTCAGGGATTTATGACTTTTGACATATAGGTATAATTCTGAGACATGTATTTTTGCTTTCAAATATAATATTTTATAGGTTATATCTTTAAAAGATGTTATGGTTTCTTTGTACCCAGCTTATAGTAAATTTCTCTTTCTTATCAGTATTTCCATTATCATTTTGTTACCTTAAAAATTGTCAGAAATAACTTCACATATTTCCTCAGAAAGGCAATACAAATGGAAAAAAATTTAGTGCTAGAGCTTCCTCTCTGGACCTCCTCAGAAACCTGCCAACTCAGAGGTGACTTCCTGTGAACATTTCAATTACTGGTCATTTAACTAGTTTTCTATTATGTTTTTTTTTTTTTTGATGTTGTTTATTTGTTGGGTATTTTTATGAAGTGGAACTATTAGCATGACAAACATTTCACAAAAGTTTGGCAATATTGTATGAATTCTTGCATTTTAATCCATCGAAATGCAAAGTCTTTTGTGACAATACAATTTGCTGTAAAGACCATCTTAATTGACTTCTATTCTATCACTTTCTCCTGCTCTTTCTTAATGAACTTCTTCATCAGTTGTTTAGATAGGCAGACTAGTGTTTAGGAAGGCAAGGATTATAACCGGTTCATTTTATTTATCTTTTATGAATATTGGCATGACATTAGGATTTTTCTGTTTTATTCAAACTTCCCTACTCTTTCCAAACTTACTGGAAAATAATATTCACAATTTTAACAGACACTCAACCAGCTCTTTTTAAAATCTTGATGCAAGTTAACCTTTATTCACTGGTTAAAATGTCAAGTTTTAGTAGTTTTTGTTTAGTATCTTCTGTCAAAGTGGAAACTATTTCACCAGACTGAGATCTAATAGAAATCTGCCGAGAACAAATCATGCTTAATTTATTTCTCTAACACAATAACTGAGTAACAAATACACTGATGACATTGTATATTCTTGTTTTAATGAAGTTTTTGATCTCCTTTTGAGGATTCTAAGGAAATCTTGTGTGGACTATAAACTACATGCAAAATCAAATATATAGCAGTTCCAGAGAGTTGCTAGCAATGGTCCACAGTCAGTGACCGAACATACCCATTTGCATGCTGCCCTGGATCTAGGTGTGTTTAATATTTTCATGACTGACTGACCCTCAGAAGGGAAGAGAGATTGTGTTGATCAAATTTACAGTTGACTGGAGACAAGAAGAGTAGGAAGAGAAATCAAAATTACCTTAGCCACCTGAAGAAATGATCTGACAAAAAGTCTGGATGGCATTCAGTAGTTGTAAGTTTAAGAAAATCAGCCACACAGGTACAGGATGGAAAAAAACCGCATCAAATAAAACAAGAAAGTAGCCATTTTTTCGAAGCCTATCTTGAGATTTGACTGAAACATTATTGAACATAAGTCAGAAATGTTCTGATGTTGTGGAAAGGCTAACATCACAGTGGGATGTATAAACTAGACAAGACATAGGAAATAATCCTGCTCTTCTTAGTACTGCAAAAGCCTTATCTGTTTGTGTCTATGAGATACTGGGTGCTTGGGTTAGCACAACGTTTTAAAGTACTGTAATAATTTATTTCTGGTTTTTTATCCAGAACTTTGACCTGAGAATTGTTATAGGTGCTGGTGGAACATTCTAAAGACAATTTTTTAATAGCTGCATGAGCAATTTCACTTGGCTCAAACCAAAGACCTTCCTCCTCCTTTTAATTATACTCTCATTTTAATTACACTCTCATTTTAATTATGATCTCTTTTTCCTACACAGTACCTATTTGTCCTTAAAGCATTGGTATCAATAGAAAATATATTCTTTGGGCAACAGGGACTGCAAATGATTGAAGTAAACAAGTTCCATTGCAAAGTAGAGAACCAGAATCCAGAGTCACACTGTGGAAATGTCACTAGTGAATGTGTGGTGAGAGCAGCATCAAAATGACCCCCAGGTTACACTACATTTTACTGAAGAGAAGAAGGCAAGAACACCGTGGCCAGACAGGAAAACAACAGAAATTGAGGTTGTTCCTCTAATCCAGTACACATGCAACTGCAGAGACTTTAGACACAGAGTCTAGAGGAAGCCACCTGAATGCACTGGTATTGCTTCTTGAAGAAATTCTGACTGTAGTTCACAACACACTAATATGTTAGTAATGTCATGTGTGGATCAGAAATTAAATTCAAAGTGGAAAGCCTCTGATAGTCCTGAAAGCAGTTATATATAAATTAAGTGTAAGAATGAGCATAGTTACATACTTTCTCCTCTGCATGCTGGAACATTTGCCCCAATACAGACTGTTCCTACAGATGCTGTCAACTATTTAATAGTTATTGTAATAGAGTCATGCAAAGATTTTAAGTCTACCTTGTAGTTGTTGCAATACCGCATTCAGCCATCAAAACAGTTACAGTACTACAGTTATTGCCAGGATACACATACAATACAGGGAGAATGAACCATGGGTAATTTTTAATCCTATTGTTCAAGGGCTCAGAAGCAGCTAATTATTTCTTTTTTTGCATATTTTTGGAAAATTTTTACTCTGTAGCTACGCAATGATTGACCTAAACTCCAGTACCAGACAGAAGGGGTATGACTCAGTCTGAGCCCTCAATGCCAGGAAGGCTGTGGGGGTCTGTGACCCAGAGGGAGCCCATCTGCCTAGTGATATGATTTGGCTCCAATTTTTTTTTTAAATATGTTATATTTGAAAGAACCCAGATCGGAGGGGGGGAGTGGGGAGAAAAGGGAAATGCCTAATTTGTTTAAAATTCTCCAAGAAAGAGAAAAATTATAAACCAGAATGTCACCAAAGCCTGACTGGCCTCATAAAAGTATAGGTATGATTTAATCTCTAATGTAGAGAGAGGTAAACACGAGAGGTGGGCTTGAACTCTAGATTGTGTCTTCCCAGCAAGATGCATGACTTCACTGAAATACTTTGCAACAGAGGGGCCACAACAAACTTAAGACCAATCTAAAGTCCAAAGACAGGAGAAAGAGAGAGATAGTGTGCAAGTCTTCTCTGGACATATGTATAAGTATCAGCTCAAACCCTTTATTCCTCCAGCAAGAAATATATCTGAAAAAAAATAGTGACTGCTGTACAACAGGACATGTGAATCAGTGTGTCAGTCTTTTTCATTCTACGTTTACACATTCTGAAAAAAGATCCCAGCCCTCAAAAAAGCTTCTTTCCTTACTATGTAAGAGATACTCCAATTATTTTCTAAATTTCAGTCCTTTGCAAGAAACCCCTCACAAATATCAGTTTTCATACCCTTATGTTTTCAAAACATAAGCAAATGTGCCCATTTCCTCCTTGTAATCATTCTGCAGTCGGTTTTTACAGCTGACACAATTTATTTGCACTCAGTCAGAAAAAAAAAAACAAAACAAACCACCAACAAAAAAGACTTTCTTTTGGAAATGTATGGCTAAGACATTTAGAGGTGACTGACAATTCTCAGCACTGAATTTATTACATTGCCATACAGCCTTGAACAGTGAATGCTCAGCATTTTCTGAAAATGAGGTATGTGGAAAGTGTCATAAATTAAACTCCCCCAAATAAGTAGTTATTTGATAATGTACTGGTCAATTGCTGAAAGCATTGGAATACATAAGTACATACACACATCCATTCATATCAATAAAATATGTAGACAGATTATGATGACATGGGGAAGAAGAAAACTTTTATGAACATTTATTTAGAGTGTTTTATAGACAGCAACTGAGAACTAACATACTGCCACATATCCTGTATTAGATACAGCAAGTTAAAAATATCCTAATTAAATGTGTTTTCCATATTTCTTTCCCACAGAATAGAGTATCATTATGCTAGAACTATTGCCCTTGGTCTTGCTCTTAGACAGAAGAGAACATTACAACTCAGCAATTCCAGGAAAACAACCCTGGCTGTGATCTAGAGAAAGGAATGAAGCAATTAACTCTCTTTGCATAAAATGGAAATGGAGATGACTGTGTGTTTCATTGAAGCTGAGCATCAGAGTTGAAGACCCCTACCTACCCATACTTTGTCAAAAAAATGAAGCCCGTTGACTAAGTATTTTGGTTGCTTATATTCATTTATCTCACAGATTCTGGAGGAGGCTTGTATTACTGTAGGTTCTTTCTGACTATCAGGGGAGTAGAGCAGTAGCAAATATCTAGAGTATCAGTGAATTTGCAACTGACACAATATTCCTCTGCACTAATGGAACAGCATACTCTTTTACATATTTCCAAAGCAAATTAATCATAAGGAAACTCATTGCTTTCCAAACATTAGCATAGACTTGTCACTAACGAAAAAACAAGAGAAAAATTGTGTCTCCCTAATAAAATGTGTTTTGTTATCTCAGTTCAGGGAAAACCCTACTGAATCAACAGGATTTGACAAATATATTTAGTTAACATAATTATGCAAATACTTCATCCTGTACTTCTGTACTGTACTGCAAGGAGCTTGCAGACCAGGCCAGTGGAATGAAAAATAACTTTAGATCCTCCCTGTGATCCCTGGTTCCTGATCTCTCAGCCAGGCCAACTGAGCTGAAACCTCCTTCTGGGGTTATGTCATCCCACATGTTGCTGAGATTTGCTGTGTATGCCTGGTTTCATGCTTCTCCAGATCATGCTTGCTCTCACCTCCCCAGGTTTGTCATTCAGCGACTCAGTCCCTGGCTCACATCTTCTTTGGCAAGGGGATCCTCACTTAGCCAGAGACAGAGCATTTATACCATCACAGCTCTTCCACAGCGTGAAAAAACTAAAATGCAGTATGTCTTTATGTCTCAGTATTGTAACCCTTTTAAAGCAAGCAGTCAGTTTCCAGCTTTCCTTCTCCTTCTATGGCTACATCAGGTTTTGTAGCCTTTTCCTGGCTTCTTTGTTTCATGAAATCTGATGTGTAGTTTCTTCCCAATTCTTTTCAGCTTTCCAGTCTACCTAAACTGGCTTGGTCATCCAGGTCTTTTTCCTTCACAGAGACAAGGTCTTTTTTACAGAATGATATTTTGAACACACACTTCTTTGTTTCGACAAAAATGAAGAAACATCCCCTCCCTGACCAAAATAATAATAAAAAAAATAAAAAAAGGGAGAGACGCACACATTGCTGATTTTATGAAAAGGAATGATGTGACATTATTTGAAAAATCAAGCCATATTCATGTTTCCAAGCCACCAGTTTTTAGAATGACTCATATGCAAACTCTGTTAGAACTGTCTGATTGAAGGCACTGACCTGAAACACAAAGAAAAAAATGGTTTGAATAAACACGGCACTCATACATGGATGGAAATCTTCCACTCCTTCCATCTTCAGGAGATAGGAGTGCATTTGAAGTAGATCTTCACAATTTCATTTTATTTTGTTTTTTTTTTGTTTTCTCTAATAGAAATGGAAGCAAGTAAAGACAGAAATGACAACAGAAACAAACAAACAAACAAATGTTTTTCTGCTGAGGTTATAGTAGCTCTTTTCAATTAGAATATTTTCAGAAGGAGTTCATGAAAAATTTCATTAAAACAAAATCCCTGTATAACTGTGTCTCTACCCCATATACCTGGAAAGAAGGATTGCTTTCATTCAAATATGAATATTTGAATATTCAAATATGAATATTTGAATATGTCCATTTTAGTTTTATAACCATGAATGCTGGGAATTCTATAATTTCTCTGAGTCTATCTGTCCAATAGATGTCCTTGTTACAATAATCATCCCACCCCACATACTCTACATTTTTTTAAAAATCATTGACACAACAGGCACAAAGAACCCTTATGGAGATATTCTCACTTAAAAATGCCTACATAGAAAAAACAGAGGAAAATGAAGTGCTGCATTTTTGGCAGTGGCACAGAAAAACATAATTGCTTCACCGCGTTTTGCAAAAATAAGGAATTAATTTTTGCAAATAATCATAAAACGAGTTTTCTATTCTGTTTCAAGGAAGCCTAATCCAAACTTTGCTTTGCCACAGTCTTTTGTGGCAGAAGAACAAAGGTTGTTAAATGTTTAATTACCAGGACAGTACACGTGACTGATGGATTGAGTTGGATCAATGAAGCTGCAATTATTTCTCCACAGTGTGGCTGACTAAGATTGATACTTGGCCTTCACTCAATGGTTTTCATCATTCCACCAGAAATAAACAGAGCTCAGACTAATCTCAATGTGTTTGTGCATCGGTAACTTATATTACATTTGGAAACTGTTAAATTTATGCCAGTTGGTTGTAAAATAGAGCACAGTTTTCATTTTTTTTTTCCTCTTGTCCTGCAGTTTAGAATCAATGTGTGAACAATTTTCATCCTCCTTACAATGCATGCTAATCTTAAGAGCTGAGACCAAGAAATTATATGAACATCCTTTCCTTCATCAAAATCCTACTCTATTCTGTCCCTTTTGCAAAGATTAGAAATGGGACATGCAGAAAAATTAAGACACGAGTCCAGGTTTCATTTTCTCTGAACAAATACATTCAGAGACAAGAATTTGGTTAAAACCAAAGCAAGTTACTCTGTCACAAAATTTGGATCTTTATGCTAAACCTCCTACAAAGTCAGTAGAGACACATGCAACCACCAGCCCCAGTGCTGTGAAAGTGCCTGACTGCAGGATGGCTCAGAGTAACAGTGTCATAGTGATGAGGCTATATATCTCCCAGTTTAGAAAGGTGCATGTTCAGCCAGCTCAGAGGTCCAGCAAATGATATGGCCCTTATACCTGAACATCCTTGTCTGCTTTTAGTTCTCTACCCAATTTAGAAATACAACACTCTCTGCAGAAACAATTGTGGAAATACTGTCAAGAACATAAAAACTGTGATCTTTGTTCCTCCTTCCCACTGTGTCATCCAGTCCGGTTCCAAGAAGGATGAGACGAAGAGATGATGAAAGTCTAGTTGCCTTTGATATACCAATGTGGCTAATAGCATAGCAGTTGTAGAAGTGCTGTTTCAATGACAAAACTCTTATACAAGATGCTCAGCATGGACATGACTACAGAGATACAGCAAGACGTAAAATAACAGAGTTCATTAAGCTGTCTTTACATACTTCTTTCAGATATGCACAACATCTTTTGTAAAGAAGGTCATAGAGTTAGAGTCATAATTAATTAATTTTAGGTCTTTTCTTAGTGTGGCTTACATGTGTTAATTCAAGCAAGGACAAGCAGAAGTCTTCTGAAGCACATCTCTGACTTTCTGACACAGGAAACCAAATCATCTGTCTTGTGAATAGTCTACATTTTTTATTGACTGGTTTTCTATAATCTGAATGAGGCCTAGCATGACTGTCACATCTATTAGCCACTCCATAAAAGGCTGTTGTTTAATGTCACATGATTAAATAATTTCCATATAATGGAATATTTATTTACCATGTTCCAAAAGACATCTTGTTTATGTGTATTGGGTTAGTTCTGAATCTGCTCTGAGTTAGCAATATCATGTGCTCCATATGTTTTTATGACATTTTTGTTCAGTTTAGGATTTATTTTTTTTTTACAATTAAGATTAATTCAAGAAGGGTTTGGTATGCAGGAAGCTAAAGAATACCATCTCAACTGGTTTATACTCTAGCTCGCAGTCATCAGTGGTCTACTCAAACCAGTTCAAGCAGGTTTGAAGGCAAAAGAGAACTGTCTGATTTTAGCAATGAAATACTATCTCTTACATACAGAATACAAATCATGGGGTTAAGGATAAGTCGAACTACAGAATAGGGAGAGGCAAGGTAGGAGTGACCTAGGAAAAGAAGGAAGGTAGATATGTAAAGCCTTAGATATATTGGAACTAATATTTTAAATTTATTCACTACATTCATTCAAGACATTTTTTACAGGGCCAGATTGGATGGGCTTTTGAGCAACCTGGTCAAGTGGAAGATGTCCCCGCCCATGGCAGGGCAGTTGGAACTCAATGATCTTTATCCAGGTTGCTTCCAACTCAAGCCATTTCATGATTTTATAATTCTAAGACTATTGTCTGGCCTTAGTACAAAACTAATCCAATTTCCTGAAGGAATGATTTTCAGGTGCTAAAGCCAGATTGATTTTCCCAGTGAATGTGACTGACATGGGTTACCACATTGAAGAGTTACAGACTAAGAGTGGAAGAACTACAAATTGGAACTTTAGTACAGGTTTAGGTAAGAGTCAGCCTTGTGGGGAATGTGTTACTGATCAAGGCTAAATCAAGGCTAAATAAAGGATGCCATCCCTATTTCTATAGGGCTGCTTCTTCATAATTAGAAAGTATTTTCAAGAGACTTATTTCAGTGTCGGACTCAATAAAGTTACGTTTTCAGTACAATGGAGTTATTAATGCTGAAAATAATTAGAACCGAATTAAAAAAAGACGCCTAAATCATTTGTTACTTTGTTTACTTTTTTCATTTTATTTAAATGTTAAATTCAAATATTTATTTGCACATAAAGTGTATCTTTGATTTTTTAAAGGTACGTGCTTATTTGAGGTAGTTAGGAAATCTTCCAGCTAGCATCAATAATATGATGCAAGTAGTTAAAGTTATAAACTATGGGTATAATAAGCTAGTCTTGGTCAGTTTGAGAAACTGGCACTCAAGCATTAGTATATCTCTCTCTCTGGCTTGGGTTTCAGAATATTTTGGGAAATTGTTTTTTTGAAGTATTCTAAAAAGCCTGAGAATCTGTTTCAATGTCAAATTTTTAAATTTCCCCCCTTGAAAACTCCAGACTTTTTCTACACAAGCTGCTTAAGTCTCCTTTTAACCCTGAAGTAAGTCTATGATAGATAAATTAAATCAAACCAGCTGATATCACTTAATGCAGTTAGTTATGCACCAGAACTCATTTTAAGGAGATGCAACTTAACCTTATAATTAAAAGCTTATAATTAGAAACTACATAGAAGCAAAAAATATTCCTGGAGCAAAAAAAGAACTATGGAAAGTATGGAGGGTTATGCATTGTGGTGTTGCGAAGTCAGCATAGGTAAGTACCAAAGCATAAGCAAAAATAAAATAAATTATTGGGCATAAATTAGACTTCTTTCAATTTCATTAAACTTGACTTTACTTCTTTTGCTACTTTTTGAGGAAGATAATGCAGATATTAAACAGCCAAACTTCATTTAGAATGAACTTCCAACATTTTAGATTTGCTCTTCCACATCTTCAAAACTTCTTATAATTTTTGATTTACAATGTGCCTGCCTTCCACATAATGCCCTTTCCAATGACTTTATGTTTCTCAATTACTTGCAATCTCCCTTTATTTCTCATAAGAACTGGTTAGAGAACATATTAAGAGATATCAATCTAATGTAAAACAGATGACATGAATACCCACAAATGGCCAAAAAAAAAGGAGGATAGGGGACACAAAAAGAAAAATTACTATCGAGTTTTATTCCCCTTAATTTTCCTTTTCTCTGCCTTAATTTTAATTTTCTCTGATAAAAAGAAAGAAATGGGGAAGATATTTTTGTTTAAATATTATTATATTTAGTCAGTCTTTCTCTGCAGATTACTTGTTTGGAAATTGTAATTTATAGTATAAATATTTTTATAATCTATATTACATGCCCTCTATGGGTTATTTTAAAGGTTACTAAAATTAAATTTTCAATGTCTTTCCTCCAGCAATCAACTATTCAATTCTGAAAAACATAAACCTGGAAATGTGAAGAGTAGTATACAAATTAAGTCTCAATTTCTAGACCTTCAGAGTAGCTTTCCTGGAAATACTTTGAACATAGTCTCTTATATAAATGTAAAGTAACTTGATTTATGACTGAACCATCTATGTTATTTGCAATATTCTTTATTTCTTTGCTTCTATTTCTATTCATTTCAACCACTGAAAAGAGATAGTCAAATACAAGAAGACTTAATAAATATCTTTAAATTCATGTTGCTTCACTTTACCCTGTTCTTCTATCACTTCAAGCTACTCAGAAACTCCTTAGTAAATAACTTTCTATAGTATAAATTTTCTTTCATATCTATTACTATGATAATAGGATGTACATTTCGCATAACTATAGGCATTTTCTGTGGATTAAAATTCCCCTGTTCAGAAAAAGCAAAGACATCCCCTGCGTTAATATACCATAATATATTATTATATATATTCCAAAGAATAAATATTTTCAGAGGTATTCTTTCTTATTAGAAAAATTCTATGATCTACACAGATTTGAATTTTACCCTTAAGAAGCAGAACGAAAGCCAAGTAACAGTTGAATAAGCAACTGTAGAGACTAAAACAGTCAAATTGAAATTATACTAGATGATTACAGAGCTTTCCTCTGACTTCATTCACCTTTTTGTACTTATGCTGGGCAGCAAGTGAACCTGGTTGCTAACATCAAGGCAAGACAGAGAAAAAGTCAGGCTTAAGTTAAAAGAAGTGTTCAGTTATGAGCACAAAGTGGAACAGAATTTAAGAATTTACCTACTGTGGTAGTGTTCAGAACAAGTTGTAACTTCCTTGTCTCAATAACAGCAGCAATGTAAATCCTAAAACCTTACACAGTTTGCAAGATTGGAAATATCAGGGGGAGATTGTTTTGTTGTTTCTTTTTTCTCATTATTTCCTTGCATTATAAGTATGAATCAAATAATCTAGCTCTGAATTTGCCTTTCTAACTCATATAAAGTTGTGTACTGAATTAGCCAAACAACTAACATCATCAAGGTTTTCTTTTAGGATGAGCAGAGTGCAGTACTGAACCTCCATAACTGTTATATTTAGATTACTTATTATTATCTGAATTTTCAGTCCCATCATTTCCATTTTGTGGTTCGTGGAAATCTGGCAAGCAGTTTACCTGAGAGCTAGTCGTAGAGATACTATTCACTGTGAGACACTGAAGTGATGCTAAATCCACTGGAACTTTTTTTTTTTAACTGAGAGGAGTCTTCCTAATAGAGGATATTTGCTGAAAATGAATAATGTAAAAGTAAAGCTGATATGGAAGATGTTTATTTGTTTCATGGTCTCTTGAACTTCCATATCCTTATTTTGCTACTTGTTGGTATAAGACTTAACCACAGACTAAACTGGTATTAATTTCCAGGTTATCCAAAGCAGATGCAAAAAAGAGAATGAAGAAGCAGCCATTATCACCTACATGATGCCCAAGACAGCTTGGAATTTTTACAGTGATTGTATCAGTGTACAAACATAATAAGTGCTACAGAACAAACCAGAGGACCATCTAATTTGACCTTCTGTCTTCAACTGTGCTGGTGCCAGCCATCTCAAATGTAGACATAAAACCCTCTAATACAAAAAATTGTGCAATGCTCTGTCATAGAGGAAAATTATTTCTGACTCCAGTTGTTGCTCAATTATGTCCTGAAGCGTGAGGATTAATGGTTTTTGTGACTTTTGTCCCAGCATGAATAATTGCAGATGCCATTCTTATTCAGATCAATGGGTAATTCTGCTCTGAAGATTCCTCAGTGCTTTTCCTTGTACTAATCTGTGGCCTTAAATGGCAGAAGATGTCACACCATTTTAGAAACACATCCTAGACATATCCTACCATGCACCAAGTAGATTCTATCTTGGTGTGAAACTAAATTTATCTGCAGAGAAATAGTAACTAAGATGATGAGTTATGCAATCATTTGGCTGCTGTTCCTACCTACATTTCACTCAGATTAATGCATTTAATATCTTTATTAATATCCTAATATCTTTATTGGTGATCTGAATGAGAGGATTGAGTGCACCTTCAGTAAGTTTGTGGACAACAGTAGGGTGGGCTGGAGTGTTGATCTGCTGGAGGTTTGGAAGGCTGGGCAGAGGGATCTGGACAGTCTGGATTGGTGGGCCAACTGTATGAGGTTCAATAAGGCAAAGCACCAGGTCCTGCACTTCAGTCACAACAATTTCATGCAACGCTGAAGACTGGGGAAAGAGTGGTTGGAAAGTGGCCCAGTGGAGAAGGACCTGGGGATACTGGTCGACAGTAGATAAACACAAGCCAGCAGTGTGCCCAGGTGGGCAAGAAGGCCAATGGCATCCCGGCCGGTATCAGAAATAGCGTGGCCAGCAGGACCAGGGCAGTGATTGTCCCCGTCTCAGCACTGGTGAGGCCACATCTTAAGTATTATATCCAGCTTTTTGGGCTCTTCAGTTCAGGAAGGACATTGAGGTGCTAGAGTGAGTTCAGAGAAGGGCAGCAAAGCTGGTGAAGGTAAGTCCCCTGAGGAGCAGCTGAGGGAGCTGGGGTTTTTTAGCCTGGAGAAAAGGGGGTTCAGGGGGCATCTTTATTGCTCTCTACAACTACCTGAAAGGAGGTTGTAGCCAGGTGAGGGGTTAAACTCTTCTCCCAGGCAACTGTGACAGGATGAAAGGACATATCCTCAAGCTGCACCAAGGGAGGTTCAGGCTGGACATTAGGAAGATTTTCTTCATGAAAAGGGTTGTTAAGTATTGGAACAGACTGCCAAGGCAGGTGGTTGACTTACCATCCCTGGAGGTGTTAAAAAAAAAGCTGGACATAGCATGTAATGCCACAGTATAGTTGACAAGGTGATGATTGGTCAAAGGTTGACTCAATGAATCTTGCATGCCTTTTCCAACCTAAATGATTCTGATTCTGCTGTCAGCCACCCTTGTCACATTCCATTATGGCTGAGGGGTAAGTGGGAGAAGATGTTGGGCCAGGTTAGCTGTTAGCTCCTGTCTGGAAGTTGCATTAGATAACCATAACCTCACAGATACTATCAGCACATTTAACCAGTTAGGTGAGCAGGTAGTTCCAAGAGTGCTGAGATGGTCTTCTGTACATTTGTTGATAAGTCATGCCTAATCAGGATAGACAGCTCTCACCTGAAGAAGCATTCTGCTGCATCTGGTATTTTGTTTCCACTGCTAGTTATTTGCAATGTCCATTGTAATATTATAAAAGTATCCATTAATAAGCTAAAAATATGTTCATCTGATGATTTAATCTAAAGATACACTCCCTGAAAGGGGAAGGAGAAAAACCCCCTACAAATTACAGGGTGTCTTTGTGTCACCAAGGAAACTTTCAGCAAAGTGTTTACTGAGCCAATTTTTACTAGGAGCACATGACTCCTGCCTTGAATAAAATTATTTTGGTTTTAAGCTGAAGCAAAAGAAACGAGTACACTTTGTCCAAGAGTCATTAAAACGACTGGAATACTTAGCCAAATAGGCACACTAAATGGTCATGGTAGAAAGAGAAGACTAAGACTTTTTTTATGGACAGACAAAAGAAATTATGGAGCTCTCTGTAAAGGCAACATTTCTCACTATCTGTGAAATTACAATTGCCACCTATTTTCCTACACATGGTGCATCAGCAGGTTTCTGGCAGGTGCTTTAAGGAAACATTTCTGCATTCTCTATTCCTGTGAGAAGTCACTATTCTTCAAACTGCCATTTGGGTTGTATTTGGCAGCCACAGTGATTCACCAGAAAATGAAACACATTTCTGATTGTATAGAATACACTCAGGTCTACACACACGATGATTTGATCAGGAGAAAAATGGTACCAAAGTGAGGCCAGATGCTCTGAACCACTTCTGGAGGAGCCAGACTTCTGATCTAAAACAAACAAATGAAACCCCCATAGTATAAATGTCACATCAGAGAAAGAAAGCACCTGGGGAAAAAAAGTTTACATGCATAGAAAAATCACACTTGTTTTAAAAGTATCATCACATAGCTCTATTAGGACACATGGAAGAAACCAGCCATCTGAGAGCTAATCGGCAAAACTATCTTGTGCAGACACATGAAAATCTGAAGAAGAAATTGCACAATAGAATAGCTTGTTGTTGCCGGTGTATTTTGGTGCTGAAAAAAATCTCCGGAGCAGTTAATTAGGGGTGAGATAAGAAAGGGTTTATTTGCCAAGGCAGTAGATGGTATACGACGCGCGCGCCGGCCGTGCCCGAGAGGTTACATTTTATAACACCATCCAATCCCAGATGTGTCCACCCCGCGGCCTTTACTCTGGTCCGCCCCGGGTCCACCCCCTGAGAATTGGGTCTGGGGTCTTTTTGGGACCACTTACTTCATCATCTTCAACTTCATCAGAGCACAAAGGGTACATATTTACCTAATTCTTGACCTATTCTGTGGTTTAGGCCCAGATATGCTGTTCTGTCAACTGTCTAGGCCTTGCCTTGACAAAAGACTAAACAATTCTGCTGTATTCAGAAGCAGGATTGATATGGGGAGCACAGAATGGGGTAAGAGGGTTAGGGAATGCATAAACAAGGGTACTGGAGAAAGGGAAAGGGACAAGGGACAAAGAAGGAAGGGGTTTCTGCTTTTAAACCTACTTATAAAACTCATAAGTCTTACAAATATTAGAAAAATAAAAACCATTAGGGGCTTAAGGCATCATTGTTAATCATTCACCAACAAGTATAGTTGTGACTTCTTCACTCAAAAGTGGATTTTGACACAGTCTTCATCAAAAATATGGTCAAAATTGGAAAGCAAAGTGAATGTGTGGAAGGTGCTAGCAAAAATAGGGCATCTTTGCTCTTGGATATAGAAGATTAATGTGGTCATACACATTGGGTGGAGAAAGGAGTTTTTCTTCTGTTTTGAAATAGGAGGCCAGTATTAACTGTACCTGGAGGACAAAAAAATATCCAAATGGATTTAAAAAAATAAATTTATTCACTTATTTGTTAAGTGATTTTCCAACAATATTTAAACTTACTTTCTCCTGTGGTCAAAACCTGAGCATTTGCTTTCTGTTCCTTCCAATGCCCGTTTTGAGCAGTTGCTGTTTGTGAGTGCTATTTTCTACATGGGTTAAAAAGGCTCCAGTCGTGTACAAATACAAAGATGTTAATTTGCAAGCCACACTTTCGAATTTTATGTTTTTAGAAGCCCTCCTCAACTTTGCCATCTTGCATGCTAAGTGCTCCCATTACAGATTCCGATGCTAAGATAACCACAACCACAAACACTATCCTTGCTTCTCCCTTTCTCTTACCAAGAGTCTTGCAGTAATACTTTTAGCAGAGCTAGAATTAACACTTAATTTCTATTCCTTAAACAAACTTTAAAGAGATGGTACTCAGTTAAAATGCCCAGCATATGGATGTGTAAGTTTTTTATAACCTGACTTCTTTCTGATCTCATAAATTAAGGCTACCTTCTGTCAGTGGTATTTCAGAGAATAACAATAGTCATAGTTTGCTCAAGCTGGATACGTACATCTGGATTTGAAAATTCTTAGTACAGACTGAAAGACTAGGTAAAATTTGAGCTACATCAATAGGTGGTAATGGCATAGAAAGGATTATTTGCTATCAATAGTTCAAAAATAGCATAATAGCTGAATCTAAATTGCAGATTTCAACTTTCTAAGTACTGTGTAAGTCCAGATACAAATAAATGCAGTTTATATAGAAAACTGTCTTAAACTGATTGTATCAATTTGACATGCATATAATACAGTTATTGTCAATAGAATTAGTTTTGAACAGTTCTAATTTTGTTAAAATGGCTTGTAGCAGATATCACCTGGCTAAAGTATAATCACAGGTAGTCCATAAAGATTATATTTGAAAGACAGAAGGGAGGAGATATTATTTAACATGGGCTAGAACCTTTGTGAAATTCATGCTGATCATTATGTCAGCAGCCAGCCACAGTCACGTGGGAGATTTTATTAGGAAGTTTCATTTGCCTGCTGAAATATCTACATGCTCCAACCACTACTAGTATAATGCAGAAAAGAGGAGGAGGGAAAAAATAACCCAGATATATATCTGTTCTGGATACTCGGATGAGGGATGCATGAGAAAGCACAGTTTTCTGCTTACCATAAAGATGGTTCTGCAAATCAAGGTTTCAGTTACGGATGTGTCTTTCAAAGCCTATTTATGGGAAAAAAAATCAAAATCATTGGTAAACCAGCTATTGCTGTGGTTTACATGTGGAACAAGGAGGCCAACTACACGAATAGGCCTAAAACATGCAGGAATTGGTCTGCAAGGCCACACAGACAAAAAACTTAAATTCGTGTGGGTAAACCAAAGTTGAACTTGTTTACACATGAATAAATTCTAATTAGAGAAATGGAAAAATGTCTGAATCTAAATTTAAAGTGGAGTCTGTTCATGAGAGTCATGGGTGACTAAAAGTAATTAAGGCCATCACTTAACTAAACAGATGTGACGGATTAACCATGTGTTTCTATGTTTGATGTAGATTTTTTGTTTTGGATACACTGTAGTTTAAAGCCCTTTAGTGCTGCCTGAGATACATCTGCCATTATTTTGATTTGGTATATTTCTTGTTGCAAATACATTTAGCACTAGTTGACATTTAGTTTGTCTAAACAATCGAAAGTGTTTACAAGGAAAAGTACTTGTTCAAGCTAGCTCCAGTACAGAGAAATACATACAAAATGTAAAACAAAAACGCTCAGAAAATAAAATACATTTTAATGCTTCCATTTGCACTGATTTTTGCTAGAGATAGATTTAGATAAAGTTAAAAAAGGAAGCACATTTTCGTCCAACAACACTCCAAAAAAATTCACTTTTCCTCCAAAATAATACTGTATTTTTTAACGGTTGAGAACTCTTATTTTTGTTATTTCCAGCCCTGTAGAGCTCAGATGTGCTAAGTTCCTATCATCATACTCCACCAATACTCTACCCAAAATGGAAGGAGATAGAATAAATATTGTTTAGAATAAATATTATTTAACACAGTTTGTTCTCCTGAGCTTTGCACTCTGATAACACAAAATTGCACATGATAAACAAGCTCAGGTAATTACACATTCAGATGCAGCTCTATGAATTAGATTACGTTTCACACATACATTAAAATTGGAACATTTATACAAGGCTGAATTCCCTTCCTATTTCAGGAGAGAGGAATTTTATATATGCATTACTCCATTAGCTTTAATATTGTGTTGCTCAATTTACAGGCATGGGCACGAGAGACACTCCAGGTATATGCCTCTGTGGGTGTCTGGTTTCACACTTGCTGAGACAGTGGCAGACCTACCGAACACACAGTTGTGAAAGAATAAGTTAAAGATGGAGAGTGTCATTCAGAATGCCCAGAGTCTCATTTTATGGTAATTGGACTTAAATATTGTGTTGCAAGTTCTCTGCATGCACCAACTGGAAAAAAAAATTGGTGAACTCAGTTTGCTTTTACAGACAGTTATGACTGATGTTGCTGTCTGGCTCCAGGCTGACCAACCTAGCATAGGATACACCTGAGCTGAAACAGTAAGTTGCCCATGAGACTGGAGACGACTTAATTCCCTACCTTTCACAGTTTTGTGTAGAAGGGCCTTATTATCAACAACTAGGTTGCACTGTCACAATGGGCCTCAAAGTTTCTGAATTATAGCCCTTTACACCTGCTCGTCCAGAAGCTATGTTTAACAAGTTAATCTTTGCATCAGCATATTTTGGTTTTCATTTCTTTTAAACAATGAACATAACTAACATTTTAATGATTTAAAAGGAAATATATTTTTTGGATATTTATGACGAGTGTATTTCCTGCACGCTGCTCTTGGAATTTCCATGGGATTTACAGCATTTGTCTGCTAGAGAGTCACTCTCTAACCTTAGGTCACACAGGTTGCACCCATCTAGAGTCCTTAAATCAGTAGCTTTTTGAAGGCTAGACACCTGTGGTTTTCTTTGGACTGAAATATTCCTGTGAATCACAACAACTGAAAACAACAATTCATTTTAGCCATCAGAGTTGAACTCAATGATCCTTGTGGGTCCCTTCCAACTCAGGATATTCTGATTCTATGAATTCTCACCCTGGGAACCTTTTCTCCCTAGGTTTACTCCCTAAGGGCAGTAAAGTTCAGGAGGACAGCTGTCTACTTCAAATAACCCCCATAGGAACCTTTCTCCTTCTCCATGGACTACTTAGAGAGCCTAAGGATGCAGACTTCAGCTATTGTTAGATTTTGTGTTTTGTGTACTCATTGATCTCTCACATATAGAGAGTTTGGAATTCAGAGACATACAACAAATAATGTCAGCTAGCACAGCTAGAACAAAAAGGCCTAGGTCATCTTGTTTATCTTCTGCTTCTGCTTGCATGGGATTGTTTCCCACACAGTGCTTGAATATGTCACCCATAAAGGCAGTTGGTAACAGCAGCAACTGAGTATGAATCATACAAACAAGGGGGGAGGGAAATGGTATAAACTTTGTAGTATAAGAAGAGGACATTTTCCCCAGTGTTTTAAGTACACATCTTCAATATGGTGGTTCCTAGCAACTGTAAATCCTGCAAATTTGACCTCAGTGATTGAGAATTTTCTAGGTAACACTGTAGCTTTATGCTCACAGAAGATGGAGTACCTTCAAGGAAAATACAGGTTAGGCAAAATTCCTTATGCTTAGCATAAAGTGAGCATACAGTGACAAAACCAGCCAGCCTACAGAAATGTTAGGTCTGGAATGACTTCTCTCCATTTTGCTAAGATCAAGAATGCCCATTTAAACAGCCTTACACTGTTTGGACAAGAAGCAACAGATTCAAGCATGATGCTGAGTGACAGGCATCAGTAAAGTCAGAATCCTGGAATCAAAGAACTGACTATGTAAAGCCACATCTTGGCTTTCAACTTACACATGACAGGCCAAATGAACCTCAGCCATTTTTGTAGTCTTCAAGCCATTCAACACCTATATAACATCTGGGGATCACTATCATTACATAATTCTTATTTTCTATCTTCTATTTCTCTTTTGGCTATATGAATGGTTCCTTAAATATTTGTGAAGACATCTGCTTTCATGGGACCTGAGGATTGTATTAGCCTCTGGATAGCCTATAACCTGACAAAATTAATTGAAATCAGCAAGCAGATTTTTCAAGATATGAAGCTATTCTATGTGTTAGAAGCTTTTAAGACTGATGCACTTATACACATACACAACCATGAAATACTTTTTTTCTGATATGAATTTGAGTTAAAAAGAAGATAGAATGATTACATTTCGCAATTTATTAATGTTTTAATACTACGCTTTACAAGTGTTAGACAAAGTTCTCATTTCTTCTCATTAGAGATGCAAGCCCAAAATTAACTCTAATTTATATGTAAAATTTTCTAGATAAGGGTTGCAGTATCGGAATCTTCTGTCATGATTGATAGCTGCCTTTCTCTCATTTGGTAAATGAATGGTCAACACTTAATATGATGCAGTGAAGCACATCTTCTGACCATGTCTGAGTCTGGAAATGTAAATGGCAGCCCAATAGGAACGTCAGAACTGATTTTGTATTACCAGGCTTGTCAAAAGAGGCATGGAAGTACAAAGCAAGTATATGTACATAGTACAAAATGGTGATACAAATGCTGAGTTAACAGTTTAAAAGTAATTCAGCTTATTGTTTATAACTTTGTTGATCTTAGGTTTCAGTATAGTGACCTATCTGCATAATTTCAAAAACTGTTGTTTTGAAATAGGTTGATGTTCACAAACCTCTTAAAGATTTATAAACCCTAATGCTCTTGGTATTTTACCTCCAGTTTCTGATTACAGCAGTTTTTTTTTTTTTCACGATGGGTGGAAAACATTGGGGTCAGGAAAGAAGAAGACCTTTTTTAAATTTTTATGAAGAAAATGACTTGATAACTTCACCTGAGTTGCCTATGGTATAAATGCTTTACTCTTGACAGACCATCATTCCTTGTCCTGTTGCAGTTGATATTAGGGAGTTTTTCTGCATTTAGTCTTTTTTATCTCTTAGGTTGTAAGTTCTCTGCAGGATAGTCTTTCTGGGGTGTTATGAGGTCCTTTCAGCTCTACAAGAACACATCATAATATTAGCAATTAGCAAAATAGTCTTATCTTCTTTCTGCATCTCGCTTAAGAAGTAATTTGGTTTTAAATGATGACCCAGATCTTCTTGTGTCCAGTTCCATTCATTTCTGTGAAAATATTTACTTTTCCTCTGGAAAAGAATGGCCCCTGATATAAAAACAGAGTTGATTTCTGAGCCAAATCTGCGGTCAGCTGTCTCTTTCTCCTGAAATCCATGAGAATTGATCCCAACGTTAATCTCAAGCATAAAGAAGTGGAAAGTTTTCTACAAATGATTGTGTGTGCCATGCGGTTTGGGCTTTCCATGTAACACATCACAAATTCTGGTAAAGGACTGTGGCCAAAAACCCAGTAATATTCCTTACACTGTTCTGTTTGACAGTTCCCCCACTTTTGGGAGATTATATAACTTATTAGTAGAACTGTCTATCTCTAGTATTTAACCCAAGTATCTGAGATTGTTTTCTTTCCTTGCTAAGAATATAATTAAGATTGCTGAAGAGTTTCCATATTATGAACTTAAAATATAAAACCAAACAACATTATTCTGCCAGGAAATTATTGTGCCTGTTTTCTGACTTTCTGGTCATGAAACTCTCTCATGCTTGTCTTCCACACAAAAGCTGCAATAAAATGTACATTTTTGTGTAATGTTTAGAAATTGATATCTTAGTGGGCAAAAATTAGCTATAGACAAACCCACTTGCAGGGGCTTCTGCCTCACATATCCTTGGGTGTTAACAAAGGGGGATATGGGATTATTATCATGTTAGAGAAGAAAATAGCAAAACATGATTTTGATTTTCTGGAAGAGAAGTTCTGAACAGTAAACTATCTTCTGAAATATCAAAGGACCTTGAAAATAAAGGAGCCCCAAGTATAATCTCCATTGACTTCAGTGCAGTTGGGCTAAAGAGTGTTTTGACTTAACAGGGTTAAATCTTGGTATGTGTCTAATACCACTTTTGCCAACAAAACTAGAAGAGAACGCTTTTGAAACTTACATGGAAAGCACTGGCATGTTGCCTGCACAGTAAAAACAATTCTGCATATGCATTATGTTTTTATGTAAAATGTATTGTTTATGCTTTGTGATGTGATTTAAGTTAGGAGAAGTACAGAAAAAGAACACTGTACATGAAACATTTGTACATTATTGAAACAGCAATGGAAGAATTTTTTTAATTATTTGTTTCTTTTCTACAATTTACTATGTGTTAGAAAATTTCTTCCATGTTTAAGTGCTTTGTGGGTGTCTGTACATTAATAGAACCAAGTGAAAAACATTCCTTTCAAACAGCAATATAGTGTGATCTGTTTCTAATTGTTTCATTATGTATTCATTTGTCTTTGCTTTTAACATATCTTTTTTACACATTTGTATTTGTGTGTGAAAGCCATTTATAATTGCTCTGTTGTATAGACATATATTTCATAACAGCTGAGGAGATGCATAACTAAAACTATACTGAAAATCTCTATGTAGTGGGAGCTGCTTGCTGTTAGCCAGCTCAGACTATTTGCTCCTTGCAGAGCTATTAAGAAATCCTTCAGTGAAATAACTTTTCAGTGTGCCATGTTTATGTGAGATGCAGATACCAATGGTGGGCTTCACCCAAAAGGGGCTTCCAGTTTCCATTAGTTGTGTAGAATTCCCCTAAAAATTAAGGAGAGACATAGGGACGTTTTAAGGACCATGTATTTTAGCTGTTCAGCTTATTGTGAAACAGTTATTTGCAGAAAGCAAAGTCTTTCCTTTGATGAGAGAAGGGGTTAAGATTGACTAATTTAGACCAGACACCTAAATTTTAGGCTGTCAGATTAAGGAGGGATGGATCCTGTCCCATCTGTTTACAATTAGTTGTGATTTTTGCCCTTTCTTCCTAACACAGTCAATGAGTGTTTCTGGCTAAGGCCCTGTTAGTTGTGCTTTAGCTTCTTAACAGGAGACCTGAAATGGCTGCCTTGAAAATAGATAAACAATAAAAAGAAAAGACCATGTTCCAGTGTAGATCAGTGAGTGCTACAAAAACAAAGAAAAGAAAACTTGGGAAAGTAATGAAAGCTTAAACTCATGTGCTTAAATTATTGCCATACTGGAACTATGTTTTATCCCAGTAAAAAGCAAAGCTGCATGGGGCAGACTCACACTGCTCTGAGGACATGTGCCAGCAGCAAGTCTGTACTCCTCAGTGAGCAGCTGACCGAGATAAACAACTAGCAAGCAGAAGGCTTGCTTGTACATATCTTTTTTTTCCTTTAGAGCACTTGCTGCTTTGGCCAAGCACTGTAACAAAGCCAGCTTCTACCTCAGATTTGGAAGGACCAGCTGTGATTTGAGCTGACCTCCATGCCCAGCAGCCCAGGGTGGTGGTGAGCCCAGACAGGCAGTCTGAACATTGTACCCTGTGCTGAAAGGCTACACTACTGGCAGTCCCCTGGGATCCTGCTCCTATGGCAGCACAAGTGCACTGAAGCTATGGGAGCATCCAGAAATGCGGGCTTGGAGACATTTTTTTACTTGGAAGAAGCTGGGAACTTGAAGGCATTCACTGTGCTGCTGGGATGCTGTGAAGAGCAGAATAAATTTTGCTGTAACAGGGGCCATTTGGGTAAATTCATCTCCTTCCCAAGTAATTTTTGAAAAGTCCTGTACACCTGCACCACAGTGGATTTTCTTAAAATTAAGTAAAGACTTTCTATTTCATATAGACATATGAAAAATGTATAAATATATATTTTAGAAGTATTTCTTCTAAAAGCACTTGCTCTTTGAATGGTTAGACCTAAAAAAATGACTTAAGTGTTTTTCTTTAAAACAAGCCAAATATTTTCAAAGCATCTGGTTTTGGTGAGAGCACACTGATCGTTTTGTAGAATATTTATATACATCTTGATGCTTATAGATTTTTTTAAAAGAAAATATTTATATTGTGGTTTCTGAATCAAACAACATTAAGTATGTAAATAATGAAAGACTGAACATTTCTCTTTCAGTTTTGTTTTTGTTTTTTTTTAAACTTAGGTAAATTTCTTTGAGATCTGGACTTAAATGTAAATGGAATGCGTTCATATGTAGGTAGCTGCCTTCAGATATGAAAAAAATAAAGACTCACTTGTTTGAGAGGGATTTAATACACTTTGATTGACATTGAATTATAGGCCTGAATTTCTTTAAAGTAAGCATAATTTAAAAGTATTTCAGCTGAATGTGGAACAAATGCAACAGCTGAACTATAAAGAGCATACAAATAATTAACCCTTTCTCATATGAATGAATTGTGTGCATCTTTTTATGAAGTTCACAGTCATGTGAAATTCCTTTTTTTCTGTAGTAACTGGTATGGAGGATAAAGGAGACACAGGAAGGATTACTTGCCTTTATTTTTGAGATGAGTGTGTTTTGAATTGTCTTCATAATCTTCAATTTGTTTCATATTTGTCAGAAAGATTTTCCAAGTTTTGCCGATCCTTGAAAAGAGCTTAGTCTGAATTCATTAAGTATAGACTGACTGTCAAGTTAATCTCGTCTCTAAGCTACACAGAAAGTTTACTGTTTTGTTCCAAACTATGGAAAACTCATGATGATGATAGGGTATTGCTTTGCGTTTTAGGGCTTGCATGAGCCCAGAAATCTAAAGTTAAACTCAGTAAGTGTGTGAACCCCAGTACCTGAAACAAAAAGAAAAAAAAGAAAAATATATTGAACCCTGTGGATGTGAAACTGCCAAAGTTCTCAGAGGTACAATTATATGAAAAAGAATGTTATTGCAGCACCAGAAACATTCATGTCAGGAGAATACCACTATTTTTAAAAGCATTGAACTGTCACATTGCTCTTGGAAAAGATTTCATGAATTGGTAGCTCTAATCCCTTATTCACATACCGTTCAAATATTCAAACTCAATTAAAAGGAAAAAAAAAAGAAGACAAAAACTGTATTTTTTTCTGATCTATATGGAATCTAAATAAGGTAACTAATGGCACGTAATTAAAGGCATGGAAAAATGTTGTACTTGGATACGTTAAAAAGCTGATTTGCATAGACACTTCATCCCTGTTTGATATATATAACTGAGCATTTTTCAGCTCCAACACTAGTTCTTGAATTCACACATGAAGTGACAACTATAGTCATTTTCATATCTGCATTACCTTTTACAGGAGAGTGCAGATGAAAATATAAGCCTGATGGGTGGCTTAGTCTCTTGGGGTAGTTTAATGATTTGCAGATTTTTTTTCAGTATTTTGTACACTTCAACTGTGAAATGGAAAATGTCCATCCTCTAGTAATGGTTTGAAAACAAGAAAGTACATTTCGGCCTGAATACGTCTACTTGGATATAAATACACTTAGAGTTTATGGTTGTTTCCTTCAATTTTCTTATCCCTGAGAATGAAACAGTAATAATAATTAATTAATAATGGAATTTCTAGGGAAAGCAGATGACCATTATATCTGTAAGGGAGTGAAAAGAGTCTGCAAGATAAAAATAGGGTTATCTTTCTGAAATACTATCACTTGCATTGAAATAGGTGCCATTTGGATGACTAGCAAACACTTCTGCAGTAAACTGTATGTACCTTTCTGTGAGGCAGCTGACAACCCATGGCTTTTCTTTGGTTAGCAAGTTGCTCATTGCGATGGCTAAAATTTGCAAAAAACAGATGCAAACCCAAAAACAATATACAAAACCAAGTAGATCAAGCCACTGGGAAGGTGTTGGCAAATACTTTTATCAGTAGCATCAGATGCTTGAATGAGCACTATTTGCATCCAGATATCACAGTCTATTCTCCACACTGGCTGAATTCAATGGGAATTTTGCCTGCATTTTTTGAAATATTGTAGGATTTGTCTTTCTTCATTTTCCTATGATATTCACTATGGAAAGAACCTCTCAAATAAAAAGAGCACAAAAAAAATCTACATCAGTAAAAAAGTCTTTGTATTTGATTTAAGAGAATCCTTCTGTAGAACTAAACAGTATGCAGTAAATTTTGGGAGTAATAGTCTCCACGTTTTCAAAAAAGAAATAAACCCTAAACATATTAGAACCATCTCTTTTTGTTTTGTAAACACATCAACCGTTTGCCGTCCTTCAGGTAACATTCCTCATCTTTCTCGGCAGCTATAGTGTTCTCACTTTTCTTTATGGCACATGACAAACATGAGTGATGATGACATCCAGCTCACTCAACTTTCATTGACTGAAAACATAGGCCTCAAGTCAAAGCCACTTCCTTGCACTCCTAAGGTGAAAGAGAGAGGTGGACATCTGCCAAGGGTGATTTTTAGGCTTTCTTACATTTAAATGGGTGGGTCCTGACAAAACGCCTCTTTGTGTCTCGTCTGTTATTAAGAGAGCCTAGTTGACTAGCTTAGGCTAAATATTTCAAATTCAGCTAATTAATCATGTCCTGTCAGCCTAAAAGTGTAAGTGGCTGAGATTGAGTTTTCTCCCCTGTGCTGAGACACCAACTTGAAGCCACCTCACTGTTGATTTTCTTGTTCCTCTTGCTAGTGCTCTGCAGTATCTCTGGTGCCTTTAAGCATGTAGACAGAAGGAGCTTTCACCATAAAATATCATCTGATTGTTAGCAGCCATCTGTACCTAAATGGGACACTGACAATTTAGCTGCCAGGCACCTATTCACAGACATTTCACGTTTCATGTCTTCAAAATTGTTTAGAAATTGCCATGTTTTAATTCTTTTTTTTTTCAATAGGAAACTTGTTCTTCATCTAAATGATCTTTGTACATATAAAAACATAAGCATAAAAAGCAGATAGTGTTTTGATTTAGTGGGTATTTATGATAAAATTATATTTGTGCCATAGGGGCGTAAAAGACAATGTGGAGTTCAGGAGAATGGAAGATTTTCTTGCATGATTTTATAGAAGTTTGTTACAAGTCACTGAAACCTGTAGAATATGCATTTCAATAGCCCTTACAAAAAGAAATACACATGAAATGTAGCCCATTTATTACCATGCCTAAAAAAAAACCAACACCAAAACTAAATAAAAAAACAAAACAAAAACAAAAAAAAACAACAAAACCAACAAAACCAACAAAATAAAAACAAAAAAACCCAAAACAAAACCAAAAACACACAAACAAAACAAAACAAACAAAAAAACCCCAAAAAAACTGTGGAGTTAGAAGTCAACTAGTCAACTTGTGTTTATCAGCACAATTCCATTGAAGTCAGTAGATTTACTCAAATGTGACCACTGTTCTCATTTGGTTTGAGGTTCAAGTAGAAGACTGATTTCAATTTTTTAATCCTAGTTAATTAATTTCAACTATCAGTACCTGTGACTAATGAGATACATCTGCAATAGATGGTGTTCTGCTTTGTGTATCTTTCCATATATCTTTCTATGCCTCCTTTGTTCTCTGTGGGTATATAAAAACCACCCACAAATAAAGCCTGACTGAGATACCTCCAACAGTTTATGACAGCTCAGTTTTGATTTAGTGTGTTAGTTTGTAGTGTGAAGTTTACTGCTTCTCTTTCACGCTCAAAAAAAGAAATGTCACAAGTCTTGCTTTCTTAACCAAAATCAAAGTCATCATCATCATCATCATCATCATCATCAATCATCATCATCATAATAAATAATAACAACCTCTCCCTCCTTCTCCCTTAAAATTTTCCCTGTATCTCTCCTTTGTCTCTCACAACCTGGAAGAGCATCCCTGTCACTTGCAACAGCAGTGCAATGGTCCTGTTCCACCTTTCTCTGGGAGTAGGCAACAGACAAATGACTTCAACAACTGCTTATTCGCATGTGCCCATGCATCATTACAAGACCAGACATACAATTTCCTAGATGAGCATTTTATGAATATCATGTATGTAATGCAAATCAGTTTAGTCTTTCCACTTTATTTAATGAGTGAAAAGCATCCCCTTAGAAGTCAAACACTACCTCTTATCCTTCTACTAGAGGGTGCACTGTCTTTTAAGTGACAACCTGATAATTGCAGTTACAGTAAAATGAGATTTAACACCTCTCTCTTACATTTTCAAATGTAATTTATCTTTACATTTAATGTATTATATATAATTCTATGTATTTCTTTGCAATGTTTTTGTATATAACTTTATAAATTAGGCCATCTTTTATAATTCTGTCACCTTTTCTCACATATGTTGACTTTTCTCTAATTGAATAGAGATAGTCCAAAGAGAAACAGATTTTTTTTCCCATCTAGTGAAAAATATTACAGGTAAATTTTGTATGAAATGTTTGGATTACAGATTAATTTTTTTTTTTTTATTTTGCAGAAGTGGAAAGGACTAAGAGGACCCTTCCAAAGATAAAGAATATTGACATTATTTCTCAAAAGTCCCATTTTCATAACAATGTTGCCCTTCACACATATATTACATGACCAAAAGATCATTAAATAGCCAATGATATATTTTTTTATATATGTGGTATGAAAAATTTAAGTCTTTTGTTTTCTGGTAAATCAAATAAATCCATGGATAAGTTTATATGAAAAGGTTCATAAACCAGTTCAATAATATTTACTAAAGTAAAAGAAGACAGAGAAAAAACTAGCAAAAACTCAGTAAAAGAAGTCTCTTTGAATGTTTTGGAAAAAATAATATTTTGAGTGTTTAAGTAAAAGCAGAGTATTAATTTTTCAGTAAATTTAATTAAAAAAAAAATCAGTGTTTGCATTGCCAAAGTACCTCAAATTAATACACATACACAATGTTAAGGCTGCCCTGCTTAAAAAATATTTAATAATTACAAGGTGTGAGAGGCTGAGAGTAACAAATTATTACTGCTTTACATACGGCATTTTCAATTGTATACTGTTTAATTCTCCTCTTGGGGTAAAGTGTACATTCAACAGGAAAATAGTATTTAGGGTTTTTTACCCCTGAGAAAAAAATCTATTTTATTGGAACATCTTTGTCATGAAGTTCAATTAACATCATTGAAAATCCCAAAGGACCATTTTTAAAATCAGAAAAATTACTTCTAAATTTTGTTATTTGGCTATTAATTTGGAATCTGGTGGATTTTTCCAGCCAGTATTATTTCTTTATTATTTAAAAAGACATGTCAAGAGTAGTGGGATTGCATGATGCATGATTTTGTAACAAAACATAGCTGTAGAAATCTTTCATTTCAGTTTTGCAGAATTGCTGCTTTATGCTGATCAAAACAATTTTTCTTTTCTGTCACAGTACATTCTGTGTTTGAATTATGTTTAAGCCATTTAGATTTTAACACAGGTGATATATGAGTGGAAATGGCCTCCAAAAGAGCAAAACCTCCCACAGAGTGGAAGAGATTCCAGCTTTCATTGATGGTACAGCCAAATGTCAGTGTGACACATCACATTAACTCCAAATTAATCCAAAATTTGATGTAGGATATTACAAAATCACTGGTCATAATTCTGTAGTCAAGGCTGAGTGTCATATTTATATTTTCTTTATACTCACAGTCTTAAAACTCACTAAGATCTGAAAAGAAAACACTGGGGACAGGAAAGTATATATTATAAATATCACTTAAATAAATACTGACTGCTTAAGCTAATACATACATTATAGAGTGTTAAGATCACCCTGCGGCTGAGGTAAGGACAGGTGGTCTGGAGATGTTCTGTATTCTCCCAAGGCCTACTGCAGACTTGCAGCCCTGCAGCTCATGCCTGTGTGGGTAGCAATATCTCATAACAGCTTATATTGGCACAAACTGAAGTGTTCCCATAATCCCATGCAATGACCAGAGCACACAGGGAGATAATAAGGCCACCTAAGCAGGGTGAACACTCAGTTGATTGAGAGGGGTCCCTGCATTGCCCCTCTACAGTAGCAGGGTGGGAAAGCATCAGTGCCTGAAGGAAGGACGCCCAAGAGTGCCGTATACAGTAATCAAAACTTCTCACTTCAGTCAAGAAAGTTTTTTGGTGACCTGCCCTTATTCCATTCATGAACTCATCTGCGGGGGCTGTTCCTTCCGTGGCGGTTAACAAAATCATGATTAGTGGTACCGGCTGATAGTAGAGACTTTATCCTCACATGTATTGAAAGCCATACCGTACCCGAGCTAAACACAAATGAAATAGAAAACCAGTCTCTAAGCATATAGTTTATAACAGGGTACAAGAAGTAGATTTGGGATATAAATAAATGTTAGGTTGAGATACCTGAGCAATGAGTTGTCTTTATGGGGTAAGTTCTAATGATGGCTCTTCATGAGTCAGAAGGCAAATGTGGGTATTTTCTTTACATAGAAGTGCTGCATACATAAATATATAGATTATAGATATAATTAAATCTTTTCTGCATTTATGCATTAAAGAATATAGAAAGGAACACAAACATACTTTCTATCCAACTTCCTCCTCCTATAAGATTTTAGTATCATTTACAGTCCTCTAATATTTTATTGTTTGCTCAGAACTTTTCAGCGAGTAAATTTCTACCTTCGAGGTATAAATAACTGCAGGGGAAGGAGATAGGTGTTTAAAAGAATTCAGAGTTGAAACTCTTTAAACACAAAAGTGTCTCTGATGAGAAAGAAACTTTTGTTTGCTTTATGGCTTTATCCTGAAAGAGATCAGAAAGCTGTTGTGGGTTGTAAAGTATATATACATAAGATTGTTCCATTTGATTTAGCATTTTACAGGGTGTATAGACATTTTAAATCCCTCTATATCCTTGAACTTCTAACTGAAATTCTTCTCTTTTAGGTATAGTTGCTTAGCTTGCATTAAAGAATTCAACAGATTCAGTAACGCGGAATAATATTTTGGCTTTTTTAATCACAATGTGCCCAGTCACTAGTCCCAACCTAAAAAAAAAAAAATAGCTCACAGTAAATGTAAGATTCTGATGATTGGAAAATGGGTCATATGAGGAACTTCCTGTCTGAGTTTTCTTGAACCTGATATGCCAAACTGAATGAAGTATTTAAGCTCTGTCAAAAGTGATACATCAAGCCCTTGTCACATATGTAATCTCAATATTTTAAGGTGCAAGTTGACAGAGTTCTTGTATATGTTAGTATCTCCATAACAAATATCACAGATCTGAATGCTCTAGCCAATTGAAGATTCAAGTCTGGATCAGAATTACATGACTTGGATTATGTAGTAACATGTAGGATGACTTGGATCCTGAAGTAATTTTGTCCTGTTTCTCTGAGAAAGCAATTTGTTTTGACTTAGTAGCTCAGTTCTCAGTTTGAAAGAAGCAACTTGTTCACAGCCTGCTTTTTCTTTTCAAAAGATATTGAATAGTTTTTCACATGATCTGTATTTTGGCCAAGTCAGTGTATGCCTAGTAGGGTTTCTCTTTTACTTAACACTTTAAAAGAATAATTCAGAAGTCACTGACACAGACAGTCAAACATACTCCCTTGTAATTGCTGTAAATTCGTTTTTTTCATGCCTTTGTAGTTAGCCTCAATTTGCCCCATGAGTTTCTACTGAGACTCCCTTCAGACAGGAAGAATTTGCTCACTATTGTCTGTTAGTAACAGACAGGACTTTCTGTATCTAGTCGAAAAGGGAAACTGCATCCTTAATCTTTTTCTATGATGTCTAAGATCTTTTTGTATGCCTCTTATGACATGTCCTTCTGTCAGGGCGTCATTTACACTAATACATCTAAAAGTTTGATGGTTAATGAAGCACCAACACAGAAAACCACTGATATTTTTCTCCTATGGATGGTGAAAACTCAGACTAACGCATTAGGATCAGTAAGCAGATTTATCAAAACTCGTGCTCTACAGAAACACCTCACATTAGCCTAAACTTTATCACACTAGACACTGTAACACCTGAGCCTCTTTCATGATCTGAGATTAGAGGCAGGACTAAGGATCTAGCTGCGAGACACCAGTTTGGGTTTACCTGGCATAGAGGATCACAGCAAGGAGAAGAGGATGTCATATCATATGGCTGCTGGGAGTAGAGTACATACATGTCCTCTAACAGAGTCAGAGGCTTGATGGAGTTTTTGTTAGAAACCATACATCTGTGGTTACATGCTGAAGGCTTTCCATACCAAATATGCAGTCATTACACATGTGTGGAGGAATGCACATCTAATTACATGCCCCAGGCAGTGTGATCTTGTAGCTTTGTCTAGGAAACATTGAATAGTCAGTTTAAATGAACAATAAAAATTACTGTTAAATCACAGAACTTTCTTACTCCTGAAGAACATGAAGCCAGCCTCAGGACTGACTATGTTAGGTGATGAATTAATCTATCTTTCTCTACTTATTCTTCTGCCTTGGAAACAATCACCCCCATTCAGTTGATATTGCCACATCAGCATTCCCTAACCTGCCGTAGCCAACAGTAGATGATCTAATCTGAAAGTTGTGCTGACATTTTTGGACTTAGGCATGTCAGAGAGCACTCATGCAAAGAGCTTGCTAGGCAGATAGCAGGAAGCAGAAATCTAGAGTTAGGGGTAGTGCACAGCTCTTGGGGGAGCTTAGGGCAGCAGCCTGCTCAACCAGCACAGATTAGGATGGAGAAGACCACAGCTCCACAGAGTGAGGTTACTGCCTCTGCAGTGCCTTGTATGATCAACTGAAATGCAACCCCCTGCACAGGACACTCAAAATGTGGTTTGGTTTGAATCAGAAAATGAAGCCACCCAGCACAAGATTGCAGTGTATTTCATCAAGCAGTTAGAATGAATGGACAAAAGTAAAAAAAAACAAAGAAAGGGTATACTGCAAGAGCTGCTGTGTTGTGAAGAAGACAGCTCTGATCACAGCCTGTGTCACCTTCTGGGAAGGAAATACACCCCAAAATAGACAAGAAGTATGCGGCAGAAATGAGAGGAAATTGTCCATGAGGATTAGCAATCAGACGGATTTCTCTTTGACAGGTTAGTAGCTCAGTAGAAGCATGGATGGGTGGGCAGACATGCAGGTATGCACGTACACATAAATCTGTAAGCCACAAAACAACAGCCAAGGCTCAGGAGCTGTCAGTGTCCTAATAAAAACATTTTAAAATGCGGTGCGTGAAATGATTATGTCCCTCCTGAGGATCAACGTGTTCTGCCATGAACAGCTTGGTGCTATGCAGGCACTGTGGTGAAGGACACTCATTAAACTGAGAAAATGCCTTCCCTCTGTAACCTCCCTTTCTCTTCCCACACTCCCAGATCTTTTCCCAGGCAGGATAAAATTTGCTGCAGTTGGGTCTTACAGGTTTTTCTTGTCCCTGTAAGCATACGTAGAGGTAAGAGCTCTTCTAAACAAGCAGCAAGCTCCTCTGTATTTCTGTCCTTTGCCATGTGGGATTAGAGACATGCTAAACAGCTCCTTTACTCCTCTCTTTTAGTATCAAGATCTCAGGCTAAACACCCCATCTCTAGATCACTCTTGAAGAGTAAAGGTCAGCCCAAATCAGTATTTTGCTGGTACTTTAAAGAGTACTTATGCAAAGAGCTGTTGACTTTTCTGGCACTTTGCCATTAGAAACATCCTTGATTTTTCATGTCAGCCACCCCTCAGGTGTCACATTACCCTTCTCCAACCTTCGGGGAAAAGTATAAGTTATGAAATCTCTTCAGGTCACATCCTGACTGTATCCACTTGCTCTACTGCATACAAGATAGCTTTGACATACTCATGCTGATTTCTTCGCTTTTCTGTGCAGTGGCAGTCTCTTCCTCCAGGGAGTTCAGAATTAAAAAAAAGCAAACAAACAGGAAGCAGGGTCACCAGAAGAGGTCTGATGGGAATTTAGAAGACAGCCTACACGTTAAATGTGAACTCCGGAAATCTAAATGTGACAAAGATTTAGCAGTAATACTATCCAGCCTATCCAGCCTACATTTTTCATATTGTGTCTTTATAATCCGCAAGATGAAAATCAGAAATAATAGGCTACAGAAAAATGTGTATGTTGTGTGACTTAGTAGTGCTGACCAACCCTGAACTGTCTCACTGCCTGGCCAGTTCTGTTCAACCATGGCCTATTAGGTTGTACATAAACCTACTATGTGCCATGGTGTCATCATGTAGTTATGGTTTATTTGCATACCTCCAGAAAGATGTATTTTGAAGAGTGAAAAAGAAATAAAAAATTAAAGAATTAAAAGTAGGAAAGAAGCAAAGAAATGAAGTAAGGAAGTTTGGTGGTAGCTTTCTGTTATGATTGAGATTTCTAAAACTGGATGCAGATTTGATTGATAGTGCTGACTTCTTTTGTACCTGAATTATAAACGGAAAAATTAAAGGATGTTGGGATTATTCTTCATTCTTTGTTTTCCTATACTTTCTTCCTCAAAGTCTTTCAGGCAGAGGCTCCCTCCTTCTTTGTCTCTAGAGTGGTTGGCCCAGGTTTGGCCCATGGTTAATCTAGGAGTGAATAACTTCGCCTGTGCAAATGCTGACTGGAGCTATACACGGGGCAGGCTATCTGCCCTAATTTGGCTTTAATTAGTCAGAATTTTATTCCCACCTTTCTAGAAGGGAAGGGAATAGGACATCTTTTCCCTTCCCAACAGGTTCCAGGACTGTGATATATCTCTTTAGTAGAACAATTGCTTTTATAGGTATTGACACCCATTTCACAGCCTTTCTCCTGTGCCTAATTTGGTGCCAATTCAAGTAACTTAAAAGTGAACCTACATAGCTTTTTCCTTCTGTTAAGAAACACTTAGAGAGCTATGCAAAGAATAACAAGAACTAAAGTTCTTTCATGGCTGCAGTTATTTTAGTCTGCCCATTGTAAGTGTCTTCTAAAAGATGGGTATAGGATGTTCTTTCCTTGACTATATAAGAAGTTCTATAAAAAATAAAAATTCATTTTATTTAAAATGCCAAAGGGTTTTCCTTTGATTCTTCTGCACTGAATGCACTGTGAATAAATGGTAATTATGTGACCAAACAAATGCACAATGCAATGGGCAATATCACAGTTAGGAGAAACAGAATATGCATGGTCCGTAGATATTGATTATCAGGGTTTCTCTGTCTTGCTCTCTCTCTTCTGGTTTTTTTTGGTTGGTTGGTTGGTTTTGGATTTTTTTGTTTTGGTTTTTTTTTAGCTTTTTTATTTTTTTATTTGTTTTTGCTCATTTGTGTGCTTGTGTGTTTTTTGTTTTTGTTTTTATTTTTTTCAAGTAAGGCTTGCAAGATAAACTAAAAAAAAAACTTTCAAAACAATCCCACAAAATCCCCAAATTTTTATTTTACTGTTGAAAGCCAGGCAGTCATGTCCCTCAGACAGTCTCGGCCAGAGCTATTCTTGAGGTCAATTAGTAAAATGCCTGTATAGTTTAAAAGGTGGTGCGCTGGGGATAGAGTAGTCTTTTAGCATTCAATCTGGATTGTCTAGTAAAAATTGAGAGTCCCAGAGGGTTTCCATATATCACCTCAGGAATTCTGCCTGCAGTAAAGTAGAGCTGTTAATAATTATATCAGTTTCTCTTAAAGATTATTTTTCTCTTAATAATACTTTCCTGTTTATTTTTTGGACTTCATAGTGCTTCTTTCAACTAACCTGCTTTCTATGGGAATGTCATTAATTTTTCCAGAGACAAAAAGTTTATTTTTAAGCCTGGTCAGCAGGGGCTACTGGAGTGACAGAAAGCAGAAAAGAAATAACAGCTGAAATAAAATGTCAGCTGAACTTGTCACTGATTCTTGTGTCCTGAAGATCTTGCTTTGCAAAGTTGGGCTGTTTTTCAAGTGTTTGTTCGACCTCAGACAGTGAGACATTGTCCTGGCCGAGCCTACAGCAGGGTAAATTTGGAGCTCTTTTATGCTCAGTGGATTTGGGCATTCCAGCATCCCAACCACTCTCTGTGGTCTCTTCAGTAGTTACAGGTGAGACCTCTGGCCAAGAAGAACTCCAGTAGTAAAACAAAGAGGCAAGTCAGCTCCTGCAGTGGTAGGTTGGTCTTATTTGGGCTACAGGTACAAGAAACTAATTTTCAGACTCAAAAAGCCTACAGCTAGGCATCTTACAAGTTCATGTCAGCCACTCCCCAGGGTGGGAATCCACTCTTCAGATACCTTCCCAACACCAGGACTTCCCTCCTTCTCTTTCTGACATTTCCAACTCTCCAATGTGAGTGAGGCAGGAGGATTTAAAGTCTCAGGCCAGAGGGATGCTACTGATACAAGTACCCCGCTTCTTCCCTGAACTCTGGTAACAATCAAGTGTCTGAGATCAACGTTTTCCTCTGCCCCAAGACTGCACACCTGAACAGGCATAGGGAAGCAATCACAGCAAATGAAACATTCATCACACAGAGGATTTTCTGTTAATTTTAGTTCAAATGGGCTAGAACCAGTCCCAGCAGTCACTATTTCTCCCCTCCATATTTTTTTTTTTATATAAAATAAGATATACTATGGCCTGAGTCAAACTGTATGTTAACTTCGATATCAAAGTACTCTCGGATCTTTGCACTTAGACAACATGTTTACCAGAAGTCTAGCAATGGATCAGCTAAGGGTTTAGCCTGCTAGAACATACCTGCTGGAGAACTGGGGCCCTTGAGATAAATATGTCTCAAGCAAGTAGAGTTTGCAGGTTGAAGTCTGTGAGTTCAGGTTGTTTTTATCATGGATCTATTATACTGGGATTAAAATTGACTGAAACATTTTCTGTTGTGTTTTCAACTGTTTTCAGTTGTGGTTTTTTGTTCTCCTTTAATTCTAATTCTTTGAAACATCTCCACTTTATGGACAATAAAAATATACAGAAAGAAATGATGAGAACTCCATGTTTTGAGAGTATAAATTTAAAAGAAATGGAAGTGATGGAGATACAAAAATTAAAGAGTAAATATATCTAAAAGTATGTATTCTTAACACATCTAATAGAAAAATTAAAAAAAAATACAAAAGAGCTAAATATATTTTAAAGTTGATTCTAATTAACACAGGCCTCAGAAAAAGGAAGTTTCGCCATTTGGTACCACTTACCACACTGCACCACAGGGATTTCATACTTCTCTATATCTCTTTCCAAAAATGACCTTTTCCTTTTTTTCTTCTTCTTTTTTTTCTTTTTTCTTTGTTTTTTCTTTGTTTTTCTTTCTTTATTTTTTTTCTGCTAAAGAATAATAAGCTGTGATTATGTTGATTTCATCATGAAAGAAGTGAGGGAACACCACTGTTTCTGTCTAAATTCTTGGAGCTTCATGACTGGATTTTCAAGAAGGCACTGCTTCCTGCTGGCTCATATAAATTTTACATTTCCCTGCCGTTGTTCCCTATATCTTCTGTTTCATGTATTCTCATCGACACTAGCCTTTCTGGCAGTGGCCACCTCTTTCTAGATATGAAAGCATGTAATCACACTATGTCAGGTCCCAGAATTACTATTAAGTCTCCTTTAAACAAAATTTAACGCTCAGCTTATTTTTACATAAAATAGATGGCCTTTGTCATATTTTTCATCTGATATTTGCTGATGCAACAGAAAAAAATTCCCCTCTTTTGTATTAAAAATCCATAGTTACCATTTAAGCAGCATAGGAAACCTCTCCAGCATGTACTACAGCAAACTTTATATGTGATGCCTCCAGCAACTCAGTTTATATGGAGGGCAAAAGTTAGCTGTCAGACTCCTAAAGGTTTCTAGAGGAGCACAGTAGCAAAGAAAGCTCCTTTTTAATGTATCGGTGAGTTCAGAATGCAACAGAAAAGTTTTCCAACAATAATATTCAAATAACTCATAAAAACTGGAATTTTCTTTAAGCTTAAGAATTAAATTCCTGCAAAATAACTGGTTGAAATTAAAACAATACCTGCAAGTGTAGGTAATGAAAAGTTTGACATTGTCAGTTTGAAGTGGATTATCACTGTGGATCATGCATGTCAGAAGCCGCAAGTACTCTGGAAAGGATCTGCTACTTTTTTGTTTGGGTCTTTGTTGGTTTTTTGTGTTTGTTTTGTTTTTTGTTGGTTTGGTTTGGTTTTTGGTTTTGTTCTTTTGTTTTTTTATAATGGTACAAGAGTTCTAAAATCACAGGGTAGTTCAGTGCTAAATAACTAAGAAGAGAAAGTAAAATCTCAGTCTTTTTCTTTCCAGGCTACATATACATTCCCTAAGGCAACCTCAATATAACATTAGGCTACAATAAGATTTATTTCCTACCTGCACAGTTTAAATTGAATTTTATCTTATCATAATCACAAGTTATAATAGTAGTAGTCTTAATTACAAAGCATCTGCTCAAATTCTAGTATCATTTACTTCAAAATATCCTGCTTTTCCCAGTGCTCTGTAAATTGGTTAGCGAATCTTAATTGAACATATCAGGGTATCTGCACAACCTTCCCCTTTAAGTTGAAATCCTGAACTTCTCTCTTTGTGCAATAAAGTCCTTCTCTTTCAACACACCTAATGCTAGAAGGGATACATCAATTTTAATTGTTCTGCTGAGTAAGTAGCATGCTTCACACCGACAAAACTCGGCTGTAAAGACTTGCTCTGTTCAGAGCAACTAAGATGGATAGAAGAGTGGCAATATTTGCTGATCTGGTTAAACAGATTTTTTTTTCTTTTTTTTTAACAAACCTTCTTTTATTTCTGTTCATGAATTTAGGAATACCAAGCTTCACTTGGTATTTACATGTATAGTCATTTATGCATCACATAACTTTGGGATCTGCCTTAGTTCATACAGGGGTTGGGTATAAATCCCATGTTTGCTACTGAGTCTCTTGACTCTGGATAACGAAAATATTACATTTGCAACAGTGCAGAGGCAAAGGAAAAAAACAGATATGATTTTCAGGACTAGTAGCGGAGTTCCTATAGTCCATCTGCAAAATTCAAAATATACCTAGACTCTTAAAGTTTTTGAGCTTCAGATAAGGACTCTGGTGAGTCTGGCCCCTCAAGACTAAGCAGTTTTGAGTAGGAGCTAACGGAGAAGTATCAGGGAGCAATTACAAAGGTAGAGGATAGATGACTATTCACAAGTCTAACACATTAGAAAGAAGAAAATGGATGTCAGGAAGATGATCACAGGGCTTGAACACCTCTTCTATGAAGACAGGCTGAGGCAGTTGGGGCTGTTCAGTCTGGAGAAGAGAAGGCTCTGGGAAGACATTACAGCAACATTCCAGTACCTGAACAGAGGTACAAGAGAGTTGGAGAGAGACTTTTTACAAGGGCATGTAGCGATAGAACAAGCAGGAATGGTCTTAAGCTGAAGAAGGGTAGGATTAGATTAGATATTAGGAAGAAATTTACTGTGAGAGTGGTAAGGCACTGGAACAGGTTGCCCAGAGAGATTGTGGACTACCCATCCCTGGAGGTGTTCAAGACCAGGCTGGATGTGCCTCTGCGTAGACTTCTCTAGTGGAGTGTTCCCTGCCCAAGGCAGAGCTCTTGGAACTAGATGATTTTTAAGGTGTCTTCGAACATTAACTGTTTTATAATTCTGTTAAAGTCTCAAGAAGACTAATTCTGACTTCAGTGGAAGAGAAGATGGTGTCTCAAGAAAACTCAGAACAACCAACAGGAAAGGAGGTCTTCAACTTAAAAGACTTTCAGTATCTCAGGGAGTCTGACAGGAAGCATTTAAATTTACTGTACTTTTACATGTGAAAGTACTGTAAATACATAATTGAACAGTGAAGAGTCTGAAAATATTTAGTACCAACATGTATGTAAAGTTGGTCTGAGAACAGAAGACAGCTTGGTCTGCAATTGTGCAAGCCACTGAAGTAGTAAGTTCTTAAAGTAAAATTGATAAATAGAGTGAAGTCTTCTAGGCTAAATTGTCCTCAGTTACATAAGCCTCAAAATTGTCCTCAGTTACTGTCAGTGCCTCAAAAAATCTGAAGAAATGTCAGCCTAACTTTTGGAAAGAGAATAATGAAATGAGATTTTCACAGAATCCTTACACCAGAGCCCAAGAGGATTTTCTTTAGGTGGAATAACTCACAGTTGCTGAAATAAGTTTATTTTCTTATCTGACAAGCTCTGGCAAATTGGCAATATGAAGGTCTTCGTGCATGGCTGCTGCTGACATCAGAGAGTTGGAACGTGTCTGTAGCACATCCACTGAGAAGAGTTACCAGTCATTCCCTGAAAGCAGACGAGGTGTGAGAAACTACTGCACTTCTAAATGAGGCCACTTCTATCTTTGTTAAATATACTGTTTATGTTGAAGATGTTTTATAATCATTTAAAGTCAAACCAGGGTGTGAATTCACCTGACATGAGAAAGCACAGCTGGAAGAAAGACTTCCTTCTCAGCAGTTTTTTTCTCCTTAATACCTTCACTCTGGGAATTTTAAACGTGTTCATTTATTTGCCTTAGTCCAACTTCCTCATCTAAATTTTGTTTTAAAACTTTAAATCATTAATTCTGTCTTCAATAAATACTGAAGAGTGAATAGATAGCTAGAGACACTAAGCCCCAAACACCTCTCCAGCTCTGAAGAGGTGAGTAAGAGGCATATCTAGCTCCACTTCACACTCTTTTGACACTACTTATCAATAGTAAAACACTGGGACAAATTTCATTTGGCTTCACGACATCCCTTTTCCACTGAAGAACTTAATGTACGTTCTACAGAAGGAAGAATTGCAGCAAAGCCCAGCTGAAAAATGTGTCAGCACTTACACAGTGAGATAGTATAGGATGGAGAATTAGATACTGACCTTCTAGCAAAATCTGTGAGCTAAACTCTAGGTTGAGGATTGCTAAAATCATCTTTCTTTAGAGGCAGCAGATCCTGAATGCATTTAAGGCTTCACAAGTGCCCATTGAGGGGGTAAGGACTGTGTTCCAACATGCCATCTGTGGCTTAATAAGTTATCCATGGTCCTTCTATATCAATATGCTCTAACTCCTCTTCCTCCCTCTTCAAATACTAGTAGTCATTTTCTCAAAGCTATCACTAGAGCCTTGGATATCAGAACACAAAATTCATGAGCTGCAATTGTTCATGGGTTTCATACTGACGTGTGCTTCTACTCACCTGTTCCAGCAATGAATGTAGCAAAAGTATCCACACAAATACATATATGTAAGCCCTGGTCTGAAGTTCACTTTGATGATCCTGCAAATATATCACAGTACAGCACTACCATTTCATGGAAGGTTATATCTAATAGTTGAGATATAGTAGCCTCTCAGGCCAAGTCATAGTTTTATCTGAGACTTTATTGTTCATTCTTTTCACTGTAAAGTGAAATAAGTCAGTTTAAATGAATAGGAGGTCAAGCAAACCTTTTTGATTTGCTCTCAAAAATGTACGGATGTTTTTAAATACAGCTGAGAAAAGCCGCTTAACTGATATTTGAATGTCCTGTTATTCATCCATGAAAATTATTGGGTTTAATGTATTGTTTCTTTCTTTCTCTTTCTAAGTGTTAGAAAGAGCAGATATAGCTAAGGTAATTTAGGGAGCTTTGAGCTCTGTAGGATACTTGAAGATACAGCTGCAAGCTGTTAAGCAGCTTAGCTAAAACAGTAGGAAAGGTATAGCCTCTCTGATGACATTTCAGTTATAAATTTCTGAACTAAAGAGTGATGCTGCTCTTTCTACATTCATACAGTCTGTGTACCAGGATTTCTTTTGAGAGATCCTCAACTCAGGAGGAAGGTACCCTCTGGATGTTTTCTGCATGAATACTCAGGCAGCTACAGGCTCTGCACTGCAGTGATAGGACCATGCAGAACTACTTGTGAGGTAGGTAATTATGTGGAAATGACAAAAGATCATTTGTTCTGGAAAAGAAGTGCAGTGTCTGCTGCAAAACCTGGAAGATCATCCGCGAATTTCTCAAAAACTATTCCTTAGTATCTGAATTGAGCCATGGAGCCAGTGTGAGTTCAAGGTCCATACTGAAGGAAGTCATGGACTTTTTGGCAATGGAGTTCATTTCGGTTTTTTTCTCTTTAGATCCCTCTGAAGGCTGAATAAAATATTTTAATATAGAAAACCAAAGTTATGCAAAATGTTTACAATGAAACCCAAACCATATTACAAATTTGGAATCCAGCATGGGCTTGGTCAACTCTTTCATGCCTTTTGTGAAAACTGCTTTGAGAGAAGTTAGGCTGATATATGGTTTTGAGCTGGAATTATGGGAAGCAAAATTCTTGGCTGAGTTTCATATTGCATGCTCTGAGTTAATTTCAACCTGAGAATTATGCAAAATTAAAAGCATGAAAATTCGTATGGATCAATACTGGGAAATGCACTGAAGAACTGTTTCCATGATTCTTTAGAGCTTCAGGACTAGCATTTGGTGTTGTTTAGTGCACAGAAGCTGTTTATGATTTTCATTACTTAGGTCTTCAAGAAAACTCTATTTTGATGAATTGCTCAGATCATTTTGAGATATCTTCTCTGCGTTTATTTTCTTCCTACCAATATATTACAGAAATGAAAGGCTTAGCATAAACATTGGCCTAAGTATGTATAGATGATTTATAGGAATTCTAAAATGTAGATATATATTTCTAGAGTTGAGATGTAAACTGTATTTTAAAGTACCTTTTGGAGAGTCCCAGAAATAGAAAAGAAAAATGAACCCTCTGGTATATAATCATGTTGGGGATCAATCATGAAAAAAAACCCAAAAAGATTTAGACATTCCAAGAGATGGTGGGAGTGAGAAAAGACTAGATAATTCTATGCAAATTCACATGGCTAGCATCAATTTGCAAGGGGAAAGAGCAAGAATAATACAGAAAACTTATATTCTGGGAAGAAATGGAGAAGACACAAAATAATTTAGGACCTGAATGGAAAGAGTTGTGGTGTTATGTTTTGCAAAGGCATAGAGTGTAAAAAGAAAAAAATAAAAACACAGACAAAACCAAACCACTGTAAAAATAAATGAAACTGAAAGAACTACATGTTTTTTGTGAAAAAGGTAGTTCAGTGTCACCTCAAAAACTCTTCTTTAGCACTAACCATGTAAGTTTAGAAATTCCATCTATAGCTGGTCTCAGTACTTCAGGAATCCGGTGAAATCTCCTTCAAAGTGCCAGAGGCTCCAACTTCCTGTTGAATAAAAGCTTGTTAGCGGAACCGTATGCTGCTTATTGGAGAACTGTGTCTGTGAGGAAGAATAATAGATAAGGGTCTAATGTAAACAACTCCTTTCACCTTTTTACTTAGAGGTCAACCTGCTAGTGGACATCAGGGTGTAGAAAGAAAAGACCAGGAAAGAATATGAGTCCTTTATCCCTTGAAGATGGCAGGTAGGAGAAAGAGAGGAAGTCCAAGTTCTACCAGCACCTTCAAGCTCACAGCAAAAGCTGTGAACAGCTTCTGGGAGCCACAAGTCCCAGCTGCCTAAAACAGAAGTATAAAAAAAGCACAGTAGGTAGAGGTATCATAATGCAAATAATGTGGAACTTACCTTAATACAAATAGACAAAGAGCTACTTGGACACTGAAAAAAATAAACAAAAAAAGATTTTAATCTCTTCAGAATAACTTACTAGCCTGGATAATTGTATCATTGAGGGTTCCTGTTTGCCCATTTAACCTAATTTTGAGTCTTAGTCTTTGCTTTCCATTTACAGATGCATATATTTGTGAAGTCTGATCATATACTTAGTGAGGGAAAATAACTTCTCTTCATGAACATCTCCACAGCCTCTGCTTTCTTTTTTTTTTTCATACAACCATGGTTCCATATCCTTAATTGTTTCTGAAGTAGTTTTGCAGTAGTCTTTTTAAGTCTGTACTACTCTAGCCTGTTGGAGGTCGTCATCATTAAAGGAATTACATTGTTTTGAATTTACTAGTGATTTAATAAGAGTAATGATTCTATCGATGATGAAGATTTAGGATAAATGTTCTATTTCTAATCCAGAGGTTTACCTGAAATATGTAGCAACCAATGAAGGACTATTACCTTTCAGTGACCAGATTTGATGTTGTTTAGTACATGGAAATTGTCCAGGAGCAATAGATAACTTACTGCTTTTGCTTACATTCCGTTGCTGTGGAGGATGTCATTGCCATTATACAGATTGAATGTAGATAGCTGTAAATCTGAGTTCTGACACTAAATTACATTAGTTTACAATACCTCTCCCTGTCATCAAGAAAGGAAGGGAGCCTTTGATAAGGATATATAGTAAGAGCAGGTGTTCTTGATGCAGGAGTATAACATCTTTAAAGGTGTTATCACACTCATTTTTCTTTAGGGTATACACTTGGAAAGGCAGTAACTCTAGGAGGCAATATTTTGAAACAAATGTATCTCAAGTTCCTTATAAGAGCAGTGTAGTAAATATTGCAGAAAATAATTTGATTTTTCCCTTTAACAAAAAAACAAACCCAAACTGGTCAATGTCCTAGCAAATATAAGACTGAAATCAGAATGTGCAAGTATTTTAATTGAATTGATAAACTAGTATACTGGGAATCTGGAGATAATAGTAGAGGATAATATTAGTGGAAATTCATGGTTTGAGTTAAATATACCAAGAAGATGGGAGTCTTTTGGCTTGAAGTCATTCTTAGTTTTCTAGCCCACCTAGTAATAACACACAAAAAGTGTCTTTTCTCTTTCTTATTAAATCTATCTGTTGTAAGTATCACCTAGCAGCTCTAGAGTGCACTTTATCAGGAAATGTGCTTGAGTTCAGATAAAGTTTGTTATCTCTACTGAAGTGACCTCCCTGCTAGATAATAGCAGCCCTGTAGGTTTGCATAACTCAGAAAATATCTTCTTCAGTACATAATCCCTCTGATCTTTTCAAAGTTAGGGCAGAAAATCTTTTTTCCAGTGAAACATCTCAAAACTAACTGAATTTACACTCTGACTGCATCATCCCATACCCAGAAACTGTAAATATGCCGGGCAACCTTGTTCATAGTCCTAAAGCAGCAGCAGAATGTGTCTCAGCTACTTGTCTTGCACTGCTACTTTTATTTGTCTGATAAAAATATCTGCAAGAGTATCAGTAAAAACTAGACAAGAAGTGATAGCTACCTTTCTGGTCAGATTTGTATCTCAGTATCTCAGTACTGTCCATACAGTACTGATTTCTAAACACAGCAAAATGCAAGAAAATTTTTCAGGATATAGGGGAATGACACTGTAGATACCTGATTAAAAAGTCCATGTAATGGAGAAATTCCTTAACTAATTGAGTTGTGGTCTGAGTTCTTTCAAGCTCCATTTCAGCACACAGATCTGTGAAGGCTTCAGCTCCTGATAAGTAAGAACTCTTAGCTTGTGGTTTTCATAAATCCTGCCTGTTTTGCAGTCTTTTTTGGAGTCAACTTTTGGTAAAGTTCATTATTTGATTTGTATTTCTTATATTTTGTCTTATATTTCACCTTTAAAAAGAAGTCTACAACCCACCCCACCAAACAAAAGACTAAATCAACCAACCAAAAAAAACCCCACCACAACAAAAAAAACACCAACAAACAACAAGAAATGAAAGATGGGTGTGCCAATAAATTAAACTAGAGACGGAAAGAGGAAGAAGAGAAAATTATCTCTACTAGTAGCTACTCACAACTGGCCAAAACACTCTATACAGTACCTCTTTCCCATCTGCCTTTGTCTTCATGGCATGGTTGAGGAGGAATGGGAACTCTAATCACCAAATTCTAATACCAGTTTAGATCAGAGAGAATTATGTACTCTTTTCAGTATGAGAACTCAGCGTACAAATGGCTGAATTCCTTAACAAGTCTATTAGTTCATGATGACTCTGGCATGTCTTCTTCAAAGTAATGTCTCCAAGAATATTTGAGAATAAGAAAGCAAAATGAGTTATTTTACAAACTGAGACAAAGTTTACTTTTCAGGCTGGTGTTCTCTTAAAACCCACATTAAATTCTGAAATGAAATATACTGTCACAGTGTTTCTCATAACGACTGTCATGTCAGGCGAGCTCAGAGAGCACAGAAACTTAGGCGTTTTAGGGTTATAAAGGGCTGGCAGAATTAAAGTGAATCACAGACAAAGGGGCCAAACGTTTTTTAGACATGTCAGCACGTAACTGATGAACAGTTAATCCTTCAGTAACAAGTTAACCTGCTGCTCTCTTCTAGCCATGAGAAATGTTACCATGAGGAGTTCCCTCACTTGTCATTTGGACAGTGTCAACCTGTGCTAATGAATTTACTTCAAAGCCCAAGCTAGTTTACATACTAAGCACTAAACCAGCTAATTTTCTCTCTCTGCTGCAGACATTTTATTCTCAAATCATTCTTCCCTTATCACCTCTCTTTCTCAAATTCTTTCCCAGAGACTAATGGCTAGTGGGAAAATTTTACATTGGGAAAACTACTAATGGGTGAAGGAGGGGAAAGAGTCAGATTTGAAAAAGAATCAAAATACTTTCATAGCTTAACGTTTTGGATTCAGACACTTACTAGCATCTTTTTATTACTGTTGTAATTTTTCATTAAACTATAATGTAGTTCAGATGGTTGTGTACTACGCTTCATCTTCAGATTAGCGTGTTTAAATCTTTCAGATAGAATCACATAAAACGGTGGTTAAGCTACTCTTCTCAAAGGTGAGAAACTGAGAAGGTGTAGAAGCCCAGAAGATAAGGGGCTAATGTGTATGTCTCAAACACTGATAGCCAGATAGCTATGGAGCCAGCCAAGGACTGTTCGTAAAAACAGCCAAGGATTGTTGGTAATAACATGCTGTGAGAAAGAACGGTATGTGGCTGGAGAAGGGGGCTATATAGAGGTAGGGCAGCACTTTTTGGGGACAAATGTCATTGTTCTAGTTCCTGGAGATAAACACAACACAGTACAGTGCTAGCTCATGAATGAGATTGAGAAGTAGGCATGGACTGGGGTGAGGATTGTATCGACCAAGGACCCCTTTAAAGCCCTCCAACACATTTCCAGAAACATCTAGAAGAATGGACTGCGCATAATTTGCATAGGAAGGAAGAAACTTAGCTCCAGGATGGGGAAAACTTATTGATAAAAAGGTAGCCCCATGGAGCCCCATCCAACCCCCAACTGGATCAACACTGCAGCCAGGTCTGGTGATCTCTCTTTCTTTCTCTCTTTCTTTCTTTCTTTCTCTCTCCCCCTCTTTAATTTATCTCTCTTTTTCTCTCTTCCCTTTCAGCCTACTTTTCTATCCAAAGCCCACTGTTACATGTTTATACTAGGAGGTCAGGGACTAATATATCAATTTCCATGCCAGGTGTGTAATTTACTAAAAGAACTTTGCAAGCTATTGCAAGCCCTCTGACTTTTGTTATTTCTTGTAAACCACAAGTATCTACAAATCTTGGGTGCTCCATTCCCCTTAAGAGTGGAACATCACAGAAAGGTGGTATAGAGCACACATTCTAAATGGTTTACCTGACTGCTGAAGGAATAGGATGTCCAAACTCCGTCTGTACTTCCCATAACTTTGAGTAGATCAAGGATGTACTTGTTTGCCTTCAATTTGCTCATGGGAAACATGAAGGTGACAAAAAGGATTCCCCCAACTCCTTGGTAGGTGATTGCTCTGTTGCAAACAACCCAAAGCTGACTTGAGTCACCAAAACAATGATGGAGTACAGCTGTCATAGCAGTAGAGTATAGTTCTTGTTTTTCCTTTCAAACAATAGACCCAAATGCTGGAGGAGGTATGTTTTAGAGAGCTTCCATCACAGCTTTCAGATCAGGCACTGCAGCATGTTTGCATACGTTGTAATTGGCTATAGTCATAGTAGAAGGGAGTGTGGTACACAACTGTGTGTGCTGCACTGAGAATACAAGCAAGTAAAAGTAGATTCATAAACATCAATGACTAGCCTTCTGAAGTACATGTTCATTTGTACTTTAACCTAGAAGGCATGTCTTATGTTTGACTTATGAATATTCCTTGACAACATATTCTCACAATCTAGCAGAATTTGGTGTTTCATCTTTTCATCATGGCTAGGCTTCGTGAACGAAGATTTGGGAAGGACTCTACCCACATTTGCTACAAGCGCGCTGGTGGCTAAAAAGGCCAAGGCAAGATAGACAAGTCCGGTTGCAAAAGGCACAGTGGAAAGACTCCTTAGGTGATATTGACAAGACACGGTTCTTTCTGTGTTGTCTTCTCTCCTCGAGAGTGATCCTGTGTGTGTTCTCAAAAGAAGCAGCAGCGTTAAAGATAGTGTGTCTCCAGACCTCCTGACTGGAGGACAGAGTAGACCAGTGATGATGATCAATATGGCCAAGGCTGAGATGTTGTTTCAGGGTGTCCTTGTATCTCCTCTTCGGGGCTCCTTTCTTGCAGCAGCCAGTGGCAAGTTCACCATAGAGCACAATCTTAGGGAGGCGGTGGTCCTTCATCCTGGAGACGTGTCCTGCCCAACACAGCTGTGTTCTCAGCAACAGGGCCTCAATACTTATGATTTCTGCTTATTCTAGAACAGATGTATTAGTCACATAATCTGACCATTGGATGTTTAGGGTTGTACGGAGACAGCGTTGATGGAAGCATTCTAAGAGTCGCAGATGGTAGCAGTAAATTACCCATGGTTTGGACCCATATAAAAGAGTAGACAGCACAATGGCTCTGTACACACTGATCTTTGTACTTTTCTTCAAGTGTTTATTTCGCCAAACTCTTTTATGGAGTTTTCTGAAAGCTCTATATGCCTTTGCTAGCCTGTTGTCTATCTCTCCATCAATCTTATCCTCTGAGGAGATGAGGTTACCTAGGTAATTAAACTGCTGAACTGATTTGAGCTCTGATTTGCCAATGGTGATATGGGGATGATGGAAGACTTCCTGAGGTGCAGGTTGATAGAAAACTTCTGCCTTCTTCAAGCTGACTTCCAGCCCCAAAAGCTCAGCAGCATCTGCAAAGCAGGATGTTAAACGCTGCAGAGCTAATTCTGCGTGGGCAATAAGGGTGGCAGCATCAGTGTAGAGCAGCTCACGGACAAGATGGTTTAAGGTCTTAGTGTGGGCCTTCAGCCGCCCTAGGTTGAATAGGCTTCCATCAGTACGATATCGAATGTAGATGCCATCCTGATTATCGAGGTCTGCCGTGGCACTTTGGAGCATCATGCTGAAAAAGATTGTGAATAGGGTTGGTGCAAGAATGCAACCTTGTTTCACACCATTGGTTATTAGAAAGGGCTCAGAAAGTGCATTACCATATCTGACTTGGCTGTTTTGATCCTCATGAAGTAAGATAATCATTTTGAGGAACTTGGGGGAACATCCTAAACATTCCAAAATCTGCCATAGACCTTTTCTGCTCACAGTATTGAAAGCCTTGGTGAGATCAACAAAGGTTACATAGAGACCTTTGTTCTATTCCCTACACTTCTCTTGCAATTGTCTGAGAACAAATACTGCGTCTGTGGTACTCCTGTTGGCTCTGAAACCACATTGGCTTTCCGGTAGAAGTTCTTCTGCTATAGCAGATACTAGTCTATTCAAAAGTATTCTTACAAGGATTTTGCCAGCAATGGAGAGCAGAGTGATACCACAGTAATTTGAACAGTCTGATTTAACTCCTTTCTTCTTATACAAAGTGATGATGACTGCATCACGAAGGTCTGATGGTAGTTCGCCTAGTTCCCAACAGCGCATCACAAACTCGTGAAATTTAGCATGGAGTGCTTGGCCTCCATGCTTCCAGACTTCAGGTGGAATTCCATCAAATCCAGCTGCCTTGCCAGTTTTCACGTGCTGTACGGCCTTAAGAGTTTCTCCCATAGTAGGGGCAATATCCAATTCATTTTTTCACCAGTTCTTGTGTATTGTACTGAATTGCTGAGTCTTGAACTACACGGCTAGTACTGAAGAGTCTGAAAGTGTTCAGATCATCGATTCAGAATGGAAGTTTTATCTGTCAGAAGCATTTGACCATCAGCGCTGAGTAGAGGGCTTTGGATCTAGTATGTAGGCCCATACGCTGTTTTCAAAGTCTCATAAAATCCTCTGTAATCACCCGAATCTGTGCATAATTGAATCTTTTCTGCTAGATTGATCCACTATTTGTTCTGTATGTCACGAAGTTTCTGTTGGAGCTTGCTGCATGCAAGATGAAAGGCTGCTTTTCTTACATGACAAGATGGTTGACCAAGGTGTGCCTGGTGAGCAGTTCTCTTTTTCCTCAACAGTTCCTGGGTCTCTTGATTGTTTTCATCAAACCAGTCCCAATTCTTCTTGAAGGAGAACTCTAAGGATTCTTCAGAGGACTGCAGGATGCTATTTTTAATATGTTGCCAAAGTGTTCCAGAAGAGGGATCTATGGAATGATCTTCAAGCCTGGTTTGAAGATTTGCCTGGAAGCCGTCTCTCACTATAGCTGTTTGAAGATTGTTAATTTGGAGCCTCCTCCTTGGGATACTGCCCCTTTTAGGTTTGAACTTGAGGTTGAAGTTAAGTTTATAACGCACAAGTCAATGATATGTTTGGCATTCTGCACTAGGCATCGCGCGGGTATGATGAACATCGTGAACGTCTCTCTGTTGCACCAAGACGTAATCAATGAGATGACAATGCTTGGATTTAGGATGCATCCAGGTTGTCTTCCGACTATTTTTCTGCTGAAAGATAGTGTTAGTGATGGCGAGCTGCTGTTCCACACAAAGATCTAGCAGAAGTTGACCATTATCATTGCAATTTCCAACACCATGCTTGCCTAATACTCCTTTCCAAGCTTCAGAGTTCTTTCCTACTCTGGTGTTGAAATCACCAAGGATAATGATCTTATCATCTGCAAGAACCTTTTGGTTAGAGGGGCGCAGGTCAATGTAAAATTTATCTTTTTCAGCAGAATCAGCTTGGAGAGTTGGGGCATATGTACTAAAGAGGACAACATATTGCTTTTTGTGTAGTGGAAGGCATAAGGAGATAATGTGATCAGAATGACCTGTTGGCAGATTTTCAGGTTTAGGAACAACAGAGTTTTTAATCATGAAGCCAGCTCCTGAGAGATGCCTTTCAGTTCTGGGTTTACCTGACCAATAGAGTGTATAACCAGCACCATGTTCTCTAAGGCTGCCTTCCTCATGGAGACGAACTTCACTGAGAGCAGCTATGTCGATGTTGAGACATGACAGTTCGTGGGCAATTAGAGCAGAATGACGCTCAGGACAACCACTATCTGCAGTATTAAGCATGGTTCTGATGTTCCAGCATGCGAGTGTCAGTTTGGATACACTTTCATCTTTTAGTGGCAGACAATTAACTCCCAAGAAGCTTTCTGCATGACCAAACTTTCTTTTTACAAGACCAAAATACTCTGTTCTATGGGGAGTTCAATGATTCCATGGTGTTGGTTTTTTGTGTTTTGTTTTGTTTTTTTTCCATAAGAGATGTTGTTTCCCAAGCCCATGAATTTTCAGCCAAAATTGCCCTTCCCCTGCTGATTCCTTTCTGTTCTTTGCCAGCTGTCAGCTTGTATCTCAACCTCCAGCTGAGACATGGAGGTACTTCAAGGATGGGCAGAGTAACTCTTTTACGAATATTATTTTTAAATTGCTCTGGGATGGCAGGCACTATATAAATTGAAGATATCATTACTATTAAACTGTCATTCAACAGCATCCTCTATTAATTTCTTTCTCTTAGAGATAATATGGAAATAATATTCACCATAAAAGCTGGTTGATAACATCTACTGAAACAGCTGGTATCCTGACTTGTTTGACAGAAGTGGGTTCTTATATGAAGCTTGACAAATGAAAATGACAATGAACATTGCTTATGTTTCTGAACATGTAGTTTAGCCATATTTTGTCAAAAGAATTTTTGAATCCCTGTCTCACATCTTACTGGTCATCAAGAGCTCTTGATTGTATCAGAACAAGCATTTCAGGTAATGCCTACATAGATCAGGCAACATATTCAGTCTTACTCATGCAGTCACCTGAATATTTAAACATTTGTGTAGAGACCTTGTGAGTATGTATTGTGGATAAAAAGGGTTTGACTATACCAAGGGAGAAACCATTATTTTGCCAGCTGTTTCTTTCTGGAAGGAATGAAGTAGGAGGTAATGGTTTGAGTAAGTACAGGGTAAGCCAGCACTATACATATGAACTGCCAGAAACTCAATATGAACAGTGTTGGGAAGGCAGTGTATACAAGGTGTTAAAGGCATCTGTTTCTCTCAGAAAAAAAAAAAAAATTGTTCAAGACATCCATCATTAATAAGGTTCCTTTTGGATAACATAGCTGTAGAGGTCCTGAGTGTCTCCACAAACAAGTCAGGTAAGATGTGTGTGTGTGTGTATGTGTTGGTCTTCCGGTAGGAAGACTGAGCCTTCCTGTGGTAAGAAGCACAGCAAATAAAGTATTTCTTTCCAGAATATGTCCCATCCCAGCCAAAATCTGAGTGGGGTGGTGGAGTGAAACAGAGATGGAGGGAAGATTTCAATTTGGAACTTGATTGATCGCAGTTCACCTGTTTTTATCCCAAAGAAGAACTGTCTACACAATTCAGCTGTTACTGAATGGGCTCTGTTACGAATGCAGATTTGGCTAGTAAAATCTCTGCAATAAAAACATGTCTTTGATGTCCAGCCCAGTGCATAAAAACCAAAAGTATGCTGTTACCAAGGTGAATGGGTGAATGGTTTGGGTTAACATCTGAGCAGTTACAAATGTCACAAGCTTGGAGAGATTTAAAAAACCAATTGAAACATCCACTGAAGCCAGGTTTCTGGTTTAAATTTAAAACAAATGAAAATATCTAATATATTTTATGGAGTTGTCAGGCATGAAATTGCATCTTTGAGAGTCTGAAACGCACTGAGAATTTAATACATATATTTTAAGTAATGACATACAAATAAAAGAGATAGCAAATGATTCATGATGTAGTATACTAAATACCAGACTATGCAGCAGGGGTGATATAGGTCTGAAGATAGCATGTGACACAATTATGATACTTTCCTTCTTCTGGTAAGTGCATACTAAGAGAAAAATACACCTGGCAAGCTTTACCCTCATGTGATGTGAGAATGATACCCAAAAAAAAGATAATCGCAAGCTTTAATCTAGAGGAAAAAGTCTGCAAGTAAGGTTTTTGTTTTATGGGATAAACACCTTTCCAAGGAAAAATTACAGGTTGTTGCTTTTGTCCTTTTATACTCATGAAGAAAAGCAAAACTTGGTTGGACATGGGCATTTCCAGTGTCTTCTAGAAGCTCAAGCTGTCTGCGTGTGTCATTCCTTTGAAGAAAAGGGAATGAGAATGGGAGGGAAGCTGAACCCTGTACATTGAAGGGGGGGGGGAAATAAAAAGAAGAAAAAGAAGAAGAAACAGCAGCGCACTTCTGAAGGGTGAAGCTCTGTTTCCATCAAATCTGTATTCACGGGAGCTATAAAATTGCAAATCATAAATTAATATATACACTTCATACTTTTCTGCATGAGAAGAATGTTTTCCTTGCATTAGAGTTTTCCAATAACAGTTTCTCCTCCTTGAACCTCCACGAGAAGGTACTAATGGATCATCATGTACTCTTTGCTTCATGACCCTAATATACAGCCCAATGGTCCCAACTGGTCAAAATAATTTTTTTGCACAGAAAAGTTAAATAAGGGAAGAAGACCACCTTAATAATTCAATACTGTAAAACAAAAGTCAGGTAAAGAACAACCGTACTGAAAGAGCTCAGTAAAGCTTAGGGAAATCTTTCTTTGGCAATATCTAAACTTTTCATGAAATGCCAATGGTTGTAGCAGGAAGCCATGAGTGAGTTGTAAGATCACTTGGATAGCAATATGTCCGTCTAGAAAGACAAAATCATAAGGAGTGGTGTTAGTGAGAGAAATATAAGGAAACCTCAATCTCTTATTCCTTCATGAGGGTTGAATTTTGTTGGCTTTATGCACTTCTGAAATCTAGGATACATCTCTGTGTTACAGCAACTAAAAGGGCATACCAAATCATAAAAGAAAAGAGCATGAATGTGAGCCAGGATCTGAGAAGACAGGGAAATGAAAGGTTTGTGGATTTAGGCAAATTAAAACATAATCAAGTCTTCAGCATTATTAGTCTTTGCTCCTCTGTGGTGACTGCAAAGCTACAGAGATCTGTGAAGTATTTAGGCTGAAAAGGAAGGCAGTTGTCATTGTTGTTGCTATTACATCTATTTTATTTTAAATCCAGACAAGTGCAACTAATTCTGGACTATTCTTGCTGCTTCACTGCTAACAAGCCATACATGAGCCTCCTATTTCATGAATTATGCCTGATAAACCTAATCACAGAGCATTTCTAGATGTGAGTTGTCTTCTGTGCCTAATAGGCCTTAATGGAGGCAGAAGCAGGCAGAATCCGTTTCATGTGGCTAAATGATTTGCTCCAAATAGCCTTTTCTTGGATTATGAGGGCAGCAGATATTGGGATTTCAAAGTCATAGAGATGCTTTTTCAAAGACAGTTCTGTCTGTGTTCACACTCACACGTGTGTGTTTGTGGGGTACAGAGTGGCATGGCACTTTGTGCCTGTTCACATTAAGATTCAGGAGGAGGATGAAGGGTATCAGACCTTTTCCATGGTGTAGTTCTATTGCATCCTCTTGCTGAAACCCCAGTTATTCTTAGCTGCTTATTAAAAGCTAACTAAAAAGTATAGGAAATGAGTATGTTAATTCACAACAGTACAGATCTGTCCAGCAGTCAGAGTAAGCATTTATAAGGGGTAGCTACAGTGAAATACAGGGCTGAAGTCACTGAAGATGTGCCTGAGTTCAAGATGTCTGTACACTATTGACCACTGCATTGATTTTATTCACCCAAGTATTCTAAAAACTGCAAAGAGGCAGAAAGTGCTACAGAAAAAGAAACACCAAAAGGAAGCACAGAAAGTGGGAAGTCAAAAAAATGGTAAGAAATGCTGAGGACAGATGTGATAGTCAAGATCTGCTTTCTCCTCTTGCTGTGCTCTTTCATCTAATATAAAAATGAAAGGTTGAACAAATTGCTCCTGATCAGAAGTAGTAATGGTGGTATCACCCTTTTCTCCCCAGGACCACTATCTAACCAGAGACTTTGCTTGGGAAAAGTACAGATGTGAACGGTACATCCTTGGCCTTGTGAACTTTGATACTTCAGAGTAAGGAAGAAATTTTTTCTTTTCCTTGGTGGAACAGCACACTGGGCACATGAGCATGAAGTGGCTATTATGACCCTTTTCCCCTTGGGAATCTGAGCTGAAAAATCCGCTACAAATTGTATTCCAGCTGGCATCAACTGAAATAATAGGTGACTTTTCACCACTTATGCTACATTAGTCAGCAGATAATTTCATCTGGATCTCAAACACTAACCGCAGATACTGGTTGGAAATTTTCTTGACCTGCTTCTTTACAGCTTAAACTGAATTGCTAGAGTGATACATAATTGCATTGTCTTATTACCCAGCTCTTGATTATGTAAATATTTATACAGAACTCATCCTTCAAAGCATCTGTCTTTGCATCTATTTTTTTCACTGTAATCACTCTAAATCACTTTTAGGATCTGATATTCCTTCAATATTTTGTGTGCACTGGGTCTAGTCAAAAGTCCATGAAAGTCAGAATAAATCCATGAATTTAGTGGAATCTGGAAAATATTTCTTCTGTCTATCACCCTAGAGTAAGAGTTGCGTTTTCCAAAATACATAAACGTTTCTAGTATTCTTATGCTTATTTTTATGTATTATCCCATCACCACTGAGATCACCTACTTTGCAGCAATGTATATGCCATGAGCACAGTATAATTAGATAAATGGACCCATGCCTGAAGCTAAAACTATAATTTTGGAAAACACTTGTAGATCCCAGCTTATGTCACAAAGAGAAATACAAAATATGAACCCTTAGAGCTTTTGTTATGTTCACTAACTCACTGACTTAGCAAAAATCTGTACTAGAAAGGACTACTGGATTATTGCTAGTGTATCAAGGGGCACACTATTTTACCAATTTATTTTCTCATTGAGCCTAATAGGAGGCAAAATTGTACTTTCTGCATAACTCTGAAGTGCTGCTGAAGATCTGTTTGCCTGTCTGTCTGTGACAGCTGTAGCTTCTGAAATGACTGAAATCCCCCCAAACACATAATTTCAAAGCATCTAAATATGGAGAAAAGTGAGAACTGATAATGTCAAGATCCTTATGTCTAATTACTAAGTCCAGGAACATCCTTCAGATGTTCAATTTGTGACTGGTCAGGAAGGGTTAAATCTTCAGGAATGTTAGAATGATATATCTTTGCACACTCTTTGTGACAGCTTTGTCTTTTATTTATGGTAATTGGGAAGTAATGGTATTCTGTCAGGTCACCTGTGAAACATCTGGCTTCACTTTTGGTAAAGCAGTGCATCAAAGGAGTTAAAATTTATTTGACTGTGTTTGGCATAGGTCAGAAAACATTTGGTTGTCAATACACCAGGTAGATTTATGGTTATGCACGGACAGAAAGAAAGAATTGAACAAATTTCAGAGAAATAACAATGCTCTTTTCCTTTGATAAATCTATTGGAATTTCATTTTTGTTCAAGTCAACTTCCAGCAACAGATGCAAAATGCATCTGGTTTTGATAGCGCAGTACAGGATAATATGAACAGTGAAAAAACCAAAAGACTTCTCTTCTGTCACCAGAGGGACAATTTTTGTTTTGATCACCCCCCTACATAGTAGATAAATCAAAAATATTTTGTGTCAGTGCAGTGACTGAGCTTGAAGTTGTCTTAGCCAAGCCACTTTCAAAGTGCAGTATTAATTTACTGTAACTTACTCTAATTGTACTCAGCAATTACAGAATCACAAAATGATTGAAGTTGGAAGGGACATGTGAAGGTTACCCAGCCCAACTCTCCTGCTCAAGCAGGATCACCTAGAGCTGGTTGCCCAGGATCAGGTCTAGATGATTTTTTAATATCTTCAAGAGTGGAGACTCCACAACCTCTTTAGGTAACTTGTTCCACTGCTGTCACCTTCACAGTACAAAAGCGTTTGCTCATGAGTGAAGCCTTCCATGTTTCAGTTTGTGCCCACTACCAGTGTTCCTGACACTGGGCACCACTGGAAATAACCTGGCTCCATCTTTACTTTCCCTTAGGATATTTAATTCATTGATGAGATGTCTTTGAGCCTTCTCCAGGCTAAATAGTCCCAGCTCTCTCAGCATTTTGTCATATGAGAGATGTTGCAGCCATTTTACCAGCTTAGTGGTCATTTGCTGGACTTTCTTCAGTATGTCCATATCTCTTTTGTACTAAAGAACCCAGAAACGGACTCAAAACTCCAGAGGTGACCTCACCAGTACTGAGTATTCAGAGAACACTTAGCCCACTAATAACACTCCTGTTAATGCAGCCCAAGATACCATTAGCCTTCTTTGCTGCAAAGGCACGTTGCTGATTCATGTTCACCTTGATCAGTTTTGCAAATAGGCATCAGATCCCTTACTTTGTCCAGTTTCCCACATTTTCTTTCATCCACCACTTTTCTCTGTGATATTCAGAGTAAATTTAGGTAAGACCTTTTTTTTATGTTTGAGTGAGTTTATTCCAGGTGATAACTTTCCATTCTGCTGCATCAGATAATAAAGGATTCCTTCTACAGGAGATACACATTTTCCATTTCTACTGTATGCTCGGAGCTGTACCGCACTGCACTTTCAGTAGTACCTTCACACTGACACACGTACAACTGCTACAGACTGATCATGATACAGGTGCCAAATAGTGTTTCTAATCTGCTTCCTCATTAGTGCAGACAGTTTTGGGTGTTTGCAAGAAGATATTAATGGGAAGTTACTGAGGTCAAATGTAGGTGTCTCCTGACAAAAATAATTTAGCAGGTGTTTCCCTTTTGTGCATCTGCATCTCTAGACTCACAAATATGAAGAATCATAAAGATATTTTGAATCTAGGAATTGTTCTGTGAAGTGGCATTATCTGTGTTGCATCAGAAAACAAGAAAGATGACTGTTCTGACCCTTCCTTACTTTAAAAATTTGTTTACTAATGTGAGTGTAAGGCCATGGCAGACAAGGCTGCAGTATCCTGTCCTGATGATAAATGATGGAGTCTCTTTGCAGCTGATCTGCTGAAAAGAGCGAGAGTGAAAGAACAGAGCTGGAGTCTGGACTAGGTATGCTTTCTACCAGAGAACTATGAGGCAGTGCTGGCAATTGATGCCTGCTTCAGAGAGGACATCTTTGCACACTGATGCCTGGCTGGCAGCAGGAATAGCCACCTTGACTCTCTGGAAGTTTGCGCATACACAAGCTGAGCAGCAGTACATGGCTATACAGAAGTACATATAGAGGTTTTGCTCCCTCTGCAAGTGGGATCATCCAGAAACAACACAATGTTACCAATAGCTCAGTCACAAAGCATGAGACATGAAGGAAGACTTTAGCCTAAAATGAAGAAAATTGCTCCAACATATTCAAAATCCTTCAGCTTTTTCAGTGCATGTGAGGACTGATTTTTAAGCAAGTCTTATACTAACTGGTTTATGAGAGACTATTCTGGAACTCAGTACTTCAGTATTGTCTGATGGCAGCCAGAATTCAGCAGCTAAGGCAAAGTTATCCTGGTAGCAATTTCATTTGTACCATCTCAAGTTTGTATTGAGGCTCAAAGTATGCATTTGGTACTTGATGGGAACTGTTTGTCTCATTTCATCAAGTTCGCTTGAAAAACATGGACCATGAAAACTAACTCAAAATTTTATGGGGTTATTTGAACTATAGTTTGAAGTCCAGTTTACAGCAGAAGCAAGCAGACAAAACTTCATAGATGTTTAACAGAAATTCTAAAGCAGAGAACTTGTAAACTGAAAATAGGTGATGGTGCAAGACTACTGCAATTGCTAGTTTGCTCTCTGAATACATCCCAATAATATTTTCATTCAATATTTTCACTTGTTTTTATCACAGTGTAAAGGCTTAGGCAGAAACCTCCTTCTTGCACACTGGGAAAGCATATATCACATGGCAATTCCTACAAAGTTAGGCTGGAGAAAAACTGGGAAAAAAGGTATGAAGGGTCCAATGAAAAAAGGATTGAAGAATGGAAGACCCAAACCCAAGATTATTAAATAGTTCAGGATGATGATCTTAAAACTTATTTCTTCAGAGAACTATAGGTATTCAGAGGTGTGAAATACGGTTTTGTGTTTTCCAGGATAAATGCATAGGGAATTGATAGAGGGTAGCTCTAGGCAAAGCAGAAATTACATTAAGAATATTTCATGGAGGCCAAACCCAAAACTTTACAATCTGCAAAGGAAGGCATAAGACTTCCTAAACACCCTGGCTAGAAAAAACTGTAGCTGGAAACATAAGCTGACAAACAGGTTTTTTGCATTAAATCTTAAGCTATTTGAAAGAGGGTGGTATGAGAATTAAAGCTAGACAAATTCCCCTAAGGGAGAACACTGAGGGAAGAAAAGACAATACTACAATTACTTGAAAGAGGAAAGTAATAGAATTCAAAAGTGGAATTCTTTCCTTGAAAGGAATCTGCTTTGGTCAGGGATTGATGGAAAGGACTGTAGCTGGAGGGAAAGAGGTGGCAGAAGGGTGAGCCCTCTCACCCTGCTGAAGAAGAGGGAAGATACCTGGACAGACTAATAGGAAATGGTGCCAGAAGGCACTATTTTCTCTGGGTTTAATTTCAGTGTATTGTGTACTGCAACACATTTACATTCGACCTGCCAGCACAGTGGTTACCAGCTGTACTGTGTTTCTGGATCATAAGAAGAGAATGAAACACATTTCATATTTGCAACATTATTCCATAGGACAGACTGGACCAGATGATCTTTAACTTACCTCACAGAGAGTGTTTGTAGGATCATAGGCTGATCTGTGTTGGAAAGGACCTCAGAAGATCTCTAGTTCAAACTCCTTCTCAAAGCATGGTCAGGCATCAAGTCAGATCAGATTACTTTGGATCTTGCCAGCTGCCAGTTGGGTATCAAAAATCTCTAAGGACAGAGATAGCAAGGCATCTTTAAAAAAAAAGTTGTTTTTTTTTTAAATCCAGCCTGAATCTCTCATTTCAGCTTATGCCTGTGTCCTAGTTAGGACAGCTGAGATCAGTTCATCATGGTATGGGTATAACCCAAAACTGTGTATTCTATAGCCTTCCATGCCATTTCCCAGANAAGTTTGTATTGAGGCTCAAAGTATGCATTTGGTACTTGATGGGAACTGTTTGTCTCATTTCATCAAGTTCGCTTGAAAAACATGGACCATGAAAACTAACTCAAAATTTTATGGGGTTATTTGAACTATAGTTTGAAGTCCAGTTTACAGCAGAAGCAAGCAGACAAAACTTCATAGATGTTTAACAGAAATTCTAAAGCAGAGAACTTGTAAACTGAAAATAGGTGATGGTGCAAGACTACTGCAATTGCTAGTTTGCTCTCTGAATACATCCCAATAATATTTTCATTCAATATTTTCACTTGTTTTTATCACAGTGTAAAGGCTTAGGCAGAAACCTCCTTCTTGCACACTGGGAAAGCATATATCACATGGCAATTCCTACAAAGTTAGGCTGGAGAAAAACTGGGAAAAAATGTATGAAGGGTCCAATGAAAAAAGGATTGAAGAATGGAAGACCCAAACCCAAGATTATTAAATAGTTCAGGATGATGATCTTAAAACTTATTTCTTCAGAGAACTATAGGTATTCAGAGGTGTGAAATACGGTTTTGTGTTTTCCAGGATAAATGCATAGGGAATTGATAGAGGGTAGCTCTAGGCAAAGCAGAAATTACATTAAGAATATTTCATGGAGGCCAAACCCAAAACTTTACAATCTGCAAAGGAAGGCATAAGACTTCCTAAACACCCTGGCTAGAAAAAACTGTAGCTGGAAACATAAGCTGACAAACAGGTTTTTTGCATTAAATCTTAAGCTATTTGAAAGAGGGTGGTATGAGAATTAAAGCTAGACAAATTCCCCTAAGGGAGAACACTGAGGGAAGAAAAGACAATACTACAATTACTTGAAAGAGGAAAGTAATAGAATTCAAAAGTGGAATTCTTTCCTTGAAAGGAATCTGCTTTGGTCAGGGGTTGATGGAAAGGACTGTAGCTGGAGGGAAAGAGGTGGCAGAAGGGTGAGCCCTCTCACCCTGCTGAAGAAGAGGGAAGATACCTGGACAGACTAATAGGAAATGGTGCCAGAAGGCACTATTTTCTCTGGGTTTAATTTCAGTGTATTGTGTACTGCAACACATTTACATTCGACCTGCCAGCACAGTGGTTACCAGCTGTACTGTGTTTCTGGATCATAAGAAGAGAATGAAACACATTTCATATTTGCAACATTATTCCATAGGACAGACTGGACCAGATGATCTTTAACTTACCTCACAGAGAGTCTTTGTAGGATCATAGGCTGATCTGTGTTGGAAAGGACCTCAGAAGATCTCTAGTTCAAACTCCTTCTCAAAGCATGGTCAGGCATCAAGTCAGATCAGATTACTTTGGATCTTGCCAGCTGCCAGTTGGGTATCAAAAATCTCTAAGGACAGAGATAGCAAGGCATCTTTAAAAAAAAAGTTTGGTTTTTTTTTTAAATCCAGCCTGAATCTCTCATTTCAGCTTATGCCTGTTATTTCTCATCCTTCCACTATGTACTGGTGGGTCCATCTCATCAGTGGCCTCCTTGTGGGTACTCGGATGCTGCTGTTATATTTCCCCAAGCCACCATCCAAAGATAACACTGTCAATACCCACCCTTACTATGTTACAACACCTAAATGTTAAAGGGTACTATTATCTGTGGTACAACTTTCTTCATCAGAGCAAGAATTTTCTGAAATGGAGACATAGAGAAATCATTGCAAAAAAAGCCAGAGATTTGGTCTTGCTAAACCATGGTTGCTTTTCCAGTTTTCATGGTGCTGAAATTAAAATATCCCAAGAATTTCTGAAATTTCTACTGCTTCCTTATTTTCCCCTTTGGAATCTCAGCATTAAAGTAAAACCAGCTCTGTGATGAGATATGCATAATTTAATAAGATTTTAGGAAATTAATTTTTTTAAGGCTTGTGTAGGTTTCTGAGCCTGCTTCAAAAAAGTATTCAGGGTGCCTAATAGTGCCTATCAAAGATGATATGAAGAGGTGTGTGAAACAAAACAAACACTAGGTTTAGCAATTATTCCTACAAGATTCTCAGAGAGACACTGTATCTTTATTTCCAGACTTTTAACACCTACAGAAACTTTCAAAGTCACTTGTCAAATTTATTAGTGCCTTGAACAGTCTTTTAAACCAAAACCAGAAAACTTCTGTAAATTTTTATCAGGCATATATTTTGCCAATAAAACACATACTGAAAAAGATAAAATATCAAGACTTAAGTCTTGGGAAACTATATGAAAATGTTTACAGAAGGTTCAATACATAATTATTTAAGCAAAACAAAGGCTGAAGAAAATAAGCCTTACATACAAACCTTTATCCAAAGCTTCACACTTTGATAACCTTAATAGAAAGGCAAAACCAGAAACTCAAGTCTAGGGTTCCTTAAGGACTTCCTGGAAAAAGGGACCTGAAGGGTCACAAACGTTTGAATGCCCAGCTCACAGGTCAAAACTCCTATCTGATATAATTAGGAAAAAAACTACAGCTAAAGCCACTGTGAACTACAAGACGAAACAGGCAGTGACCCAGGTCCCATCAGGTATTCAGTGGGGTCTAAAAAAAAAAATAAAAAATGCCCAAACTTCTTTGTAGCAAAGGTATTTTAGCTTTTGCCAAAAATGCTTAAATTTTCCTAGATCCTATCTGTGAGACAAGGACAGAACATAAGGCAAATCCTATCTGTAATACAAGGACAGAACATAAGGCAAGGACAGAACCTGGTCAGGATCTCTAAAGTTATTCACTGCCTTGTAGTCTATTTCACTGATAAGTTTGAATGTAAGTTGCTGGCAGGCAGGCTGGAAAAAGTATTTCCTGGGCTGATAAATACCTAAAATACAGGGCCTATCTCAGACTGCATAGATGAACTCATTCCAATCATTCTTATGAAAACAGAATGAAAAATAATGTTTTCTAACCATAAAAGAAAACAGGAAAAAAATTTCTCTGTTACTGGAGAAAAACAAGGTCACCTTTTCTAAAGAACAGATTTTGGGGGAAAGGTGTTATTTTTTATTCTGCACCTTACTGTACTGACACATAAGACAGGATACAAACAACTACTGTCAAGATCATACTTATTTTTAAATATTTGCAAGGTCATTAGACATTTTGAAGTTCAAGGGAGTTCACTGAATGAAAGATATTCAAGGAATAATACGTTGGATTTCCATCCTTAGAACAGTTGGAACAGCAGCTACAGATATATTTAATTATTGTTACATAAATATTAAGTAATATCCTTTTCAGATTTCTTTCTAAGTCCAGGTTGATTAAAAAAAATGCTGAAGTTACAAATACTCCTTTTGTAAAATCTACAATAATGTGAACAATATAAATACAGGATATAAATGCACATTTACTTGATTTCTTTTTCAATTTAATATTTTATATGTATTTATTCTAATTTTCATTAGATATGTACATATATATGAGCCTAAACCCATGGCCCCATTCCAACAGAAAGTTAAAAAAAAATTCTGAATGAGAAACACCAGTATTTTATCTGCTGCTCCTGATTAAATGCGCGGAAGCCTTTGGTAAGATGACGAGCCCTCATGTTTGATGTAAGTGCTTTTTACTTTTTTGGTAATAACTGCTTGAATGCACTTGATCGATACTTTGCTGACTGACAGAAATAAAATGGTATCTCCCAGAAAAAGAGTGAGAATTCATTAATGTGGATACATCTTATCAGTGATGAGAGTTTTTCCTTCTGTAGTCTTTTTATTCTCTCTAAAATAACTTTAGCAGTCTGATGTGATTTAGATTGAGGTAAGGATGTTTTCAAAAGCAATTGCAATGTTTAAGATGAAAACCATTGACTGTTTAAATACCCATATAAATCATGCAAAGGAAATTTCAAAAGAATTTTCAAATTATTTTATCAGGTAGCGTTATGGTCAATAGGCTTGTTATCAAACATAATATCTATTCATCTGTAGAAATCAAACATGAACAAGGTTATAAAGAATCCTATTAGAAGAGTGTGAGGGTATTTTGTCCCCTTCATCACAAATAAATGGGAAGTATGTGTGTACTAACCTGAACTTCATCTTTGTCTGTGGTGCCATAATACACTCATCAAGTCCCTGCAGTAAGCATCATGCAGTCCATTGCCAATTCTGACTCTGCATAGCTCAGCTATGTACAGCAGGAGAAATGTCCCTGGTATGTGGTGAGTACAGCAGCGGTACTGGGGCATACCCAGCCTTCTTTATTCTTTGTGCTCTGTTCCAGCCTTGTCCCATACAGATGATCTGAATGGGTGTGCAAGGTGGATTTGCTGATGAAGTGTGGCAAGAGCAGTACCTTCCGCTTGTGCGGAACTCACTGTGTGCATACAGTAGTTCCCTGACTATAGAGACTTCATTTGTTGGGGCTGTGGGATGTCAAGAAGCCCTGCTGGAGGTGATGCCACAGCCAGGTTTTTCCAAAGGACCTGGACAAGTGATTGAATCCCATTGAAATAACTGTCCCTGGAGACAGAAGAGATTACGCAGTGACAAAAAAACCAAAAACCCTAAGTGTGTTTAGTCCTGCTCCTGCTTTCAAGTCACTGTTGTTGTCTCATCCATCACAGACACCCTTTCTTCTGGATCAAGTCTCTGCCTTCAGCTCTTTCAGCTCATTAGTGAACAATTCAATGTGTCTTTCTGTTATAATGCCAGTATTTATTACTCCAATATGGGAAAAAAATATGCATGAGAGAAGGAAAAGAGTGCAGATTATAAATACATTTTCTTAGCTTTTTGCACTTAGTCTGTCAAAAAGATTCATAACTGAACAGTATAACAGTAGGATAATTAAAAAGCCATTCTTCTGGAATATCTTCAGAAGTCCCTGTTTTTGGCACACTGCTAAAATAAAAGTCAGCATGAAAGTTACAAAAGATTCTATTTTTATTTTCACTCCAGTGATTTTTCCCCCCTGCTATCCCGACTCAGATTTCTTTCTTCTTTATGTGCAAAACTGAAGTAAATGAAGCACACATCAAAATACTTCAGCTAAAAGAGGAATCATTGCAAGGATCATTGCTTTAACAAGGATCACTGACTTTCCTTCCGTATTTTCTACAATGACCATTTTTATTCTGAAATCAGATGCCCCCAGGCAAAATTTAACTAAGAAAAAAAACAAAAAAATGCTTCAGGTCCCTGCAGCCTGTATACAATTAAGATTGTATTATTTCTTGACCATTTTGAATAAAATTGTAAATTATTTTTGTTTACATTTATGTTGTAAATAGACTTCCTAGATTCATCAGGTAACTCATTTCTAGTTTTATCAACATATACCCAGCTCACCGCTTAGAATAGCCTGTGGTCTGGCCATTTTCAGCTCTGACCTTTTATCACAAAAGCCAGATTGAGGAACTAAGTAGTCTTTTTGATTGCCACTTTTGTAGTCTGAACAAACCCCACAAAATTAAAGCAGCTCAGGTCCTGGAAACTTCTTTTTGTTTAGGTGGGTGGTTGTGTTCAAATAGCCTCATGCTTGCCTTGAAATTCTACAAACTCTCAGTTGAATTTAAAGGAAACGTGTTGTGATTTTCTTCTTATCTGTTTATTATAGTTTCTGAGGAGCTGAGATTTCCTCGGTGTTAGAAATCGAAAGCAGGTCACTGAATACAAATAAAGATTCATTTTTTTTTAGTACTCAGATCAGCTCTGACTTTGACCCACATCTGAGAGAACATTAAAAGAATGTGGATGCAGATTCATGACATTTATAGGGTTGGATGTTATGGTATGCTCTTAGTTTATGACCTCCATGTATGACGCTTCATAAACATCTTTTGTGAAATTGTGTCTTCTCTCACGATAATGTCAAAATTCCCATGGATGTCAATGGAGTCAGGCAGTCGCTGCTTAGCTTTTTCAGGGGCTTGTTGGTAGGTTTTCTGCCCTTCTCTGCACTGTAGACTTTCTGTTATCATGGTTGTGTTGGTAAAACTTCGTAGTGCATCTACAGTGAACATGCAGTGTCTGCTGGTTGGAAAAGTGCTTTGTAGGTGTCCTTAAACTCCCTTCTTGAAAGTCATAACCAAAACCCACTAGAACTCCCTTTTGGCACTGTAATAATATTCACGTCAATTTGAAGAGAATGCATATGAGTTTTTCATATAATGCAAACATAGTTATTTTAGGGCAACTTTGTAAGACAGGTATGGCTCATTTGAGGGGCTTACAAAATACCCGTATTTTAAAATCTGCTGTTATGGAAAACTTTACATGTACATAGGAGAGGGAAAAATCTTCATTACTTTGATTTGTGTTATTGGATCACTCAATTGTTTTTTTTTATATTCTAGGTCCCTACACTGGCAAAACTTCCTAGTACAGGAACTTCATAAAACACCAACAATGTATACATAAGACAGGACATAAGTGAGGAATGCAGACACTATGGGCCTGCATAAAGAGCATTGGTACATCAGCATTAAAGCATTTTTCAATATTTTTGTAAAAAAACCAAACTTTAAGCAAAGACTCAAAAGAGAACTAATACATGACTGTCACAGCTAAAAAATCCTTCCTAGCTGTAAGGGGCCACTTGAAATCAAGTGCTAAAATGGTCTTGTTTGAAAATGCAGCAAGCAGCCATAAAGGTTAACACTCCAGAGGTGGATGCTGATGTCTTGATAATGAATAAGAAATAGGTGGAAGAAAGCCATAAATGGTTTTGGAAGTGAAATCACTTTTGTTTGAGGGGGAGATGAGGACCCAATTGTGCACTCAAAAAAGGGGTATCAAGATCAAAGCAACGGGCTGGGAAAATGATCATTAAAACAGCATTCTCAAAGGCTCTGACCAGACAAGACTGCATTTGTCAAGGTCAGGAGAAAGGATGTTTAAGATATGAGTGTCTGTGTGACTTGAACTGCCTGTTACAAATCTTGTTGAAAGATAAGATTTCTTGAAAATGTAGGATGTCAGGAAATGTCTGGTAAGAAATGTAATGGATTATGCACATTCGTGTGGGCATACACAGAGCATTTCAGCTCTCATTCATGAGTATGACATTATACAAAAGTGATCATGAGTGTGAATAGCTGCCTCAAATATAGTCCAAAATTGAATACAATTTAGTGAATGTGAAATGTAAAGTACCTGCAATCTAAATTATGTTTTCTTCCTTTTTATGGCAGTGGGATCTATTCACTTTCATAATAAAGTGCAGTTAATACAGTGGTCCTTGGGTTGTAACAGAAGAAATCCTGGCAAAAGATGTAAAAGCATCTAAAACCATTAAAGAACAAGAAAATTCTAAAACCTACGTAGTTTGGCTTACAAAAAGAGAGATTATTTATGAATCTGTGGTGCTACTGAAATGTATGCTAGTAAAATATGCATGCTGAGCAAGCCTTCTTCTAGTATGCCATTAAGGTACTACATTAAGACACATAACATGTGTCTACAGATCTAAGCCTTGGTCTGGAAAAGGTCAATAGCCTAACAGATATGATGCTGATTTTTAGTGCTGAGTTTCTCATTGAGAAAGTGCTCCAAACAATTGTACCAACTGGGAAAAAAAAGAGTTAGCTCTGGCAAAGAGCTACTAGAACTGCATGCATTTTTGCAGGTAATAGTGAGTAGAGATACCTTTTGCTGAGGTCTTCCACTAAGCTTTTGTCAGCACCATACTTGGTTCAACCCTATATACACGAACTGCAACATTTTGAACTGATTTTAAACCATGTTTTTCATATGCAGGTGGAAACATGGTTTTAGCACTGTGGCACAGATCTTGGGCGAACCTTTGCAAGACATCAGTGTTCCAACAGAAGACCAGGTTGTTATTGGGTCTAACCTCTGACTGATGCAGAAGAAGGTAACAGCACAGAAGTCTAGGGGAAAGCTAAAAAAATGAGGTGCAGACTTCGGTATGCCCCAAACCTCATTGTATTTCATGCAAACATTACCACATTAAAGAAGCAATTTCTCTTCAGAAAGATGCTCTAGTTGTGCTAAATAGCAACACAAGCAATGCATACTCAATTTCAGGGCGTATGTTTGACCTGACTACATGTAGTGGTTTACCTCTCTGCCCAAGTGTAAAGCAAATAAAGAACAAAATAAATCTGAAACTGTTGTTCATAACAGAGTTGGCGTCCAGAGCTGGCTTTTCTGAACTGTAAACAGTGAAGTTAGACTGTTCCATTTGCTACTGCAGTGCTGTTTAATTAAACCCAAATATGCAAATATGATTGAAGTTTGGCTTAGATTCAACAATTTGATACGGTATTTAAAGTGGCAGTTCTATGTTTTGAATCACAGACTATTTTACTTCTTTCAGGCTTTTTGCTACGTTGTTAGGCAATTTCTCCTTTGACTTACTTTAAAATAATTTTTAAAAGATATTAAAAGTGTAACTGTGGGAAACTCTGCTGGAAAACACAAAACCACACACGAGCCTTGTCTGCTCAATAGAATCTGGGTCTCAGAGGCCCTTGCTGGGTTTCAAAGATTTCCAAGAGTTTGCTCTAGGGTCATCTTGGAGCTTCTGGCTAGGGTGAAAATATAATGAGAATTTTCAAAGAATTTTAGGTGCTAGGAAACCATGAACAAAAAGTCATCCTAAGATCTGTAAGCCCCAGTGGAGTAAACAGTCTTTGGAACCTGATGCACTTCAAAGCAAAAGGATTTTTTAAAATACATCAGCAACATTTAATAACTCCTTACTCTTAGATATACTGATAAAACAGGCTGAATTTAGCAGAAAGCTTTCAGCCGAGGTCAATACTCCCTAGATTGCAACCACATAGTATTCTTAATTGAAAAATATTTAAAGACTGAACAAAGAAAACAAAATGTCATTATCTCCTATTTCCATGAAGTATAATTAAAGGATTGCATAAATAACACAGCTCCCCTAAGGTCATACCAAAGGATCAGTAGCCATGTAGGAAGTGAGTAAGGACTTCACATGGCAGATCTCAAGCTTCATCCCAAAAGCAGCTCTGTTCCTCTAATTATGAGAAGCCTACAATCAGGAGTGTCAGACAGTCACTGAATTCCTACTCGTTCTGCTACTTATTCAAAGGAGAAGGCTGTAGTTTAGCTGGATACTTGGAAACAAGGAGAAAATGCATAAACTATTTGCACTGATAGGAAACAAAGGCAATTTCTGAACTTCTGCTGTCTTCAGGAGGTGATGATCATATCTTTTTATTACAACTGAATCAAAAGTATTTTTATAGTACCTGCTCTTAAAAGTAGTTGTCTAACTGGATCACAGGACATGCTTCACATTGAAATTCAGCTAAGCAATACTGAGTCTTTCTCTTTTTAAATTTCATTTTACTGATTATGAATTTAAAAAAAAAAAAAAACAAACAGCAAATCCAGGTATGAGCTTCAGTAAACCATATCACCAAACACTTGGGAGACCTGCACAGTCAGACCTAAATTCTGGCGAGAATACTGGACAACTTTTCTGTTACACAGAATTTTTTTTCTTCTCCTCCCTTGATTAGGCATGCTGTTTCCAAAACAGTGACTTGTCAGATATACCCCTAGAATGGTATTTCCTACTTCCATGATGGAAAGTTACAAGCTAGCATCTGCACAGAGGCTATTCCAAGGAATTGAAGGCATTTTTACCAAATGCTTAAGGTCACCCAGAACATTCACTAGCAAGTTTTTCTTCATTGGAAAGTGGAAATGTAGCTTTCCCACATGGCAGCTTCATGCCAAGTAGAAATTTCCCCAGTTTGCCACATATCCAGAATTGTTCAAAGTATCTACAGTCAGGCATTATGGTATGTGTTAATGGTATGTCCTAAATGGTGGGTCAAATACAAGCCGTGGATTTGCATGTCTTCAGCATGGCAAAGCTGAAGTCAGCACTACACCATTTACCCTAGCTGAGAAAGTGGACTTCAGTTTACATCTGGACATTTTTCATCTTCACAAGACACTACTGTCTAGGAATTTGTGAAAATTATCTTTACCTGCCAGAAAACAGTCTATACAGAAAGAAGATCACAGCTGCCTCACAGAGTGCCAGAACATTCATCAGCCAGGTGGGCCTTGGCTGATGGATTCATAGAAAATATTAACCTCAGAAAAATTAATATTAAGTCAGCACCATACATCAACTGTATGACAGCCATGGCTGGAAACAAGAATTCCAATACATGTGCTTATACAGAATACATGCACAGTCACACCAAGTTTCAACATTTGTTATCATTTTGTGCAAGGAAGAATCTGGGATATCTTGAAATCCTCATTTTTTTTTTCCTCTGAAATTCAGTAAAATAGAGAAGCCTCATAATGAAAAGCTGCTACCTTAAGCTCCTGGAGCCTCACCACCAGCAGCCTAAGAACCACAAATCACTTTGTAGCATGGGACACAGCATGTTCTTTCTCCCTCCCTCACCAGAAATGTCATCCTAGACCTGAGACTCTTCACTACAAAAAATTTGAAAAAATTATTTTTCTTTCCTGAAAAGTTACAGTTTCAAGAGATCATCATTTTCAAGGGAAGAGATGTTTAATAAAAAAAAAGCATCCTGACCAGCTTGTGCGGGGAAAATCCCTTGAGAACCCATTGAGCAGTCTGATGCTTTATGCATGCCTGCTTCACCAGACCATATCCTTAATATTATACACGTGTAAGACTATCATGTCTTTCATCCTAAAAGTATGTAAAAGCAGTCCTAGAGCAGCACAGACATGATGAAAATGTTTCAGTTCTGTCCTGGAAATCTCTGAATTCCATTTGCCCTTCAAATGAGTGTAACAGGGGCTTGTCCTATGTGAAACTGATTCTCCAAATTAACTGCAAATTTTATTGATCCAGGTCAGAAAGACAGCAGTACCTATGGGACAAAGCCTATGGATGGGGAATTGCCTTAGATTTGGACTGCAGTTTTTGGTCTCATAACATAAGCTTGTGCAGTTACATGATATTTGTCTTTTTATTTTTTTTGGCATATGGCTGCATGCATATGCCAGTGAATATTATGATCTTTCCTGAAAACATGTACTACATCCCTCCAGACCCAACTACTTTAAATAAACCTATGTTTATAAATGAGCACACCCATGTCAACACTGATACATAACATACACCTTGCAGCAAACTTCATCAGAGTTAGAGCCCGGGTTTAGTTGTAGCAGTCTGGCAAATGTCTCACTGGAATACTGCACTCTAATAGTTAAGTATAGAAGTGGCTATTCCAGGAACTCTGAGAGACACATGCTTGGCTCATTTTTATTAGGTATGTCCGTGAACAGTGGAGCTGTGCTGGCTGGCACCAGAACAGGCTTTGGCCCTCAGCATTGCATAGGGAACATAAACTTGGCGAGTCTACCTTATAAATCACATATAAATCAGAACTGCCCAGCAAACTGGTCCCATTGCTAGAGTTTCTATTCCCACACACAGGATTACTCTTTGAAGCCAAGTGCCTTAAAGATGTTTTTGTTTAAACTGTGGCAATGTAAACATTAAGGTTTCAAGGAGTTTATTCCTTCAGCAAATATTTTTACAAGACAAATAACAATTCTCCTATTTTTATATTGTTTCTCATTTTCTTTATGGAACCATAAAATTTAGTCTATAATAATCTAATCAGAAAAGTATATATATCTGCATTAAATGTTTTCATTCCAGCCACTGTTTCACAATTCCTCTTATCCCACACGGTTGTGGATATTTGTTTTCCTCTCTAACATACATATATGCATATTATTTTATATGTGCCTTGAGATATGTGTACAGAAAGTTAAACTGGAATGTTAAGCTTTTGTCTTGTTGGGACAGAATATGAAGTACTGTAGGACTAAAATATATCGTGAAAAGGACACATTTTGGTCTATGATATCATATGTTAATTGTTTCCAAGGAGGCTTGTCATTAATAAAGCAGGCTTAATTTTTCTGCTCCATAGAAGATTTTGAAATGAGGGGATTTCTGCATCTGTTCATGCTGTTTCTGAACACAAAAAAGTGTAGGTATTCACACTTCTGAGTGAAGTCAATGGGCACAATGTTCAGCAGTCTCAGCTAACAGTCACAGCATGAATAGTCATAAATCACTTCTGAAAAATATTAACTTTATGTTCAAGTTCAAAGTAGATAGTGGCTCAAATAAGGTTGATTTTCTTAGCTCTAATTAGTATGGCTAAATATTTAAGTATTTTACCCCTTATCCTTGTGCTTTACCCATGAGAGACAGACTGAAACCCAAGCAGAAACCACTAGTCCTTGAAGTCATGTATAAAGTTGCCTCAAAAGATTTCTGGACTTCAGCCAAAATGAATTATTTGCAGAAGAGACTGATGTTTAAATAAATATGTATGTATGTATGTATGTATATATCACATCATGTAGCTAGATGCTCATAAGGCAAAGTAGTACTTCTCCACAGACTATAATGTTTCCTCTTTAGATTGGAAGCAGTTTTATTGGCTTGAAAAGTAGATCTCTTAAGAAAAATATCTACAGAGAAAGAAGTTGTGTTTGACAAGCATGTTCCAAAGTAATACTCATATCACTAGTAATAGCTTTTACAATTAGAACAAACAGATCACATCAGTTATAAATTTATTTGAGCTACAAAGGCTGTAGCTGCTGCCATTAACAATTATATTTGCTACAGCTGTGTGGGAGTAACTTGTACTACTGAGAGTATCATTTAGTTTCATTTCTTGTGCAGACAGAGTTTAGCTGTCAAACAAAGCCAGTATAGTGATAACGTTCTCAAATAACTGTACAAGTTCATCAGTAACTAATACTTAATACTGCCTGTTTCCCCAAATTGTGTAAATATAAAATATACACAGCTGATTCTGTGTGTTTTTGAAAGGAAAAGCATTAGCATTTATTCTTAGGAAACTACTACTGAATGTAAAAGAGGTGAATACTAAGCATTCACTGTATTTTCTCTGCTGGACATTCTTCCTCAAACAACTTGTACATACAAGGTGCACAATTTGTACAGCAGTGAAACTTCAGAAACCTTCTTCCCAAGCCTTTTGGAAAGGTGCTTGCCAGATTTCTGTCTATATTTTCAACAAAGGATGCACTTAGAAACCTGGTTGAGTACTTGCAAAACAGAAGATTGGAACATGCATGGATGGAATGGAGAAGGGTCACTCTGGATGCTGTGATCCCCCAGGAGGATGAAGAGAAATATTTGTTGTTCTTGGCATCTCACTAATAATAATTCTGACTGCAGATTAGCCACGTGAGTACCCAATACACATTAACTAATAAAACAGTTCTTGTGCCATAATACCCATTTCAGAGAAAGAGGATACAATTTAAACTGAAGAAATAAAGACAGAGATAAACAGAACTGAATGATATCAAACCCTAAGCTTAAAGTCATCTAATTACTGATATAGAGAAGCATGTACTGTTCCAGTGGGAAACAGTAAGCAGTACATTAAGAGAAAATATTGGGGTAAAAAATCAGCAAAGGTGGCATGTCAGCAAAGATTTAAGTGAAAGAAATGCGTAGTTTGCAGACTGGAAGAAGCATGGTACAAATTCAACATGAAAGGGTGGGAAGGGAGGATACAGCAACAAAACAAGAGTGGGAAGGGCAAACAATTATGACAGGATCCAAGATAGGAGAGTACAGCAGAAACAAAACTTCTGTCAGTGCTTATAAACTGGATATAGAAAGAGTGAGAGAAAAAAAGAACTTAAAACAAGAGAGCAACACTGATTTAGCTGAGGAAAAAGAAATTATTTTAGATGATGATTATTGGGTAGGTTGCACTGGGGAAGCTGAGTATCAGGGAATGCACACAAAAGGAGGCTGAAGTAAGCCATGAGAGCAAAATGATGAGTGATACAGAAGAAAAACAGGCAGGTTTAGAAGATTATAGAAGCAAAGAAGACAAAATTGGATGGGGACCTGAATATTAGGAAGTGAGGAGTGAAAGGTAGTTTCATGGTTGTCAATCTGAGTGCCTGGAAAGATGGAAGAATCGTCAACAGTGACGAAAGAAAAGGCATAGGGAATGGGCTTGGAGGAAAGACAAGAATTTTCCTTCTTTCTGATTAGTTAACCTGGGGTGGGGGGTGATAGGGAAGGGGGTGGAGAAAAAATCTGCACAGAGGAAGATATTGAATTTGAAGTATTGGATTGCAAAACTGCCGCATAGGCATCAGACAGGACATCAAGGCGACAGTGAGCTCACCCAGGAGAACAGTACATAGCATGAGAAAATTAGGGAAAATCATCAAGGAATATGTGAGTTCACATGTGCCAGCGAAAGATGTTCAGTTTAGAAACCTGTATCTAGGCATCAAGCCAGCAAGCTACAACTGCCACATCAGCAAGACTGACAACATCTGAGGAAGATCTTGAATTAGCAGTTTCACTGAAGTCTGCACTTGACACTGGTCCAACAAACACATGTTGAGCCACAAACCTTCCATATGTTGAAACTACAGATCCCCCAGAAAGCTCTGCACATCTCATGGATGCCTGAAATTATATTTTCTGAGAGTATTTAGACATGGCACCTAAGGCAATTTAACTAAGAGTTAAAGTTCACTATCTGCAATAAAGAGAAATGTTAGAACGGGTCCTGGTCTGACCAGGGTTATTCTGTTAAAAACAGAGCAGACTTTTCACAAAGAAACAACATCTCTGTGTCATCTGTCCTGCAATAACTTACATGGAAACCTCTGTATTTCTGGTCCACAGACGTTATAATACAGTGATCATTTTATTTAAGAGAGAAAAATCTATGTAATATAGATGAACCAAGAATTTGTTTGAATCATCTTGGGCATTTACATGAACCAGAAGAATAACTGGAATAAATAGGATCAAAGTTAAAAAAATATGGAAGAGACATTAAGCCTCACACTTCCAGGTTCAATACATGTTGTGACTATACAGCCTCAGGAGAGCTTTCCACACCTTCCTGCTGATGCTGGTTGCCATCAGAGACAGAATACAGGGCCACATTTCACTGCCGGTGCCATGGTAGGTTCCTGTGCTCTTACCTGTGCCTGCTACAGGTAGCAGCCACCCAAATAGGCAGTTCCAGAGACGTCCGAAATAAAGATCTTTTGATCACCCTTAGGTTGCTCACTGCCAATGTTACTTTTTTCTCTCTTCTCATTCTCTTTTATTTTTTTAAATATCTATAGAAATCTACTGTTATAAGAAAATTGTAAAGTTGAGCTTCTCAGAGTCAAGTTGTAGAGTCAGTTTGTAAACACAGCTGAAAATGACAGTTTGCTGAACCACAGCAGAGCAGACCTTATGTTTGCCATGTGAAGTCTTAACTCTTGTAACACATTTGCAGTGTCATTTTCCAATTTTTAAAGGGTGAAGTCAGTAAAGTAAGTCTCAAAACACACAGCACCAGTCCCCTGCCTCTCTTTAGTCCTATGAAAAACAATTTATAGAATTTCCAGTTAATTTTATAGCCAATTCTCCTTTCCACTCATCTCCACTCCTCTAGAAAAAATCAAACTATTCAGGAAGGAGATTCATCACCAAATCCTCCCTGGGAAAAGCATGAGATGGAAGAGAATGAACTGTTCAACCCTGATCTGTGTTACCATGTTCTATGGAGTGGAGGGATAGGTGCTCAGTTGTTCCACCAGTGGAGGGGAGTGGAAAGAATTGCCTCTCAGTGGGGTAGCGTTCCTGCCTGACACCTCTACTGCTCAACACCACAGTTGAAATCCGACATCGAACAGACAATGTCAATTTAGCCTTCAACTTCCTCCTACCATTCAACCGGCTGATGATGTACATTCCTCTTACAGAAGAAAAAATGCCTGACTGGAGACTTTGCAGGACACCTGAATGCTGCACCAATACTGCCCCACTGAGAAGATCAGGTTGCCTCTTTAACCTGGTCATTTAATCTATACAGCCGTGTTACATTGTATTGCAGTGATTCAAGAGTGTACACATCCACTTAATCCTACTGATGGGTGTCTCTTCTGGCTCACTTATCTCTAGCATTGCACACTTAGCATCCCTATGGCCTTGTTCTGTATTAAACAAGAAAATTCCCTGACACCACATGACAGCTGCAGCCACCAGATGAAGGAAAATCACATGAAATCTACATTAAAGAGCACAAGAAAGGAAAAGTCTTCTTTATGTTTAGTGTAGAATGTAAGACCAGAAAATAAGAAAAGACCAGAAAATAAGAAAAACTGGAAAAATATTCCTTGAGAAATACAAAGTTTAGGAAAGCTTGGTGAAATCAGACCATTTGTCAGAGGTAAAGAGGCAAGAGAAATCATGAAGCCTGCACACACAAAAAGAAAAATTTTCAGAAAATAGGAAATTATTCAAGTATTTAACTTGTTTGTTCTGGGAGAAGAAAATGGACATGAGGAGTAATTCCTTAGGTGTTGAGGGGATCATGAATCATGCTTAAATATGAAAGAACTTGCAAAACAAAGGAAAAATGAAGGAATAAAGGAAATTGGCAGCCAGAGAGATGATAGGAGTCTGAAGCACTTTGGATTTCAGAGGTTTAACAGAGAACAGGGAAAAAGAATAAAGGACAGAGAGTTTTTCTAGAAAATGTCAGCCTGGCCTTTAAACAAACTGTCAAAATACTGAACAGGGGAAACAAATGAACAGAAGGGAGAAGGCTCAGTCAGACCATGACAGCAAAGAGTATGATGGTAAATGAGAAAGAAGTAAACTCGTCTAGGGAAAAAAAAAGCTGCAAGTGCATAGACGTTACCAAAATCATGGTAAGTCAAACTTCCTCCAGAGGTGATGCACAGGGTAAATTCAGGAGCAAGAAAGCCAAGATGAGAAGAGAGGCAAGAAAGCATACAATGTGTCAGAGGGACAGACAAATAATTTGGAGATAGATAAAAAGTCTGCCAAGCATGAAATTAAGTATAGAGCTGAGGCTGGCATGTAATACAACCAAGAAATTTCTCCCAGCTCTCTGACAACCTGGTTTATTAGAGTTTTATAATGTTTGCAATTTGACTTAGCATTTCTGAGGAAATACCTCCATGACTATGCTATCAATCTGATTCCCTACCTTCTCTGTTTTGAATTCTTCCATCTTACAGTGGTTGCAACACTCGTTCTTGACTGGTGGTAGAGGTGTGGGGGGGTTACTGTAGGATTTTCATTTAAAAACAGCTGAGAAATTGCTCTGTTATGTCTGAAGGTAAAAATCACTTTTCAGACTGCTGCTGACGCAACAGATATTTCTTTGAAAAACAAACAAAAATTACCATATTCCCCCATATTCTCTAATTTTTTCACTATAATTTATGTAGTAAGTCTCAGAATTGTCCCTTGGTAATCTAAATTAAGATGAATAAGTTTTTCCCTTCAACTACAGTATTGACTTACTGCACAGAGGGTAAAGCTAGTCTGCCGACCTTTGGGATTGAAAATGCTAATTGAATCCTGGCTTTGACAAGAATGTTTGGATTTGGTATAAAAGAGACTTAGTCACGGTACATTTCCAGCTCCTGATTATGCCAAAGCAGGAGGGCTGAGTGAGTGCCAAGAAACAGTGGTTGCCACTCCCCCCCTGAGGGAAGGAAAAATGGATAGCCCACTCCTGGCCCACACGCACTTTCTGTATTTCAGTCTTGCAAGCTGCCTGAAGAGACACTACAAAACAGGAGATACATGGAATTTCAAATTGTGTGTTTATTTTTGTTTCTGGTATTTGTGCAGAGGAGACTTGCAGAAGGAAAGTCCTCCACTACTTACTCAACAAGCACTTCATTAGCACCAAATGGCTTCCAGAGTTTCTAAAAAGAGCATTTCAAATAAAACCATTTATGGGTCTTCCTGCATTTATGCACAGATACAACAGTTCTTACCACACTGTAATATGGGTTATATTAATTTAGGTGCAGGACTTCTCAGTCCTTATTCAAAACTCAAGTTCCTTTGACTCTTTCTAAGGACTTCAGCTTCATCTACAGGATGGACATGCTGCTGTGTCCTGCAAAATTTCTCCTGCATACTTTCTGGTTTATAAGGCAATGATGGGTGAGCCTTTGCAGGTCCTCAGGTGAAAGGACTGATAAAAACCATTAACCATCCTTATAAAAATAAAAATCTAGAATATCCATTCAAAAAAAAGCAATCCCAATTCATCTTAATAAAACAGTTGCAGACAGTGCATTTCTTCTTTGTTGTATTTACATTCTGGTTCACAAACAACATATTCTAAAACATAAAGATGACTATTAAATTGAAACAGTCTCAAATAATATAGATTTAATAATCTATGATAAATCTTAGCTTCCAGGAGAAAAAATTCATAAGGCAAATGAGTATCGCTCAGTCTCCCATATATAAGAAGTGTATCTGAATAAATTTAGTGTTTATCAACTAAGGCAGGGGAAAAGGAATTTTATATTGCTACCTTCTCTTTCTGATTAATTAAGACTCATGGGAAGCATCTAGCTCAATTGTATTTAATGTTTGAAGGAGTTACATGGTAGAAATAACAACACCATTGACAAAAATGGGAACTTAGGAGTTGTATTTGCACCAGGAGAGGAAAAACAGAAGACTATTCCGATTCCTGGGGACACCTCTGGTCTCAAAGTTAACATTTCTTTGCTTGATGACCAGTCATGACCATGTTTTAGCTTCTTTTCTATATATGTTATGTACCATCAAATAAAGAAAATAAATAAGACAGTTAAGGTGGTGAAATTTTCTTCCAGGAAATGGAAGAATGTTGTTAGGTTTTGGGTTGGTTTGTTGTTTTGTGGTTGTTTGGGGTTTTTTGCATGATAACACCAGTAAAGATTACTTCATGGGAGACATTAATTATTTTTGACTTTGGGAGTTTTATTCCATTTCAAAGAGTAATATCAGCTCAGTTCAACAAAAGGTGTATCGCCTTCATTAAATGCTGTGGCTGAATAAGGACTAAAAGCCACGTTAAAACTAAAAATAGACAACTTCGGAAGAGACTTCCCCAAAGTTGACTTTGTTCATTAGCATGTGAATAACCTCTTTTGCAGCCTTCCCATCGATGAAGGCTGGGCACGCCCCTTCCTTATCCACAAAGCCTTCCTTTTGAATGGAAGTACATTCACCACCCAGATGGGTAATAAGAGAGATGCAACACCGCATTGCCTCCTTTAAGTAATTCTGAGATTACTAAACAGAGGGAGGAAGACTTTTGTCCTCCAAATGTTAATCAGTAAAGCTAACTTCAATCTCCTGATTGGCTTTTCAGGGTCTTTTATATGAAGGACAGCTAACCTTTCCAAATTGCTGAGGAAGTACTTTCTCTAAGGGGAGCGTTTGTGGACTGAGCTGGCTTTTCGATCTGAGGAATCTTACTTTTCAATTTTATAAAGCTGACAAAGAACATTTTCATATCCACTCTTTTCTGAATGTATTTACTTAGTGAACCACCATAAATATTCACTAACATTTGAAAAAGAGAATGCTTAATGTAATGGCACTACAATGGGATGCAGAGGAGTATTCTGGATAGTACTAATTAAGTCACTGAAGCCCTCTTGGTTTCAAATTCTTTTCCCTGTAAATATTTTTCTCAGGGTTGTGTAACAACACAGGAAATCCCCAGATGTTCTACTTCCTTCCCAGCTTACTACTTCTGGAAAAACTTAGGTATTTTTGAAGGTAAGACATTTGTGAAATTTTTTTTCTTATTTTTAATTTTTGGGAGTCTGTCTTGTAATTGAACTTGGATTCCTTGAGATTTAACAGCTGCAGTTATTCATGTTTGAAAAAGTGAAACATATGGATTTGTGAAGATAAAACAGCACAGCAACTGGCAAAATCAGAACTGAATAGAGTGTTGAACTAAAGGATTTTGAAGTGTCATGCTGACAAACTTTGATGTAACAAGCCAAATTCAAGTTATGGGAACTGAATTAATGTGGGAACTCCCTGCCCCTCTCCATCCACAGCAGAACTTGCCTTCTCATGCTATAAAATTGAGGGTTCTGGTCTTCATTAGGTGCATCAATGCTTCACAGGGGGACCTTGCAATTCCAACTTTCATTTTACTTATCCTTCTCTCCTTTTTTTTTCCGCCCTTTTTACTTGAATTTTTGGGTGTAGCTCTCCTAAGAGTTAGTCACCCTCAATTCCCTTCCTACCTAACGGAAAGAAACGGGTATTTCAAGGATGTGATTCATCGGGGACCTTTAAAATATCTGACTGAGGTTTAGATGAATCAGGACTGAACTTAACTGACCAGGACATTGTTGACTGTAGCAGGAGTATGGAATTGCTAGTTGTGTCCAAATTGCAGACATCACCTTTTAACAAGTTGAAATTCACCCTTTGTCTTTTTCTTCACAGAGGGATTTAATACCGATATTAAAGAGACATTCCTGTGGCACTCTAGGAAGTCTACTGGGGACTTTTGAGACTTCTGTGATTCAGGCCATCTGTCAGCTCAGGAACTGCATATGAGTTCATCTGAAATTTGCAGTTAGAAGTTTTCAGCCTATCTGAGAAGGTGAGGCATTTCTCTAACTTTCTTGCTTTCAAAGGAGAACTTAATCTGGCTGTATTATGCAAGCCCCATAAATTCAGTTGGCAGAGTGCAACAGGTGTGTCCCATTTTAGGCTTTCCCACAGTTCTTGTTTCCTTTTCTTTCTTCATCTCTTCCTCTCCCCACAAAGGTCACACAGATCTCCATCTCCTGACTACTTTGAAGAAAATTCCCATACCCATGGTTCTTGCTGTCGCATTAGGGACACACAACTGATCAACCAGTCTCACACTGTCAGCTTGAAAGTCCTTACACAAACCCACTTCCCTGCTACAGACCCTTGCTGGGCATCTGAGCCAGCTCTCCCCTTACCTGAGGAGTGGTTCAGCAGTCAGAGAAAGTTAAATCCAAAACTTTTATATTTTTCGTGGGTTGTCTTCCCACTCTCCTGGATGTCCCCACCTTTCTCCTCCTTCTTGGTGTTTCAAAAGATCAATACTCCTTTTTTTTTTTTCTGCTTTCATTTGCTTGTTACACCAACTAGTACTCTAGCATCCCATAGTTAGTACAGCTGTTGAGAGGACTGAGCAACATGGTCCATGACCCTTCTCTGGCTCTTCCTGACCATGGTTCAATCTCAACGCACTTTTCCTGAAGCAGAGCCAGATGTCCATGGTTAGGATGTGACAAGGCTGTTGACAGGATTAACTGACTTCCTACTATGCCCATCTGAGCTGAATTCCCTGTCGCTTTTGCTTTTTACAAGAAGAATTGTATCGTCTCTGAACAATCCACTCAGTACCAGGTTTGTAAATTTATGGTCTTAAACTTGAAGTCTCGTGAGTGAACCACATAAATGAACTCCTTGATTCTTTATGTCTGCTACTGCTTTTCCTGTAAACACTATTTAGAGAGTATCGCACTGTTTTCTGAAGAAACGGAGCTAGAAACAAAAAAGCAGGCTTTGGAGACCCTGCACAGACACTGGATCTCCACCTTCCACAGCAGAAAGCAAATAATTTCAGATTACCCCATGCTAGTAAATACATTATAGTCAGCTAGAGAATTTTGTGGAGACACAAAACATGCACAGTACAAGCCACTACAAATCAACTTCCACCACTAAAGGAAAACAGCCTTCCAGTCAAACACTCTGTGGGGAAATGTTCTTCTCATGCATGGGGTGTTTGCAGTGGTAATGTTTCAATCTAGGATAGCATACAATTATCTTGTGAAAAAAACTATTGCATTTTAACATAATCTTTGACTTCAATTGACCCCAAAGTCTATGTAGATAATTAGGAGACTGTTTTGAGACATAGGAGATGGAATCTTCTGGATCCAGATTTTTTCTTTAAAAGAAAACAAATTTAGTTCTACATGGTCATGTAGCTTCCTTCAATCAATGACATGAGCAGAGAAGACAGCACAACCTAATTTTTCAGTTGAAGATTTTTTACTATTATATCATTAGTTTAATTATTGGTGATTCAGAATAGGTCCACTGAAGGTGAGAGAATTAATCCTGGTTTACACCAGGAGAGTTGAATTTAGCTCCCTCTTTCTGTTGGTGAGCATTTCACAAGTAGCACAGCACTTTGAGATTTGAAGTAGGTCCTTTCTGTTTATTTTGTGTGTGTGTCCATACCTGTTTTGAGAGCCTACAGTAATCTTGCTATGATCAGAAGTTCCAAAATACCACAAGAAAGACTATCTTACAGCGTCTCCAATCAAGCCAACAATAAATAATTCCTAGGAATACCACAAGAAAGTTGATTTATGGTTTGAATTCTCAGACAAAGAGCTCTGAACAAGGTTCAGATAAGAAAGCAATCTTATGGCTGCTTATGCAGAATAAACTGGCATATCTCTGGGTCTTCACTCAAGACCAAAATGACCACAAGATAGAAAGCAGAGAAATTGAGAAATGTATCTTGTATGAAAGTACTGAAAGTGTTTAGAAACAGGCATGCTTCTCTTCTGGTCATCAGAACATTTAAAAAAAATAATTTATTTTAGTGTGTTTAATTGTTGTCTGTTTCCCTCCCTCTCATTTTTAATTTCCCCTTTACATAGCTTACGAGCCAAGAGTTTTTTAAGACTGCAAGGTTAACCCTGAGTGGATAGAATTTATAAACCAACTTTTCAGCAGTAGGATTTATATGAGGGGGAGAATACAGGATTTACCGGGTGCAGACAGATGTAGATGATGCCTGCAGAGCTTTAATACCCTGATAATGATAACTGTAAACCTGAGAATTAGGAGAGACAGTGAGAAGTGGCAAAGCACAGCACCAATATGAGCCTTGCAGCACTCCTGAGTTGCAGGACAATTCTCCTCATGTTGTGACAAGCTACTTTGTTATCCTCTGGTTCTGAGTAGGCATAAAAGGAAAATAGTTCTTGTTTGCCTGTGAAGCTGAGTTCTGCTTAGTTCTGCCTCAGCTAACCCAGGTGCCATCAACTATTTTTAAACTGGTTTCATTTTTTGGCCTAACCACGCCCCATTGTTTTCCAAGGATAACAATGACTAGCTTGATTCTGAGTAATCTTAGGGCACCTGAGGGCATGAATTAACTCGAATGATTTAGTTGTGTTTTGTTGTTGTGCTATAGGGCAAATTACGGGGAGTGTTGGGAGGCCTACTGATCTGCTGCAGGGGCTGAGGAGGCTGAGGGACCAGCTGGGTTAGAGAGGGGGCAAAATCACTGTGACTCTTAAAGGGCATATCATAGCAGCTTTTCCTGAAAATCTGTGCTTGACAACCTGGTTGCTGAATTCTTGTTCCTAAGCCACTATATAAGGTACATTATGCTTTGTATGTATACTTACCTGTACTAAGCATGTAGTAAAGTAGAGAAAAAAACAGAATGTTTTGACTTAGTGCTGGTTAAGATGTATGGCATTTTGATCAAATTCCTAACAACATATTTGGGGGTGTTCATCCCAGAGACACCTTCATAATTAAGGTGAAGCTTTGGATGCTCTCATCTAAGCAACAGACTGGATCGTATGCCAGCTATTCATATTATTATTCTACCTGAAACCACAGCACTTGAGGCTTAATATCTTACTAGACAAAACAAGAAAAACTAATCCTGGTTTTCCAAGAAGGGATTGAAAAATAGTTTCTTAAAAATTACCACATTTATTCAAGAATTTACAAGCAGTCTAGGCAGTATGCTGTACAGGGAGTGAAGAGTGGTATGGTGGAAAGGTTTTGCTTCCATTTATTTGATATGATCTATGTAATTCACTTAGAATTGTGCTTCCTGTGATTAATCCCATGATCCAGTATGAATGACTGCAAAAATCTTTTGCTGTATGACATAATCATGCACTTCATAGTACAAATGAAAATAAAGGTCATTTGATTGTGCTAAAAACAGTAAGATGATGTTAAAACATCAGTCCAAAATTGAAAAGTAAAAAAAAATTAAAGTTTGAGAAAACCACCATAGTTCAGTGTTCTTTAATATTTATATTATAATATAATTTTTAATTTTGTGACTGCACAGCCTTTTTTCCATCCAATGCAAAGAACAGGCAGTTCTTATTTATTTAGCAGCTATTTCAGGGGTAGTTTTATTTCCCACTGTGTCTATTATTTATGTTCTCCTAGGCTTTTCTATGCACTCATAACTCTAAAACATGCAATTACTTTACAAATACTGTTTAAAGTATCTGCAGAACTACCCTGAGGTATGGTATATATTGTCCCTGTTTCACATACAAGGATATGAGACTTGCACAGAGTAAAGTTGGAAGTACTTGCTAATTTCAGATGCCAAGTTTGAGTTATAAAGGGCCTAAATTTTTAAATGTTTAATGCAGCATTCTCTATGTTTGAGAGCTCCAGCTGATACACACAGTTATTGGAAATGCACAGACCTTTGCCTTCAGATGTAACTCTTAAATAGGTATTTGTATTTGTATACAGTGCCTAATTGATGACTAACAGTGATTATTTTGATTTAAGAGATTGTATTGGATGCTCCCAGCTGAGGCAAGGATAAGAACTGTTCCCCACAACAACATCAGCTGCCTTAGCTGGATCCATCTTAGTGATAGCCAACTTGTAATTCTGAGCAGAAGAAGGAAGCTTTCAAGATGTTTTTCTTCATTATGTAGTTATAATGCATTACTGGTGCAAGTCCTTCCTGTGCCCCGATTTATTTTGTTTTTGAAAAATCAAAAATAGTCAGATAATAAAGTTATTTCTATCACCATACTGACTTCCGCATTAATTCTGATCAGAAGAAACCTTCGGATAATTTTTAGCGCATTTTTTATATTTAAACCATTGACACAGAATTTAACAAAACTGTCACCAGTGGGTAACAGCAATAATGTTATTTGGCAATCACAAGCATTTTCATGGTAGGGAAATAGTAAGACTTGAGGAGAGATTATGATCTCCTAACTACAGAGCTGTTTGTCAGTGTTCAAGCTTTTGTCCAACCCCTTTGTCATGATTTAACCCCAGTAGGCAGCTAAACACCCCACAGCCTCCCACTCATACACACCCCTCACCCCTGCTCAGTGGGTTGGGGTAGAGAATCAGAAGAGTAAAAGTGTAAAAACTTGTGGGTTGAGATAAAGAAAGTTTAACAATTAAAAAGAAAAAAAAAGGCACAAGAAGCCCCAACAATAAGAAAGGGGGGTAAAATAAAAGCAAACCCAAGAAAAACAAGAAATGAAAAATAAAGTAATTGCTCACCACCAGCAATGCCCAAGCAATGCCCAGCCAGTCCAGGCTGGGTATCAGGAGCCACTGCCAACTTCTACCACCAGCTTTATATGCTGAGCATGCTGCCATATGATATGGAATATCCCTTTGGTCAGCTAGTGTCAACTATTCTGTCTGTGTCCCCTCCCAAATCCTTGTGCACCCCCAGTCCACTCTCTGGTGAGCAATAACTCAGCAATAACTCAAACATCCTAGTGTTATCAACACTGTTTCCAGAACAAATCCAAATCATAGTCCCATATCAGCTAGTTAATTTTCTTAATTAACCCTTTCCCAGGCAAAACCAGTACACATTCCTTCTATTCTGTCACTTTTCTGCCTTTGGTTCTGCCTTAGACAAGCAGGGTTTTGGATTATGTGATTTCTCAAGATTCTTCCCAACTTTACATCTATATGATTTAACATTTGCAATGCTGATAGTAAATGAAGATTAATAAGTTAAAACTGATAGTAGATATTGCATATTTTTAACATCATCATGGCTGGGCTTCGCGAACGAAGATTTGGGAAGGCTCTATCCACATTTGCTACAGGCACGCTGGTGGCTTATGAGGCCAATATGTGACAGACATATCTGATTGCAAAAGGCACAGCAGAAAGACTCCTTAGATGGTGTATTCTGCAATACACGGTTCTTTCTGCGTTGCCTTTTTTCCTCGAGAGTGATCCTACGTGTGTTCTCGAAGGAGACAGCTGCGTTATAGATGGTGTGTCTTCAGGCCTCCCGATTTGAGGCCAGAGTAGACCAGTTATGGTGATCAATATGGCCAAGGCTGAGATGTTGTTTCAAGGAGTCCTTGTATCTTTTCTTCGGGGCTCCTCTCATGTGGCAGCCAGTGGCAAGTTCACCATAGAGCAGGATCTTAGGGAGGCGGTGGTCCTTCATCCTTGAGACGTGCCCTGCCCATCGCAGCTGCGTTCTCAGCAACATGGCCTCAATACTTGTGACAGCTGCTTGCTCTAGAACAGATGTATTGGTCACGTAATCTGACCAGTGGATGTTTAAGATTGAACGGAGGCAGTGTTGATGGAAGCGCTCTACATATAGAGACATATAAAAAGCTATCCTTGGGTTTCAGTGAGAGGTGTGACTGGATTTAACTTACTTTTCCAGACAAAATAATAAGCTCATTTCCTTCTTTATTTGACATCCAGAACTTGGATTTGAGGGTGTATATTTCATAGGGCACAAATAACATAACAACTGAAGTGAGAGGTTCTGGGATTCTCTTTGTATGCTATTATAAAATACATAACATTAGATAAGGTTTCAGTTGCTATAAGATAAAAATAACAGAAGTCTGAATTCAAGTTTTGAAAGGAACTTACAATATTTTCAGATCAATTTTATGGTTTTTAATTACATATTTAATGGGGTGACTCAATATTTAATTGTTAACTTGATCTGGAGAGGTTATGGCTTGATAAATGAGTGTAATGCAGACAAGGAGAATTTCAGGCCAAAATTCGGCAACTGTTTAATAACTGCAGAAATGATTGGAGAATGCTTTCTATGAAAAAATGTTCTACATGATATATAAATGGATGAAGCAGAAAGAACAACAAAATCTGGGCTTTTATAGTTCTTGGCAGTGAAGGTGAACTGGATAGAACAAGAGATTTCTGAACACCTTATCTAAACTTTGAAAAGCCTATCTGATTTCTAAGTATTTTGAAAACATTTTTTCTCAGATTCTTAATTTTTCATTACCTTTTATATCAGTGCAATAAACAGTAAATGACTGATGATTGAAATAACAACCGTAAGATTCTTACAACACAGAAAAGCCTAAAACTTATGTTTATATTAAGATATGGGACCAATAAAAAAAGTAACCATGAGAGTTAGATGGAAATTAGATTTCACTGAAGTATTCTGCTTCAGTATAACTATGAACTCATTATCTTACCATCAGGGAAAGATTTTATTGTTATCATACCTGGAAGCAATTCTTATCTCTAATGTACCAGGTTTCACCATCAATACCAGTGCAGCCACAAGCTGGTCATTCTACCTAACAAACAAAAGATTTCTCATTTTAAGATCTATTGCAGTTGTGAAAACAGGAAAGCATGCAATGTAGCATAGGAAGAAAGTGTGGGGCCTTTTTAAAGTAATTGACTTGGCTAAGCCAGAATACGTATATTGTGTGATCCTGCACCCACTACAAAAGAATTGAAAATCCAGATGTGGCCATAGCAACTACTCTTTCAAAAAGAAAAAAAATAAATCCATCCCTCAGGGCAGAAATGAGCCCTGAACCACTTTGAAGTCCCATATCTCAAGCAGGTACTTGATTTCAGATTGGAACCAGAAAAAGAACACCTCTGACAGCGATGCTATGGTGTCCCCTGAAGTTGAAATAGACATACAATATTGTAGTTACCTGCTTCTAGTATATGAAGCGATGATGACCGAAATGTGTTCTGAAGAAGATTAATAGCTAAAGTGGAGCAGGAGCTTTCAATCAGTGGGGAAGGTCAGTTGTTAAAACTAGGTTTACTGTAAAAAAATCTTATACTGAATGAAATGTGACTCCTGTGCAAAGGACCAGTACAAGGTCTAAGCATCTTTTAAGTCTTTAAATTTCTACTGCAGGGCATGATTTTTTCTTAAGGACCCCATAGGCTTTCAGAACAAGGGTGAGTTTTACGAGAAGCAAACAGACCAGTCTTTAACAGTACTGCAGAGAGCAGCAGATAGTGTGAAGGTAGCGATCTGTCCTCAGGCTTGTATTTCTAGAACATGAGCCTAATTTGTAGTGCAGTGCAGGAAATCTGCTCTATCCTGGATTTTCAGCATAGTGAAATTAATATCTTTGCATTTTCTAAGGGAGCAGCCAAAAAGGTGAAAACAGCACAGCTTTTCAATCAACTTCAATAAGAAAAACAAAAAACAGAATAGGAAATGAATATTGGTTTTTGCTCATTGTTTTCATTACAGACCATATCTGCAATGCAGAAAAGTTTGGAGAAAGAACCACTCTCCACTCAAGTGGATCAGCTCAGCATAAAATACACTGCCAGGAGTGTGACTACTGTAATGAAGAAGCTTGAAATTGTTCAATATCTAATGTAACTACGCTGAGAAGAAAGAAAGAACAAGACAGCATATTTTAGGAGACATCAGCTCCTTCTACTTCATTTGATATTCTAGTGTCTTACAGGGTAAAGAGAATAAGACAATATACAGCTTTACAAAAGCACACCACTCACAGTGAATATCTTAGTTGTCCAGAAGATAAATTCTAAACTACATTCACTCTTTCTGTATCATCTTGAATCCCTCCTTTCCTCTTTAGTAATGCCTGGTTTATGACAGAAAAAGTGAACACAGGAGGTATTTCTTGGGTTTTTTTTGTTGCTGCACTTAATGATGTTCATAGTTGCCTTTGACTTTGTCTTGGATGCACACAGGAGATCACACAACTCAACTGAGATAAAAGACTGTTAGCAGAGAGACACTGATGAATTCTGGGAAAGTTTAGCATAAAGAAAACAGGTCAGGTCAGATGCAAGGTTAAAGGGACTGTTTGAATAATCAATTTTGGGCTTTCAGACGCAGAGCGCCAGTTCAGTGTCAAAGGAATTGAACGCATCATCCTGAGAGGAAGCAGAGAAATTCTTCAACCCAAGACTTCTGGGAAAACTTTTGATATTATATGACTTCTTACATACTCTGAGAAAATAATCTACCTGCTTTTAATTTTTACACTGTTTAGGGAAATAAGGTTATGTCTAACTTGTTTGTACATAAACATCATTATGATTTTCCTAAACCTGTAAGATCCTGATCTTTGGCTAACCACTTGGCTCAGAATGCAAAAAAAACCTCCATCACAGGTAAAAGCAATGGCCAAATGAAAACTAATACTAACAGGGGTAGTTAATTGGAATGTGGTCAATTGGGCTCCAATTGTATCGTGGAAAAGGGGATTTTCTGCAGCTGAATAACCACAGATGAGATAATACAACTGCAAACTCTCCTTGACGTCTGTATAGACAGAAAATACAACACTTCTTCAAACATACTGGTAGGTCACAATACAGGCAAAGGAAGGCTATTAAGGGTGCCCACAGTATTAATTTACATTTGGGGGTCAAAAAATTATGCAGACAGACAGACTTCTGTGGCCAGACTATGGAAAAGGCTAGGGTCCAGATAGTCAATTAAGTTGTGGGTGTCATTTTAAGGACACAGCTGGAATATAGCATCCATGCAGCCAGCATGTTTAATCACACATAAAACTCAGTGCAGTATGGTGGTAAGAGGCACACTGAAACTTCTAAAGCTGAAAGCAGAAGAACAGTCAACAAATTGGTCCTTCTTCTGTAAGACTAATTGAAGAGACTCAGTGTGACATTTTTTAACAGCTTGAGTCTAGAAGCAGAGTCTGTTCAGTCCAGTTATTCTAAAAAACAAGATTTTCCCCCCACTGTTCTGTTGCTTCTATTTTAACTCTAGCCAAACACAAAAAGTACAAATTTTGGGGCTTGTGCTTTGTTTTGTTGTGAAATGCTTATTTAAAACAAAAATAGTAGATTTTATCTTTTCCCACCATCTATTTTCCCATTTGGGATGGTTTGAGTTTTATAGGGTGATTGCATTGGTGCTTGTTCATTCAAACTTGTTCACATCTCTAATTTTCCATCAGACTTTGGAGACGTCAGTCTTGCGGCCTCAAGCTGAATCTATGCATTCATGCTAGCTGACCATGCAAAACGGGTAACTGTAATCCACAAACCTTGTTTGTGTATGCAATTACTCATTTTGTAGATGTAGATTTTGACTGGCTCACCTCCAATACCCACACTAGAAATTTCAATTTTTTTCAAATTTTAAAAACTATTATATGATTTAAAAAGTCATGGTTAAAGGTTAATAAATTATTGTCTTGATGTAGTTTAAATAGCTTTTTAAAGTTAATCTGCATTTTATTTGCCGATCACCTGTGTCCAAAATATAGTCATTAAAACTTTGTAAGTATCTTTTTTTAACTATGTTCAACGGGCCTGATCTATAAGATCACTATATAATGAACAAACTATACTGCTGACAAGGCACAATTGATATATATGTTTTGTGTTTGTGTCATGATAAACAGCCTTATGACCAATAATGAAGAACCAAAGAATTTCCTAATAAGTCAATTCCCCCTAGAAGTTGGTGGTTCCCTCCTTCAAACACCACATTCTACGGACTGTCACTTTACCCTCTGAATTAATCAGAACAATAGAAGCCACAGTTAAGTGTTCCTCATCAGGCATCTACATGTGATATCCAGAGTTACTATTAATTTAAAGTTCTGTATTCCTGATTGACATGTAAAACTATCATAAATAAAAACAGTTATAAATGCATAGCTCCAGTATGTGCACGTACGATGTTCTCAATCTCATTGCCTTGCTAATAACCTTATATCTAATCATTTCATGCTGAGAACACTTCTCATTTCTCAATGGCCTGGACCTTCAGGTCCCAATCAAAGGCCTCTGAGACTTGAATGCAAGAAATGCTTCAGTGCAAAGATCCAGTTGCTCACTAATATTTTGCTTAAGTATTGCAGTACTGGTCCCAGTGCTTAATTATATAAATGTCACTGATTAGTGCAATCTTGAAATAGCCATTTAATATTATTTCTCTCTTAAAGTAGAAAAGCTCTCTCTAAGAAGGCTGGAAACACCAAAATAAAAGGGAAGAATATGAGTATACCAAATAATTCCCTGTTTTAACATGACTTTGCAACCAGGTTTCTAAGAAAACGAAATAGTGCCCTCTGGTGTTCTCTTTCTCTTTTTCCCTCAGAGAAAAGTGATTTCCACAAAACAACAGTGGCTTTCATTTCACTTCTGTAACTTCAGCCTTCTTGCAGCGTTCAGAGTAATGTAGTCACGTACTCTCTGTAGCCTGGGTATCAGACAAGTGATATGTCTTCCTTTATATTTCTGACATAAGACATATACAGCTTCCTTCTCTCCAGTTGAATCTAAACTGGGATTTTGTCCCTTAAAGCCCAGAAGTCTGTCCAGGGACAGACTATTCATCACATCTTCCTGAAGCTGGAACAGAGTCACTGACAGAAGGGCAAATACACCGTGGCTTGATCAATGTTGTTTGTTTGCATGTGCATCTGCCTGACTTCTTTAAGGGGAAGTATTCCTGGCAGGAAACACTTCACTATCACTTAGAGGAAATCTGTACTTTTACACTGCACTGCACATTTTCTAAGTACTTTGCATATTATCTACCTTTATCTTATAGTGCTTGCTATGTTAGCTGAGTAACAAAGATACAAATGACCGGAGCAACAAGAATTCCCATTTTTGGAGGAAAATATCTGACTGTTATCAGAAAACCACAGTTAAAGCTGTCATTATTTATCGGTCACTCTGAGGTTGACGCAAAATGTGGGACTTGTATTTCCGGTAAGTATCTAAGAGAACATAAGTAGGGTCACTGCTTTAAGGTGTCTATGGACAAGTCATAAATGACTAGTTATGACCAGGATGTCCCATTGCTATTATGAGATACAGACTGACATTCTGTGGCTTGACTGACCTTGTCAACCATTTTCAAGATTAACGACATGATAGAAATTCTGACTGACAAATTCTAGAACTAATTTACCTTCTCTTTTATTAGCTGTGTGGTATCACAGTGGATCTTTAAATAATCTGACTAAAACCATATCTTTGCTTTCTTACTTGTCAGTGAGAGATTATCTTGGTCATGTCCTTTTCTCAGCTATGAGAAACCATAAAGCCAAGAGGTTAATGGATAAAAAACCCCTGCAAATGTCTGAAAATATTACAGAAATTGCAGGTCTGTCCTGTGCCATGTCACAGAGATCCTAACAAGTTACCATGATTTCTGGTTTGCCTGAAACTTGGCTGAAGTGAGCTGGGGCCTAGTGGAGCCCACCACATAGCAATATGTGGCCTCAAGGACACAATGCTTAGTACCCGCTGGCCTCATGCTGACTGAGGGCTGGTAGGTCCATAGCCTGTTAGCGTGTGATATCCTCACCTATAAAGAGTTAAACATGACCAGTGTCAGGACTGAAAATGAGTAACTTTCAGACAAATTCATGGAAGGGTCTGCTGCATAGCTTCCCAAAGCTTCTCCACCTATGCTTTCTCCATTTGAATGACCATTGCTGTCTCACCACAGACACCTACTGCATCACCTCAGTTCCCTGTCTCTCTCTTTCAGTCTCTGATCTCATCCTTTCAGGTTTTGCCTGGTTTGGCTTAAGCTGATGCCATGCACTCCTATCATTGACATCTGCTGCTGTCTTGTCTGGAGGCTGCTGCTGGCCATCCTGTTGTGCTTCTTCCACAACTGATGGTCCCAGCCCCTCAGGTAGGGGTCCAGGAAGCAGAAAGCAAACAAACAGGCCAACATCAAAGCAACCCTTGGCAGTCTGATCCCACCCCCAGTTTACCCTTCCCATCTGATGACAATGAAAGAAGTTTCCTCCAGGGAAAGCAAGGGCTTCTGAGCTCTACATCCCCATGATTGGGTAGCTGCACTCTAAGCTCCTGTTTTGTATTCCTTACTTTCCTGTCAAGGAAAACAGAAGGAAAAGGAAGGCTGGAGACATTTTATTGGAAAACCAGGCCCAAGCCTAGGACAACTCCAGGACACTCTATCAAAAATCACAGCACTTAAAATTCCTTCTTGCTGCTAACTGTGGTAATGTGAGGGCACCACAAACACAGCCTTATGAAAGGTGTCTGCCTGGTAGAACAACAGCTCTAAGAGGCCCCTGACCCACTTCGTGGTTTGGCCTGACTGAAAGCTAGGAAACATGTTTTGCCCAAGGCTAGGGAATTCAACACACCCAAAAACATTTCCAGACACTGCGGCAAACCGACAGAGGGTAGCCTACAGCTCATGTTGAAGCTCATAAACCTTCCAGGATCCAAAGCCCCTTGGAGGCAGGAAAGCAGCGTGTTGGAAATGACCCCTCAAATGCTCACATTCCCAAGCTGTGCATGGGGATATTTCTAGGCACCACTACCCTTCCCAGGCCACAGCTGTGGTAGGGATTGTTTTAACAGTCTAACTGTCCATGTAGGTGACTGGGACCATTTCACAGCTTGTTTCATTTTTTAATGCAGAGGTGGCAAATGCCTTCTAGACCCCAGGTCTCCTGTTTGCCTTGGCTTGGTACCCACCCAGGAACAGACTAAGCAAAACATCTAGTCATGGCAGATGTTCTTGTCTTTGTTAATTTCTTTTCGATAGAGTAGTCTGGTTTTGTGTAACAATGGTATGTGTAATCACAGTGTTGTACAAGTATATGTGCAGATATATTCTATTTCCCATCTCTAGGACTAGTCCTTCTGTCTGAGAGAGTTAGGATTGTTCAGCTTGAAAAAGAGAAGGCTCCAGGGAGACCTTTTAGTAGCCTTTGAGTATCTAAAGAGGGCCTACGAAAAAGCTGTAAAGTGACTTTTCACAAGGGCATATAGTGATAGGGCAAGGAGGAATGGCTTTAAACTAAAAGAGTGTAGGTTTAGATTCAGTATTGTGAAGAAATTCTTTACTGTGAGAGTGGTGAGGCACTGGAACGAGTTGCCCAGTGTGGTTGTGGATGCCCCATCTCTGGAAGTGCCCAAGGCCAGGTTGGACTTCGAAAAACCTGATCTTGTGAATGGTGCCCCTGTCCATGGCCGGAGAGTGGAACAAGATGATCTTCAAAGTACCTACCAACCAACCATTCTATGATTCTGCAATTCTTCAGGTTAAGTGGGAATGGTACTGGGAGGTAGAGCTTATAAACATTCTTGGAGAAATTATTTTATGGTAAGGAAAATAAATAATGCTCAATTCAATAGAAAGGGTCAAGAAAGAAGAAAGCAAAAGAATATGACAGGTGAAATCCTTGTGTTCTCCTTCCTGCTGCCCATATAATTTCTGCATTTTGCTTTAAGCAAAACTGACTTTTCCACACCACACTTTACAGGAAAAAGTGTAAGGCATGGCTGCAACTCTTAAGAGTGGAGAGGCATCCCCATGCAGCTTTCGGGATGCTCCTGCTTATCAGGATTTTAATATATCCTATCTTACGTATTTGGTGGGCCTGCCTACTTTGCCTGGTGACTTAACTGCCTGTTTTGAACCCACTGGGGATTGTCAGAGTCTATTTAAATTCTGTAGGAAGATAGGTGCTGATCTAATTTCTATTATGTTGCTGTAGTCTTTATTAAGTACTCAGATATTAAGCATTACAACCAAGTAGGTCCTTGGTGAATCTGGCCTACAATACATAACAGAAGATTTGGGGGGGGGGAAGAAGGGGCGCAGATTCTGATCTCATTTAATTTTTGAATAGCATCAGTTTCTTTTAATTTAATGAGATTATAATCTGGCCTCCTGTCTTTTCATGGCCCTATCATACTGCATATTTCAATTTTCACTCATTAGGCTTAAATAAACATCAACTTAATACTTAGTAAATAGCACTGATTTGCAACCCAGCTCATAGCTTTAATCTCTATGTACTTGGCACCTTACCAAGCCTTGGGAGCTATAGTTAAAACAAATGTAAAGAAAGAAAAAATTTCAAGAGCAAAAAAATGAGATCTCCTATAACACAGCTCCTAAAAAATATCCTATGTTTTAATGGTAGCTTTTCTCTCAAAAATGAATAAATGAATAAACCTACTCTTTCATTCTGCTAAGATTAAATGATACAGCACATGGTATTTTTAAAACAGAATTTCTGGGATTACAAGCAAAAGTTTGGCTGTTGCTCCTTGGAAAAGAAAAATGCAACAGTGTTTATGTGATAGCCTCAGATATAAAGAGAGAGAGGATTTTTCTCTCCTTAGTTCTCTACTGTGAATCTTTTAACAGATTAGCCTCAATCAGTGGTATAGCAAGCATCACATGAGATTTTCAAAGCTCAAAGTGTTAATTTCAGGCCTGTACCAATTTCACTGATATTTTTAGCTGGCAATGATTTTTACAGACAGGCTGCAATCTCACATGGAAACATAAGACAAAGCATGACAAAACCAGCTCAGCATGACTGAAGGTCAAGTATGTCAGAGAGAACAGGAACATGCATTTATTAGGTCTTCCAACCCTACATGCTATGCTTCACCCCCAGGGCTAACACCCATAGGAGAGGGCTACTTTCTAACTTCCTCATTTTTTAATTGATCTTGACAGCTTTCTAAAAGTTTTGGTTTTATCCCATTGTAGAAGGAACAAAACCAGTGCCTCAAAAAATCAATAAACATTTCTTTTTGAAATAGGATGCCTGTACCAGGGCAGCTTCCAGAAATCAGCTTCCAAACGTGATACAAACCTATTCAATCAGTGTATGCCAACAAGAATTGTGGCTAGAGGTAAGGCTGGAAGTCAGGTAAAATGGGATTTCCCTACAGATTTATGTTAAAGCTGCAGGGGGTCAGTTTTGTTATCCCTAACGTTTTTATGTTCTTCTTACACTACTGTACTCGAAGTAAGCAAAAACAAACAAACCCCCAAACCAAACCCTATAACATGCATGTCAGTATTTTATCTTTCAATAACTCAATGGAAAAGATAAAAACTGCAATACAAATGGACATGTGGTCAGCTTGAGCCACACGGTGGACCATAACCCAAACATATTTTTTCTCTATAGGGTTTTAATTCTCTAAATGAGCAGTAGCTGGGCTCAGCTTAACAATAAATAAACACATTCTGCCATCTACTGGCTGTTCAATATCAACTTGGTGAAAATCCGGTTAATTACAAATGCAATAAAAATGAAGCAGGATGTGCCCCGAAGTATTCACAATTTACATAAGGATTATTAGTAAAAAGAATTGTTCTTAGTGTGTCAACCTATTTTGTTTTGCTATAACTTTAACAAAAAGAAAATTCAATCTTATTTCAGGTGTCACATGACTTTTTTTTTAAGGAAAAGCTGGTAAAAAAAAAATCAGTTTGATTTCTTTAAAATATTCAGATCTGAAAAAAAGTTTTCTTACAATTCTTACAATTTTATTGATCAGCTACCAAGTTTCCAACCCCCTTTAATCATAAAACTCTCTCCTCTCAATGTTCCCTAGATTTTATTCCTGACTTCTAGCAATTTCTGGTTTATTTTTCAGGTTAAAAGTTGTACTGCATTTTCTTTAACAGAAGTTTCTCTGCAAAACATAGGACAACCATTGACAACACTTTCTTAGCTCATTGTCAGGAACAATGATGCTCTTAGATTTACTTTTAAATGAAGACTAACTTTTCTATTTAGATTTTGCTAGACTTTTATTCAAGATGAATGCAGGTCAATGTAAATCTCAGGGTCACTGATTCAATTTGTAGAAGTTCTTGCTAACGCTGTTCTCAGGACCACTTTACAGTCTTGTTTCCTCGACAGCAAAGGCTTTTACATTAGCCTGGAATAGTTTGGGAGATTTTTGGCAGTGTATGGTAGTATTTTTGCTGATGCAAACCAGCAAAGATGGCTTTGGTCCATGATAGTTTTCTTCTCACAGACACACAAAACTTGAGGGTGGAAGGTCTGAGGTTTAATCTAATATTTACTGATGAGTGCTTACTGAAATCAAATCATGCATATACTGTAGCAATAATTTATTTTAAGATACTAAATGTTAAGTTCCAAAAACTGCAGGCATCAGTTTGGGGTTTAAGATTGAACTATTTTGGCTCTTTTAACAACAAGGAGACCCTCTGATTCCTGTATAACCTATGACTCCTCTTTCATATAAGAAATAGATGGGACCACCCATCTTGCTGGCAGTGATTTTTCTCCAGAGCCCACGTAAGCATAACTGTCCATATAGGAGTAGTGAGTAGGAGATTTAGTAGGACTGCCTTACATTGGGTGAAATCCAGTACAACAAATTTTTCAGATAACCAGAGACTGTTTGCTGGATAAAACAGCAGCCATTTCCCCATAATTTTCTTTTGTGTAGGTCTATAAGGTTTTAGTAGTGGGGGGGGCTACAGAGGTGGTTTCTGTAAGGAGCTGCTAGAAGATTCCCCAAGCTGGAATTCTGGCTGGTCAAGGCTGAGGACAAAAGCAACAGTGGAAGTGCCTCTGCGATAGCATAGTTAAGAAGCTGGGGAAGGGAGAAAGACCCCTGCACAGCAGCAAGTGCAGAGAAGGGAGGAGTGACAATATGTGGTAGAGAAATACTCTGCAGACACCCAGTTCAAGGAAGAAGGAGGGGGAGAAGATGCTCCAGGCATCAGAACTAAGATTCCCCTGCAGCCCATGGTGCAGACCATGGTGAGGCAGGCTGTCCTCCTGCAGATCATGGAGGTTCACAGCGGAGCAGAGATCCACCTGCAGCCTCTGGAGAACCCCACACCACAGCAGGTGGATACCCAAAGGAGGCTGCGACCCTACTGAAGCTTGTGCTGGAGCAGGTTTGCTGGCAGGACTTGTGACCCCTAGGGGACCACACTGGAGCAGTCTGTGAGGAACTGCAGCCCATGGAAAAGTTCATGGAGGACTGTCTCCCATGGGAGGGACCCCATAGTGGAATAGGGGAAGAGTGTGAGGAATTCTTCTTCCAAGGAGGAAGGAATGGCAGAGACAACCTATGATGAACTGACTGCAACCACCATTCCCCACTCCCTTGCACTTGCTGGTGGGAGGAGGCATAAAATATTTGAAATGGAGTTGAGCCTGGGTTGAAGGAAAGGGTGGGGGAATGGTGTTTTTAAAATTTGGTTTTATTTTTCATTATCCTACTCTGATTTAATTTGTAAAAAAAATAATTTTTTTCTTTAATCTATTTTGCCCATGATGCTAACTGGTGGGTGATCTCTGCTCGTCCTTATCTTAATTCACAAACCTTTCAGTATGTTTTCAGTCCCCTGTCAAGTTAAGGAGGGGCAGTGATAGAGTAGCTTTGCTGGGCACTTGGTATCTAGCCAGGGTCAACCCTCCATAGTAGGGAACAGCCTGGATAGAGAGGAAAGAAATGGATTCCTCAGTATCCTGCAGCTGCATGCAATGCAATGATCCATTAGACTGGGACTACAGGCAAAGATCTCTTCTGACAAATCACTGGTACGCCGAAGGTCCTGGAGGACTTAAACTGGGATGTTCTGGGATTGTTACACACAATGTAATTAACATTTGGCCCTCAGAGGATGGAGTCTGAAAGGTTTCCTCTTGTCATGTATCTCATGTTTTCCCTCAACAAGGAACTCGACACAGAATTCAACCACGGAAAAACAAATATGAAAGTTCACCATAAGAAATGGTGAAGAGAAAGTGCATGCAAGTGTGGGGAATAAAAACCTTTAAAGATTTCCGTCAAAAGCTAGTGCTGAAATGCAGGACCCCAAATTCCATTCCTTTGAAGCTGCATATACGATTTCTTTCTTAATCCCTAGGACAGCTCTAACCTTGGTGGTTGAAGATTATTCTAGTGCACTCAAATATAGGCATCAATCACACAATTCAGACTGGAAGTTGCCAAGGGAAGAAAACCACCATTTCATCAGATCTGCATGCAATGTGAATTGACTCCCTTTATTTCTTCTGTTTACTAAAATACATTAGACAGTGTCTGCCCATCATCATTATACTCCCCACAAGCAAACCTTGATACCTCCTGAAGTGCCTTGTCACACAATTAGCCTTGAATATGTCATTCTAACACTATAGTCTTAATGAATTCAACAGATTCAGATAAGATAGCTTCAGGACAACTAGCCTGTTTCTGCCTATTGTCTTTTACTATCAGGTCTTCAGCATAAAACTTCAATTCATTGTCAACATAAAACTTCAATACATTGCCATTTTCTCCTCTAACCTTTATCTAAAAAAGAAATCAGAGGTTAAAAGTTAACACATTAGTAGTGAAAAACCAAGCTTGTATCAACTCATCACACACAGAATAGAGACCTGCAAGGTGACATCTATTTATCCTGCCACATTAGTACAGGGAAAGTCAAGACCTTTCCAGTATGCTGAGTGCCTTCACCTAAAACTCTTGGGCAGATCCAGGCCACTTGCAAGTGGAGTTGGACCAACTGGGGTTTTAAACACTGAGCCTAGACAGTGAGAAGAGATGAAAAAGGAACTACAGCAATGAGATACAGAGATAGCAACATGTTTACAACAGCTGTTTTGGGAGTAGGCTGGGCTGCTTCAATTAGTCTCCAACAAAGCTTTTTGGGAATGGAGTAGGGAATAACAGCAGTATACTGTCTGTCATCTGTGTTACTTTAATATGTCATCTATGATCTCAAGGAAGGCTAAAATGCAAACCAGGGATGTTGAGCTTGATATAAGATACATTAACACAAACATTTCTCAGATGACATGATCTGTACCATTCTAAAACAACCTTGGGAATGGTGGAAAAGGCAAGCACGGTAATTTAATCAGAAGAGAACATGGCATGCAATGAGTATGCACTAAGATTATAGAAAAGGGTAAGCCACAAAATCAGCTGAAAGAGAAAACTTCCTTTTTAATTACAGACTTACACATAATAATGCACATACATTATTACATTGATTTTTGCAACTGTTTCTAATTTGCTAACCCAAATTTTAACTTTGCCTTTTCAGGAGTGAATTTATTTTCTTTTACAAATTGATTCCATTTGAAATGTGAGTATGGGCAGCTTTAGAAAACCTGATATAAGTTTTTCATTGATAAACAGGACAGTCAGAGCCCTTTCTGTAGTCTTGTGGCCAACTGGCAGGATTTGATTGTCTCTGTACTGCTAAATGCTTTTAGTATCTGTCCAAACAAGGCTGGATGCATGAAAATATATGTTGGAAATGGTCCATGAACCATATCCATCACCAGCTTTCTGGGAATCACTTCTTACCTTGACTCAGAGCTGAGACAAAGACTATCCTGTTAGTTCAAATACTGATAATCAAATTACTCAAGAGGCTTTCTGACATTGTTTAATTAACTACAATAGGCTGTGTCCTCAGAATTCCCAAATCCATGAGCAATACTACTTTTCTGAAATATTGAGGTCCCCACTATCAAGTAAAGGATTAGAAATCTCAGGATTTTTATCCTCTGTTCTTTTTCCAGGTTGCAGGAAGTGAAGACAGCAACCACCCAGCACTTCATGAATCTCCCTTTTGACACAGCATGTCCCTGTCTTTTAAACACTACAGTGTTCAAACAGTGACATTGCTCCCACATGCCTATTTTTCATAGAAAGAGCACCCGTCATCATAAGCTTGAATGTAAATGGGCAATGCCTGCATAATTATATGAATCAGAGAAAAGTGACTGTAGAAGTCTTATCAAGTATTAACCAAAGAACATGAATAGGAAGCATCTCTGCTCTTAGAAATAAGATTTATTACATAGTCACAACAGATTTACGAGACCTTTCCTGTGATGAATATTTGTCTGCATGAAGAATAGTAGCATTCCAGTCAAAGTGTCCATGTTAACGGATCTGATGTCTAAGCTTATTTCAAGTCATTTCAAGTAATTAACTCATAAAAGCTACCTGGCACACAAACTATCAATAGGGACATAAAAGGCTTGCTGAATATGTAACTGGCTGGGGCAGATGGCTCAGCAGAGAACTAATGAAAATGAGATTGCATTATGTGTCAATGTTGTCTACATATTGCTCTAAAGGCATACCTGGAGAAGGAGCCAAAACTTCATGTGCTTCCTAGAAGCAAATCCAGACTTCTTAATTCATTATCTAATAACCTTATACTGATTTCATCGCAGTATCATATATTCTTGAAGAAGTTTCCAGGTCCTATTGAATCAGAAATTATTGGCATCAGATATAATTAGCTACTTCTTTTTAGAAGGTGAACTGAAATAAAGGGATAAAGAGATGAAGAATAACAATAAAGAAGCTAACTGAATATTTTTAACTGCAAGGGAAGTTTAGCCTGAGTTTGGAACACGGTTTCATTTAGTTTTGAAGCATTTTTCAGCCAAATCAAATGAAAAGAGAGTTTATTTTTTTTAGCATTTGCACAGAATTTTGTATACTATTTAACCATCAGACAATTGTTTTCTCATCTGGTTTACATTTGGGATTAGAGGAGGACACATACAGCCTCTGCTGATGCTTTGTATTGTAAAATCTTCCTCAGTCCCTTTATTTAGAAGTAACTTCCATCATCATCATCTTGTTATAAGTACTTTCTAGTATCCACTGTTACCAACGCAGTAAGTTCAAGCTGGGGAACATTTGAGAGCTACTTGACCCATGTAGTGAACACAAAGAACCATCTCTAACAGTGGACAGAAAGATGTGGGTTGTAACATGAGCCCCTCAGAAACCCATGTTACTTTCTTTCATTTCTATGAAATGCCTGAAATAGTAGTCCTCTGACAGTTCACTGAAGAGCTTGCAGTATGAAGCAAGGTTTTGTGGTTACTAAAGAGAGAAAAAGCTGTTACACAACTAAATGCCCTCATTATTTTTTAATGATTTTTGTACCTGGATTGTTAACTCACTGTCTGGAAGAAAATTCTGATGTATGTAACTGGACAACCAAAATATTTTGCCTGGCAATTCAGATTGTTTCCCAGCACCTCATAAACACTTTAAAGGTAGTAAGTGAGAACAAGTGCCACGTCTCTGGTATAACCCTGTCTGGTATAACACAACACCTATCTCGACAAGGTACTTTAGTTTTGTATTTCGAGAGATATAAAAGTTGTCAAACCGATGTATGATTTATTTTTTGAATGTAAAGCACCTCCACTAGATGGTGCCAGAAGTTCACAGTAGTGGCCTCAACGGGCATTTAGGTTGATCAGCAGGGCTGCAGTGGGCGTCTCCTTACTGTACAAACTCGAGCATGCATATTCCGTCAAGGTTATGATGCCATTTCTTGAAAAAAAAATGAATGATAAAAAAAAAATTTTCAAACTAGAAGAATAAGTTATCAAAATCACAGACAGTGCCCTGAAATAGGCAAGCTGAACAGGACAAGCAGGACTGAGCCTCAATATGTGACATACTATTATGATATATAAGTGATATATCTAGATATGATTTATAAGTGTGGCATAGAAGCTGATATTAACCCATTCAGTTTGTATTTTGACTATTACAGTCATTTGTATATTTTCAAGTTAAAACAATAGGTTTTTTCTATTTAGTCTTTTTCAAATTATTATTTCTACTTCTCTTCCAGGGCCCGATACATTTTTTTTCAGCTCCTTTATCGTAAAACTGAAATTATTCCATTCAGCTTGACAGAACTGAAATTGATGTGTCCCAAAATGAGATCAGATTCGGGACCCAGCTGCCAAATCTGTTCACTGAAGATTGTTGAGTATCTGCATTCTCTAAAAAAAAAAACAAACAAAAAAACCACACACACAAAAAGAAAACCATAAAAATAAAACAAAACAAAGCAAACAAAAAAACCAACAAAAACCCAACAAAAACCCCAAAACAAACAAACAAAACACAAAAACAAAGACAACCCCCCAAAACAAAACAAAACCAAACAAACAAAAACAAAAACACACATAAAATCAACCAACCAAACAAAAAACCAACCAAAACCACAACCTACTGATAATTGTGGTTACTCTCAAACTTTTTAGATCAAATCCTCCGCTCTGCACTGTATTCTTTTCTGTGAAGTGGATGAAACACTTCAAGAGGACTTCTGCAGTCTCCTCTCCTCTTTCAACCTTCCTACCAAAGTGTGAGGAGAAGTGTTTCTTTTCAGCCTGTTCAGAGCTACTAAATATCTCCATGGTCACAATTAAGATAGTGTTTCCCCCCTCAGCCAGTACATATGCTCACTTGACAAGGCGAGACTGAGTGCATGAAAACGCCACAGCTTTGTGTGCTACAAAGCAACCTTAGGCAGCCTTCTTCACTGCAGGGTACTTCTGTCCTGAACTCCCAGACTGAGAAGCTGGTATTTCACTTACCAAGAAATTAAAATATTGAGAACGCTTATTTTCCACTGTTATTTGACCAACAAGAGACTGGGCCATTGTTCAAATACATCACCCACATTGTTGTTTTCTCTCAGACTTCATAGTATAAGACACATATAATTGCAAAAAATTTCCTTACTTTATCTCATCCACCAAAGCACTAAATAAATGTACCCTTCCTACTCCAGCTCTGCTGGGTGAAGACATTATTATATTGTTAATAGTCCAATGTCAGCGGTATAGCATCACTTGAAATCATCATGCCCGCAAATCTGCCAATCAATTATCAAGTGTGATGACTCTCTGATCTACTTCAGTCCAAATAAATCAACTGACAGAGATACTATATTGAAATAGCTTCAGCACTTCTGACTTATTTTGACTGGAAAAAGCTAGTGAACAGTTATAAGAGTTAATTTATTGAAAGAGCAGAAGAAGTGGTAGGGGTCCTAATGAACAGTTTAAAGTAGTCTGATTGTGCAGCTTCACAGTTGCAACTAGAAAAAGACGTGAGTCAGGAGACATGGAACTTGCAAAGTCCATTGGACAAGTACAATGTTAATCTGAGGGAAAAAGCCAAAAAAGGTATATTTTTATTAAAAAAAAAGGTCCAACATGTATTAGTCCTGCATTTAGTGGTGAGGTAAAAAAAAAACAGCCTTTATTATTTTACTGAGGTTTCAGAGTTCAGAGTAGACATTTTCTTTTTGTACTCTTTCCTGAACTCATACCACAGGCAAAAGAATCAGGTTTCCCCTTTCTCAGGAACGGCCGAAGAGGGGTTTCCAAAGACTTAACAAAACTGAAGTCACTTGGCCACCATATATCAGTTCAGACTGCCAAGAAACATAAGTCTTTTTCAGTCAAGAAGAATAACTTCAAAGTTTGGATTAAGCAGGGAGTAGCCTTTCTCTAGTTTGAGGGAAAAAGACCCCTAAGATAATTATTTGTCCAATAGAAGTCAATATCAGATGTTTCTTGAATAATTTAATTTAGGGGTTATGATTGTTGAAACGAATTTATTAGTAGAGTTTGTAGTGAGTTTCTGCTTCTTATTTGTTCTGAAAATAAATAATAATAATTTTTTAAAAAACTCTTTCCCTTCTGAATATTGAAATGTTCAGTTTGTGTTCATGAACTTCTTTAAAGTCTGCAGTACACTCGTATGATTACAGAAAGAAAAAAAGAGAAAAACTCAAACTCGAACAACCAATCCCCCAAAAAACCCCACCAACTTAAAACTTACATGTCAAATTAACATTATTTTTGTCTCTATTTAACTCAATCTGGAACTGTAAACAATATTGTGGTCAAATGACTATTAAAAGGTATTGTTGCGGGGCACCACTAATTGTATGCTCTGCAGGACAAATTCTGTATCTAAAATTGTCTGACTCTGAAACATAATGTGAACTTCTGGCATTTATGATGTTAATTCTTATTTGAGTATTTTTGTATACTTCATGCTGCATATGACATTACCCAGATAATCTAAAAATATTGTCATCTGTTACTACATCCTAAAACACCTTCCAAATAACAGTATGACAACTTTTACAACAAAAATTAGGCAGGTACTAAAACTACGGAGAACTTTAATCAGGTCCACTCAATCCTGTATTTCTATGCTATTTTACATGGGATTTTCTTTTTTCATAATGGATTATATTAGTAATTTGGAACAGAGAACAAAAACAATCAAAAGTTTTCTTCAGCCTTTGAAGGTTATGCTTTCCCCCATGTTAAGCATTTCCACAAAGAAAAGGAACAGTAGCTTACAATTATTGGAGTTGAAAATTGAACTATTTCAGGAGATAAGATATATTGGACTTTCAAAAAATAGTGTAATGCATTGAAGGAATGTCCTGCAAACATTGTGGGAATGACTTCGTCCATTTAGGACATGGCATATTTGGCTTTTATCGGTTGATGGCAAGACTGCATGTGAGTCAAAATCTGAGTTACTCTGTCCCTGCTCTCCTATAACCTCATCAATTTGTTTCTGTATGCATGTGCTCCTCTAAACAGAAATTAACCAAATTTTTTGGCCACATCTTTAGACCAATCAAGAGATTCAAAATGGGACTGTAAGAGCATTAGATTGGTTAGAGAATTGGGAGAAAAGATCATTCTTCAGCTTCCACCCACTGGAGCACATTTTCAAATTAATGCTGAGGAGAAGCCCGAGGGGAACGAAAGGACTATTGGCTGATGTAATGAGCTAAGCCCATCGCTTGCTGTAACTAAAAGACACTCCAAACTTTTCTTCACACTGGCAATAGCTCCCAACCACTTGCCTCATGTTGATCCTTGGCACCACCTCTCCCTACAGGGAGATGTTGAAGGGAGCAACTCAGAAAAATGTTTTCCTTTCTACTGGTGTAACAAGGGTCCCTGCAGAGCCAGAGAAGTGTGGGTGCCTGCTGAGGGAGACCAGAGGACAGATGATTAGGCGGGTTGTCAGAATGAGCTTGTTCACAAGTAAGCATGTGAGTTGGTGTAGTTCAGTCTTCTGACAGCACCTAGAAATGTAGAAGAGCAAGAGTTAAGACTGTGAACTTAATTTTCTACAGCCACTGTGGAATAAATCCAAATCTTGCCCCTTGTAAATCCTATGACTTCAATCATTAAAACCTTTATAATCGCTCAACTTCTTCCTCTGGAAGAGCTGTGATGGTAAGTCTTGGGACTTTGGAGCATGTAAGAGACTTTCATTTTAAAGGAGCTAAATCAGAGTACTGACTTCTATAGCTCCTTCTGCTTCTGGTCTCAGGAGGTAGTTTTTCATTTCAAGAGTATTTCAGTGTTACAAATAAACACACATTTAACAGAAAATTAGGGCAAATTTAGTGAGCCCTTAAGGGATGAGGAAAGGGAGTTCTCAAAATGTCTAGAGCTAGATTTTGATTAAAGCTCCATAAAGCTTTCCAGAATAAGTTCAAACTGAGTTCAAGAACATTTTTTTAATAATTAATATGAATAATTTTGGAGATAATGAAATTACAACTAGATCTAGGCACTAGGTCATCATATTAATCCTTAGTGAAATCTTGATGAAAAAAGGAACTTAGAGGGTCCGTGGGATCCTCAACAGAGTGTCAAAGTGACCTGTGTAATTTTTGTTTGGGGGATGGAAATCAACTTGAGGCCAGAATAGACCACATGAGTGAAAATGGTATTTTTCTCTTTTTATTGATGCTGAAATTCAGAATCCCTAGTGATTAAAATACTTTGTGAGTTTGATGATTAAACAGGAGCTCAGTTCTTTTGTGGAAAAAAGTTTAAATAAAAAGGGGTAGGATATAGGCTGAGCACTAACTCAGATCGGTCTAGAAAAACATAACGGCTAACGAGGTTTCTCTTCTACAGTATTTTTCAAAATTTTGAGAGGCTGAACTTTGGAACTATTCGAGGTGAATCAAGGAAAGGCTTTGAAGTGAGAAGGGTAAAGATGAAATCTATACTGAGATCACTACCTGAAACAATCTGAATAATACTGTACATCTCCGTGGACTTTTGAGTTCCCTCTCTTCTTTATGAGAAAGAAGATGAATTTGTAGACAAACATGATTTTAAGGAGCTTGTGAAATTAAAATCATTGTGTGCTGATGAGGAATTATGGCAATTCTCACACAGTAGAAGAAAAAGAGAAGTTGAGAGGAAAAGACAGGGAACTGTCAAATTCCCTAAGACGACATTGAGCAAAACCAGAGGAAATCCATCTGTGAGGTCAGAATTTGGTTATGGATACTGAAGGTAGGATGCAGAGAGCTTCAAGCTCAGGATGCTAGCTGTTGTGAATCTCACTGTTAGACTCCATGTTATCCCTCTGAAACACAGAGGGATAGCTCGTCACCTAGTTCAGGGCTGTGTGTTTTTCTCTGGATGGATAGACACTGGAAAAGTTAATTATTAAAGTACCTTGTTTTTTCTTTGTCCTAGGTCTCTCTTTCCCTGAAACAGCCTCAGGAAATGCTCTTTTCTGCATCTGAGCCATTTTTGCATAGTTGTGCAGGTAAGAATAATGTCAGGAAGCTGCTTCATGCATCCTTGCCTAACTGGAATATTTTCTTAACTTTTATAAGCTTGCCAAGTGGTTTCCATTCTGATTTTCTGTCCCATGTCCTCCAGTAGACCTCAGCTTGAACTTCGGTCTCAACTTAACATACTTTATTTTTTTTGTTTTATATAGACCTTCCAAGATGCATTCATAGCAAATTATAGCAGACTATATGGCTCCTTCTCAAAACAGTGTTCAATGAGAAATATAAATGATCATAAATGTTTACTTATGGAAAAGCAGCAAAATGTGGGAAATTGGTTTGCTTGGAGAAACTTGCTATAGCTTCATTATTCTATTTCACTTGTTCAATTTTTTTGGCAAGTACTTTAGATGTGAGTAATGATCAGCATATGTTACCAACTGATGAAAAATAATTATGCCCTAAATACTTATACTTCCCTTAAGACCTTGAAAATGCAAGTGTACTGCATTTTGGATCAAGAAGAACAACACATCATGGGACATAAATTCTGTGATTATTGGTAGAACATATTGTTCATAGAGACATCCTTTGAAGAGTGCACTGTATAAGCTGATCCTTAATAATTATTTGATTTGACTGGTGCAGCCTCCCCCTTGAATACTGTGTGCAGTTTTGGGCACCTCAATTAAGGACATCAGGCTATTAGAGTGTGTCTAGAGGAGTGTGACCAACGCAGTGGAAGGAGTCAAGTGCCTGCAAGACTAAGGGGGAGTGCATAAGTTCACTTAGTTTGCTCAGCTTGAAGAAGAGAAAGCTGAGTGGTGAACTCATGGCAGTCTACAACTTCCTCGAGGGGGACAGCAGTGGGGAGGTGGTGATCTCCTGTCTCTGGTGTCCAGCCATAGGACACGAGAAAATTAAATGAAGCTGCAGATTTAACATTAAGAAAAGGTTCTTCACTGAGAGGATGATTGATCACTGGAACAGACTCCTCAGAAAAGTGGTAGCAAGCACCAAACTTGTCGGAATTCTAGGAGTGTTTGAACAATGCTGTTAGTGATATGATTTAATTTTAGGTATTCCTGTGAGAAGCAGTGAGTTGGATTTGATGATGGGTCCCTTCCAACTTGAGATATTCTATGATTCTGTGATTCTCATGAACATCCTAATTTAATACCTCAGTTGTTTACAAATTTTGTTATCCATAACTTTTCTCTGCTATTTTCTAAATAAGGCAATTATTTCCTCAAAGAACATACCTTTTGCTTACTGAAGATCTTTTGTGAGCAGCTATATTATCAGGAAATATGAAAGCCTTAGGTCCACAAATGAAGCTGTTCATTCCATAAAAAGTATGCAGTACTCAGTTCCAACTTGCCTCTACTTAGAAGCAATCCTTCTAAGTCACAGCTATTGAGAAGAGCAAGGAGCCATAAAAGAATGGTAAATAACAGCCCATTTTTGAATCCTGATTTGCCTTTTCCCATTAAGCAAAAATAAGGAGGAAATCTGGTAACAGAACAATCCAACAGAAATAACTGTGAATATTTTTCATTAAACTCTTCAGCAAATATTATCTATCTCTGTGCCTTAAGTGACCATCCACTTTTTCTTGTGAATAAACTCCAATTCCATTGCAGGATATTCTAGAAATTTCCAGTAATTTCAGAAACCAATCTTCTATCCATGTTACCCTACCATTTGTATGACACATGAGCATTTTCATTACCTACTGTATGACAGTACCAGAGAAAAAATGAGAAAATTGAAGGCTCAATGACTGGTTGTGTACAACGAGGACTCATTTACTCAATGTCTACTGATTTACACTAGTAGAATACTCCATCAGCTGTTTCCTGGTCCCCATACAGATAACTGCTTCAGTTGAGCTCCCAGTGAATTGGAGCTGTGGAACATAGTGTAAGCCAGCTGAGCTGATTAGATGCCTTTACACAATCAGTGTGATACTGGTTTGTAGTCTCTAAGCTGTAATGGTCTTCACTAGAGATATGATTTACACAGGACTTACTGGAGCTGAATTCAGTTCCTTGCTAAACTTTGCATTTGTTTCCTTTCTGACTGTTTTTTTACGTGGCAAAATTTTCTTCCTGTAGCACCTTGATGTGGCAGTCAGTGAGTTCTTCCTGGGTATCCTGATGAGACCCTATATTTTCTGTCTTCAAGAAGTAAATAAGATTTCATAGAATCATAGAATGGTCTGGGTTGGAAGGTACCTCCAAAGATCATCCAGTCCAATCCCCCCCTTATGGGCAGAGACATCTTTCACTATGTCAGGTTGCTCAAAGCTCCAACCAATTTGAAATTGAACCCTTCCAATGACGGGAGATCCAGAACTGCTCTATATGTTTCAGTGCCTCACTATTCTCATTGCAAAAAAAAAATCCTTCCTTATGTCCAATCTAAACCTACCCTCACTGAGTTCAAAACTATTTTCCCCTGTTCTGTCACTACAGAACCTTGGTAAAAAGTTTCTCTCCATCTTTCTTATGAGCCCCCTTTATACAGTCAAAGACTACAATAAGGCCTTTCTGAAGTCTTTTCTTCAGGTTGAGCAAACACAGTCCTCTCAGCCTTTTTTCATAAGAAATGTGTTCCAGCGCTCGGACAATTTTTGTGGTCCTCCTCAGGATCCACTCTAACACATTTAGGTCTTTCTTCCAGTGGAGACCCCAGAGCTGGACTCAGTACTCCAGGTGAAGTGTCACATGAAAACTTGGGTGGTTTAAACCTTCCTTTAAACATAGATTTGTGTGCCCAAAGTTATTTTTCTGCAGCAATATTGAAAGCTGTCTTGAATTGATTCAGGAATAATTGAAATACGAAGTTGAGGGAGTACAAAAATGAAAATAGACCTTCTGCCATTTTGTCAAAATTTGCAGGCTACAATCTTCGTATGTCATTCAGATATACATTACTCATTCTTTTAGTAGGACAGCTTTGCTGAATAAGGTATTCTTTACTGTGCTTGAGTGAATGTGTAATGAACTTTAAAATTCAATCTTTTTGCTATGCAAGCTTTCTTTAGGCCAGCTTTATCCTATGAATCTTTTTAATTTCTCAGATTTAAAACTTAGTTCTACAAAAAAAAATCTTCTATCAATATTTATCTCTTAAATGAAAAAATAAATTAGTATTCAATTTTTGATAAAATAACAAAAATAAAAATGTCTCTAAAATAAAATGCTTCCTCTTTGATATACAGTCTGGGTAAATCTGAGTCTAGATCTAAACTTCATAGAAATATATTGAATTATTTTAATTGGAATGCTTGGGTTTTGGATTGGGCACTGCAAAAGTCTGGAACGGTTTAATTAAGACTGCTTAATGAAGAACTGAAATAGATGTCCATTGTAATATTTTGGAAAAATCACAAACATCTTAATAAATGCTGATTTTTCTTGGCATATGATTCACTTTATGAACATACAAGCACTGCAGGTTCAGTGATTTTGACAGTACAGATACACAGTGCATCATACAAGATAGAATTACTAGTTTCACTCAAGATCCATTTCAAACCTAAGTAGCCAGTAGAGGTTGCTATTTCAAAACACAAACACCTATTAGTTTCACTAAGGATTTGAAAAGCAGATGTGAGATTCTAACCAAATATATTAAGGTAAATGTGACTTAGTTTGTTCAGACAACAATTAGATAAACAGCAAAAACCTTCACACTTTTCAGTACATGGACACAAATATATATATAAAATATATGTAAACATATATTTCTATATACAAGCTAAATCCCCTCAAAGTGATCTTAGAGCTCCCATTCACTGCAGTGAATTATCCTGACTGGTTGTCATTCTCCTGCTCTGGGCAAGGGATCCTTCAAATCACATTCCATAAGGAAAGTCATGAAAGAGATACATCAACAGCTTAAAAATTAGTTTTTCTGGCAGAAATTGGTATGTTTTCTGGCTTGTCAATTGCTAATGATTTTTCACGAAGAGCAATAAACACTCCTCACCACTGTCTGAGACAGTGAGGACTAGAAATGCCTTTTCCATGTAGGCTTTTCTGCTTTGTATTCTACAGATGTGTCACTAAAAGAATCTTAAGAGTAGCTGTAGACTTTGGCACTAATTTCTGAAGCCGCATGATCTGTCATTTATTACTTTAGTTTTTTACATTTACATTAATTTATGACATTACTTTTTCCACACATCTCGTCTGCATTCTTATGACTTTTTCAATGACAGTATGCATGAATAGTACTTTGTCATATGGCCCTGTAATGAAAAAGATCTGTTTTCTGTGAACAAGTATACATTTGCTTTATTTAAGAATGTGAAAGGATCTAGTAGATTAATGGAACAATTCCTGTTCCTTGAATTAAGTAATATGTGTCAGATGTGAGAACCAGGAACTTAACAGAAAACCCCAAATGTAAATTCTATCATCACTTCATATGAGATGCCAATTTTATAACTACTTCTGTATGAATGTTAAAAGTCTAAACACCAAGATGAGAGGATTAGGATGTCTACTTTTAAGTGACAAAACAGACAACTCAGAAACTCAATGGAAAGAGGACAATTAATAGAGCACCGTAATACCAGTGTTTAAATGACAAAACAGTAACAACCAAGATTTTGCCAGAGAAGGAATAATACTGTAGTTCAACACAGCTTAAAGTCATTAAAAATTAGCCTTGTCAACAAACAACACAGAATCCTTACATCCATATTTACATAAGTAGGGAAATTATAGTGGGATGTGATATCAGGTATATGAATGGGATGGCAGGATTGAAAGGGAAGCACTGGAATCAGAAGACTTCAAGGGTGTCAAAGGTAGAATAGTTGAAGGTTATGAGAGCGTGGCACAAACAATAAATTTTGATTTATCATTTCTAACTACTTTCAGAGACAAATAGTCAAAGAATACACAGAGGCAGAAGAAATTCGGAAAGCAGACCTGAGTACTAGCCAGGTCAACCAGACAGACTCTCTGTCAGGGTATTACTATAAAGAGTTTTTCTGTAGTAGCAATGTAACATAGAGATATTAAAAATCTTTAGGAAAATGAAGTGTCCTCCAACTAGCAAGAAATCACTACAGTAACATCAGCTTTTAAAAGATCATCATAAATACATTAAAATGTTAAAAGAAAATTCAAGAAGCAGTTGAAAGAGTGAAACATTTGAAGTTATATGGAGTTTATTAATCTCAAGGTAAATGTGTAATCCTGACAAAAAAAGTATGGTAATAAAATGAAGGACTTGTGGTAAAGTTAAGTACTGAGTGGGCAACTGGTCTGTCCTAGGACTTTGGATGTTATTCCTATGTTCTGCAGAAAGGACAGATTTCCAGAGAAGAAAGACAAACTAGCATCTTCTCACAAAGTAAAACCCACCCGCATGGTCACCAAAGTGCAATAATGTTCTCAAAAGGTCATTGGATTATTGAGAAAACAATTCTGTAGTCTTTTTGAAATTGCTTGCTTTTTAGGAATTGTGAACATAAACTCGAGATCTGCAGAACTCAGGATTAAAGCTGATATGTTGTAAATGCTGATTTACTTATGCTGCTGAAGTGACTAATCATTGTTCATGGCGTTTGTGGGTTTTAGACTCTCCTTCCTTGCCTCAAGGGGACAATGGATAGTTGGTCATACTTGCATATAAATTTTAATAATGTCTTTCTAAAGTGAACGTAACAGTGCCTGGGAAGTCTGTGCAGCATGAAAGATACAGTCCTGCTTGTCTTAAGGAAATTTCTAATACTAATAAACCAAGAAAACACACTGTTAACACTTTAGAATTTGTGAAATGTACCTTGTCTCATTTGATTTACTGGTGTCTCCCCTAACTTTAATAGCTGCAGATGTTCTTGTGTTCCATTATCATTTTTTTCTGACTGATAAGCTTTTAAGGACTGAAACAACAGCTGCAAGGATTTGATGTATTGTTACAAGGCCTGAGAAGAACTGTTTATTTTAAAATAATATAAATCAGAAGCTCAAATTATCACTCTGTTGACAAATTCTGTTTTAGGTAAAACTATCTAAGTGTAATTGATCTGTGCAGTTTCAAGGTGAAGAATTCAGACCATTTGAATTGTCTGAGATTCTGATACCAAGAAAATATATTTTTGGACACTTTTGGAGGAAGGTAATTGTAAATAGTGTTCTGACTCACTCTCTCCTTCTGTCAGTAGCTAATCACATCTTGACAGCTTGGTTAATTTGGTTTTACTGAGAGGATGCTCTCTCCCTGTGAAGGTGCAATGAAGGGTGATACTGGGTGTTCAGGGTGCTCTTTTTCTCTCCACCACTCCTGTCTATAGGAGATTTCCCTCATGACACTCAATTGCCTTGTGCCATCTGTGGCTCCCACTAGCTCCATGGAAGTTGCAGCTCTTTTCCTGCAGATATGAACAGAGTATGTGTAAAATTAAAGAAGTGTTTAAAATGTGAATATACTGATATGGTGAAATATCTGTTGCATAATGTTCTTTCTAAATCTGTAGGCTGGATTATAACATTCAGACCATGTATTCTGTAGTTTCAACACCCATTGAGATACAAAATGATTGCTGTTGATATTAAAAATTTAATGGATTTGTTGTGGAATGCCTAACGACTTGCACAGTGGCCTGAGGGAACAATGACAGCGAACTCACTGCTCACCATCAAGCACAGCTTTTGTTCTACTCCTTTAGCAACCAAAAAAGGAACTTATTTTTCCTTACTGCATTTTGCCCACAGAACAGAAATATTTTGTGATTCTCAACAAAGAAAGAAAATGGTGTTTCAAAGCAGTAGTGCATGTAACACGACAGAAGTTTACATTTGATAAAAATCAAAATTTTGCTGCTCAGAGCTTCAAATCAAATGCACTGGATTAACATTCTTTGAATTTCAAGAAGAGTATTTTTTTCCTGAGCTTCTATGTGATTTTCATGGTCAATGTGTACTTCCTCATTGGAGATATATCAGAAATATTACTGTAACTGAGATTTACCTTCTCTTAGATTAATATGAACTACACATGCTGCCTTGAAAGTATCCAACTGGCATCGCTTGGCTATGCCATAGAACAACAATATAAGAAAGATATTAAGTTATTAGAAAGTGTTCAAAGGAGGGCAATGAAGATGATGAAGGGCCTTGAGGGGAAGCCATATGAGGAGCAGCTGAGGTCATTTGGTCTTTTTGGCCTGGAGAAGAGGAGACTGATGGGAGACCTCATTGCAGTTTACAACTACCTCATGAGGGAAGAGGAGGGGCAGGCACTGATCTCCTCTCTATGGTGACCCGTGACAGGACCTGAGGGAACAGCCTGAAGTTGTGTCAAGGTAGGTTTAGGTTGGATATTGGAAAAAGGCTCTTCACCCAGATAGTGGTTGGTCACTGGAACAGGATTCCCAGGGCAGTGGTCACAGCACCAAGCCTGATAGAGTTCAAGAAATATTTGGATGATATTCTCAGGCACATGGTGTGGCTCTTGGGGATGGTCCTGTGCAGGGCCAGGAGCTGGACTCGATGATCCTTGTAGGTCCCTTCCAACTTGGCATATTCTGTGATTCTGTGAACATCCATGTGGCTCATGCAATATTCTGTAATTCTAGAACAGGTTGTTGCTCTTTCTAAACATATGTGGCCCCATCCTTAGGTGCAACGTATTTTCCCTCCCAAAAAACATGCATATTCATTAGTCCTGCTTATTTGGGTTTTTTTCCCAGATGCTGTATTTCATTTGTGGTAAATAAGCCTGTCCAGGACATTGCTGTTTTTCAACCATAATCCTGTTACTTATTCTCTCTTAGATATTAAGACAATGCACCTGGTATGTATTACTGCTTTTCTGAGCCTAACTCGGGACAGAAATATTACAGGAATGTCATAAATTCAGGAAAGACTGTTTTTCAGACAACACTAAAGTTGAGAAACTACACTGGTGAGAAGATTGTTTTTGAGGGGATAAAGAAATAGGATTAATTGAAGTGTCAGGTCCAAATGATTTCCTTATTAGTACAAGGGCAGACCTGCTGTTAAAGTTTAAACTTTATGTAGATTCTGTTACTGACTTCTGTCATAAGTTTCTTGTATGGCCTATAGCAGCAACCATCCATGTCTTCTGAGTCAAACATGGACTGTAAGAATCCTCTGTGCTGCTTTTTCCTTTTTGTGCTGTTTCCACCATGAACAGCAGGTTTCCATTGCAACTTATATGTGTCAAATATTGTATGATCTGATTTATTAGTAATATTTGAGACTCTTGAAAAGACTTAACTACTGAAGCACAAATAGTATTGAGTTTACAGTGATCATCTGCATGGTATAGGGTGCAGGACTCTCACCGCTGCGACCCGGGTTCAATTCCCAGCCCCCCGGGCAGATGGAGCTCGTCAGCCTTGTAAGGCAATCCATCTAAGA